>NC_065523.1:17211996-17289202 GCF_006386435.1 Epinephelus moara | reverse complement strand
TTTAGGCATTGCTTTTCTTCTGTTCAACCCCCCCCCCCCCCCCCCCCCCTCACCCAGCCCCCTCTCTTTCCTCAAATCGTCGCACTGTCATCACATCCTCCAACAGCCTCCTCGTGCAACCTCTCTGACGGCTCGAACCTCTGCCTTTCACTCACACACCCACAACCGCCCTTCCTGCCGCCCCCACCTTCCTCTGCTCCGTCCTGCTTTATAAGAAATATAATCCCATTGATCCAAAACCCGATGGGAAGCGTTGATCTGTAAACAGACGAGTGCTCAATAAGAGCTGTCCAGTCCTCCAGAGAAGAGATGGAGGGATGGTGGGTGTTGTGGGGGGTGGGGGTGTTCTAGCTGCAGCTGGTGCTGGAGAGGTGTGCTTGGGAAAAGGGCTGCTGTGAGAGGAGAGAGGGTGGTGGTGGTGGTGGTGGTGGTGGTGGGGTCTTGTATCTGTGTGTCTTGGCATCATTTATCAGTTTTATTGCTTTCTTGTCTTGTTTCTGGCTGCCATCGCCCCTCACCTGGCCCTCCTGCTCCCGGTAAACCTCGCTCCCATCCCTGCCACAGCCTCACTTCGATCAAACTATGTTCTACCCATGCAATTAAAAGTCCGTGGCTCAGAGTGAACAGATGAAAGGTGTGACATTTTGCTTTTGACTGACGATGAATTCGGAGTGACGGGCCGGACAGACGCATCCAGGCACGGTTATGGATTTATTTTTTTCCCTTATGTTCCCACACTCTCCCCACAACCCCTCCTCTGCGCCCTCCTTCTGCCTTCCCTGCTGTCTTATTTTGCCTCTTACGGAGGTGATGGGGCCTAGCTGTAAGGGAGTGTGCCCCACACCCCACCTCATCCTAAATCATTACTTGACAGTTTAAAAGGGCACAATGCAATGGATGGCTTTTTTCTCTGTGTTTCCATGGTTATTTTCTTTCTCTTAACCCTTTTTCTCTTTTGTGCCTTTGATTAAGTGAGTGGGTCTATCTGTACTTACACGGCTTCTGTGTGTCAAGGTCATTTGTCACCGAACGGGTGAGGTACAGACTCTTTAGCCAGATGGAGGCTTTTTCACCAGCTGATGTGTGAGAGGTGCAAAATTAGGACTGTTTTTGAACGTATACAATTTTCGTACAGTCAGGGATGTTATTTCAGTCCCTCCGTGCTTCAGCACAGGATTTACCTCTTTCATCTAAACTGAACTTGGGTTAACCTAGACCGTCTTTAGCCACAGGTGGGGGACACCTATGCAGTAATGGCTTTTTGTGGTCAGGCTATTGATCTAGAGCATTTCTAGCTTTAGAAGGTGCTTAGGAGTGCCATTTGCAATGTTGAAGTAAATAAAAAAAGGAACGGAAACACACAGGAATGACCATAAAATGCTGGAGGAGAGGGCTGACATCCAAGTGAATCATACTCTGAAAATTCCCAGAACTCGCACTATTAATTGAATACTAACTGTGCATTAACAATGAATTTATGCATAGTCAAAAAGTGCTGTCATTTTTTCGTCACTAAAGAAGCATTAGACAAACACCTTGTTAACCTTAAAATGATGTTACAACCATGGGTGAAAAAAAATACATGCATACTGCAGTGCTGGAAACTAAGTAAATTGTAAACTGTATTTACTTGAGTATTTCCATTTTCCGTTACTTTATACTTCAACTACATATCAGATGTCTTAGTTTTTACTTAACTACAATAAATCAAAAATTTAATTTGCAGATTCAGATTAATTAAACAAAATATAATCAACAAATAAATGATTATGTAGCTAATATTACCATCATGCGTCGTATTTCTTTATAAAATCATCTTCTCTAGGCACGCTACTGCAACTACTATATGAAGCTACCATTGACTTTATGAGAAATTGACCTAGCTACTATGATGCCATGCCACCCACTGGATTGTGGACTGCTGCTTTGAAGCCTTGAGTTTGGCATTTCACCTGTCGCCACTTTGCTTTTTTGACTATTTTACGAGAGGGTGGAGCTGTGGAGAAGCGAGAGGTGGCTCTTACTCAGACTGTGCTGATGCCTCAGACACGGCCTGTCAGTGAAGTGGCACAGCTTTTAATTATGCATAACATTATGCATGACCCCCCCCCCCCCCCCCCAAAACAACTGTTATAAGTGCTGAAATTAGTTACAGAGAACAGTACCGTGTTTTCAACCAGGCTGTAAATATGTTTATTTCTGCTGTAAATTTGGGCATTTCAACATAGGTGTCCATGGGGATTGACGAAGTTCTGGGTTTGAGGAACTGCACTTTCTGGCACTCCCGCACTGGCTTCATTTTTCAGCTCTGGAGATTTCCACTTAAAAGGCTAAACAAACTTGTTTATCGATTTTGTAAATTTCTCCCTGATTTTAGATCATATTACTGCTGGAACATATCCAGCTGTGTTTAGGAGCTTTCATTGCTGATTTTTCATGGTAGGAAATGCCGCTATTCTCCATTACAGTCCCTCAGCTGCGATGACGGTGCAGAGATCCCAAGATACAGAAGACCTTGAAATACTGACCAGTCAGAGCAGACTGGTGTTTTTTTTCTGGAGGGGGCGCTTAAAGAAGCAAGCGCTGAAATGCACCCTTTCAGACACAGACTGAATACAGGAGCTCAAGGACAGACAGTATGAGGGAAAAAAAGTGTTTTTTGATCATGAAAGCATATAAAAATGTTCTAATAGAAGCCTTAAATACAACCTGAAAACGAGAAAACCTGGTCCTCTTCAAGTATATTTTGATTCTGATACTTTTGTACTTCGACTTAAGAATTTGAATGCAGGACTTACTTGTAACAAAGTATTTACACACTGTAGTATTACTACTTTTAAGTAAGTATAAGATCTGAGTACTTCTTTCATCATACTGTCGGTATACTGTATACAATACATAGAGTCGTGTTAACAGCAGTGGTGAAACAATGGTACTGTAAACATACTAGGCCTATCTTGATAAACAGTATGGAAAGTTTCTTTTTATTATTTGGACACCCACAAATCTGCAGGGGAAAAAAGTGCAGGCCAGTAACACTGATCTATACTCAGATGTTGGCAGATTCATAGACACGCCCACATTATTGATTGGAACAGTCCACAGAACCAACAGAGGCCTTAAGGCCAAAGGCTCATTCTTGCTAATGACCCACGAAACAAACTGTACAGTTAAAAGGTGGCGTCAATACTGACATCTTAAACTCTTTTGACACAGGTCCCTAACAGAGTGTGTGTCCACATGAAAACTCTCCATCTCTGGATTCTTTAATCCAAAACCAATCAGAGTTCAAACGCAGTAACAATGTGAAACAGGTGTGTACACAGTGCTGCTTGAAAACATCAATGAAACTCAGTCAGCTACAAGCTACATGAGAGACGCTTTGTTCTTACGTATATCTGAACACCTCTCTGTACCTCTGCTTGACTAGAATATAATCAGCTGCACTGGTATTTTAAGAGTGGCACTGAACAAGCATGTAAAGTGTGCATTCTTGTTCTAAACATGTCCTCAACACCAATACATCCACACATTCAGCCCAACTCTTCCCACTACTCCTCACTGCTTCTGGAAATGTCACAAAGATGCCAAACATGCTGCATACACAGAGATCAGCGGGTCTCATTCTGCTCTAAAATGGGGTTAGCTGTGGTCCAAGATGCGTGCTGTGAACACACAGAGAGCTGTTATTTCCAGTTTGACCCATGACCTGACTCACAATAGGCAAGAAGAAGCTTTTTGGTTCACAATTAGGCAGAGATGAAAACAATCTCCTTTGGTATACCAGTGACATATGCAGATTGTAGGCTGCATGCAAGAATATTTTTTGTCAGTTAAATGAATGGACAAATCCCAAACCATCCATCAGCCACTAACACGACCAGTAAGGACCATTGATTACCAATGTTCCCAGTCAGCAATTATAAGGTGGCTCTCAAGCTCCAAGCATATCAAGCTCCAGATCCAAACACACCGTCCCACTTTCTGAGGGTAACAGAAATTAATTTCCATATGGGCAGAGAATAGCAGAAAAATATCTTTTAACAGAGGCAAAGGTTGAAAATATAGTAGATCGATCCAAGAAGTGCTGGCAACAAGCAAACCTGACTCATCAAACAAATGTGCAGTACTATTATCGCACAATTAGAACAACAGCAAATTATCATTTAATGTGAGAGGTTTATCAAACATGTGTTTTGTTTGTTTTGAATATGACTAGACTTTAGCTAAACCTGTAAGTTGTCCAGAAAAGATTATCTTACAGCAGGAGCCAAAAAAAATGTAATAAACAGATTTTCTACTAAATCAGAGCTTCAATTGGATATTTCATTATTATGGGGGTTGAGCCAGCTGTAACCTTCCTTTGTTGCTGTTTTATTGTGCTGTCTCAGATATAATCGTTTTTCCGCTATTACAAGTATGACATATTGGTATGTTGATGTGTGGGAATGATTCCATTTTTTATACATTTCTGTCTTTCAGTGTTTGTCTGTTTTAGTAGTTCATTTTGTAAGCAAACATAAGCCCTTTTATCTTTCTTTTTTTCCCCATGCAATTACATATCTCAGGTCAAACAGGCACAATGGGGACAGCCCATAGCAAGTAAATTGAACAGGGGGCAACAGACTTTCAGTGAGTTATGTATATCTGCAGCTGTTTCTTAGCGGCTACACCTTTGGACTCACTGTTAGAGGAGCTGCAGTGACGTGTCTCAGTGCAGAATCTCCCTTACATGCTTGGCACATGGACCGACAGAGGTCAGTGAAAACGTTCCTCAGTACTAGAGAATAGATAATTCCAAGACATCTGGAGGCTGAAGTTGTTGTCCATTGACAGTCACACCTGGTCCCCCACAAACCAATGACAGTGGTAGGGCTCCAGCTGCAGGGCTAATGCTAGCTAATGTTAACTTGGCCTTCTAGAGTGATTCCATCCCCTCCTCCTTCCACAACTTGTCTTTCTTCCGATTCCAAGCTGGATGTATCTAAATGTATATACATATTTATGTATTTTGTCAGCTGAAGTTCCTTTAATATTAAGCGTCACTATTATATCCATAATAACCAACCATACAATACTATTTGCTAATGCTTGCTCCCAACATTCTCTATGCAGCATGTTCAACCCTTGACCTCACAGGTCATCTTTAATCTTGCAGGTATGTGTGTGATTTGATGGTTCCCTGTTTTCCTAAGCAAACATTTTTATCTGTATAAGCAAATGTAAACATAAATGCAAAACAAATTCTTCTTTTTATAAAAAGATCTTGGAATGGTGCAACATGGTGGGAGGGTGGGAGTGCACACACACACACGCGCACACACACACACACACACACACACACACACACACACACACACACACACACACATACACAGAGCGATCGGATCAGTCCAAGAATGCAAGCATGGACATGCAACAGTCTTTTAGTGCCATCATCATGTCATCATTTCACTCTGGCCATATTGCTGGCAGGATTTGGTGTTGCAGACTTTGGTCTCTTTCAGCTGCAGCACTCAGGCTACGTTTGGACCACTGTTGGTCCTGGGACTCATCACAAGTATAATCAATATACTGTACCTAAACTTTTATTTCCCAAGGTGATTTCGAGTCTAATGAATCTGGTCAGTTCCAGTCAGTTAAAGAGTAATGTCGAAAAACAAACAAATAAACAAACAAAACAGGCCTTTCTCATCTTCAGTGTGCGTTTACATCTTTATTCTCTGCAGAATGAAACGTCAGTGGGGGACTCTTCACTTTCTGCCAGTTCACAACCTTAAATAGGAACTTCTGCAACAATACTCATATTCCCTTATTCTTATAATGTGCAATAACTTTGGGACAACATGCACAATATTTATTTTGTGCCAGCTGCTTGCTTTTTATGTTTTTTTTATTATTTAGTATGAATGTGGACACGTGTGTGAGTGTGTGTATATCATTTTAGGCACTTACATCTATTCTAACTTTCTTGTTATTGCACCAAAAATACTAATACCAAAACCACATGTATCACAATGATAATAGAGGGATTATTCCTGCATGTATTCCTGCATGCTTGATCTCCTTGATAGTGTAATCACCTACTTAGTCATCGACAAATGACTTCAACTGCCAGGCAGACCCCAGAGTCAACTTAGCAAGTAGACAGATGGCTGGGCCAGAAAAATCATGGTTGTGCAAAAGTCATACATATTAATTGGCGGGTTTGAACTGGATATGTGTTATTTTAGTATTTATAACCATCAACCAACAAATAGGCTGCTTGTTATGGCTTCTCATTTTTGTTTGTGTGTGTCTCTCCCTGAGATCTGCAGGATAAAGCTGATGCAGGCATGGTGAGGGGAGCTGTTTGAATCTAGACAAGTCCAGCACAACAAACAAACCTGTCTTTCTGGGAGTGAATGTGACTGTGGGATTGGCACTAGGAAAACAACTGCCATAGGACTACAATTGCCATAAGGTAAAAACTCACAATCTCATGGTCTCCTACTAAATGAGTTCTTCTTATAACAATATATTATTGCTTGAAGAGAGTCTGCCATTATGAAATAATTTTAGAAAGTGACAAAAAGTGTCAATGAATACTTCCTGATGGATTTGACTTCCTCATAATAAGATACAACTGAATATTAAATACACATGAAAAGGGAAATGCAAGTAGAGTCCATAAAAAGCTGTTACTAAATAATGAATAAAAACTTCCACGGACTTCTGTGAATTCTCTTCCATCTTCCAAATAACTGCACATTTTTTTCTTAGCGTCTTATCAAATGTACCTTTATGCCTTTACACAACAACATATTTACAGAGCCCTTTTACAGAAAAACCTCTAATGAAATAAAAACGGAACTACCAACTCCTTTTTAGAAAAAGGGAAACAAAAAAGGATCCAGAAACTTGAGTGTTTTTGGGACTATGTGCAACATTTCTCGCTGATGACTGAGATTGCGAAGTTTCACAAGTCTTTAGCCTCTATTCAAAGCTTGTGCTTATGCTGGAGAACAAAGGTGTTCAACAAAGAACGCGAAGAGATCCCTCAGAGGTAACCTCTTCATAAATGCCTGAGGCTAGAGAATAAATACGCAGTGCCTTTTTTACTCACTTGCCGTTTGATTTCTTTGATTGTCTTGCAGTCTCCACTACACCTCCCTACAGGCTTCTGAGCTTTAACTGAAGGACTTTGATGCTGCAGGCTTTACTTAATTGTTTTGTTCACTTCAGAGAAAATCATTAAGTGTTTGTGTGTGTGCATGAGTGTGTGTGTGAGTGGACGGGCCATCTTTTCAGCCAAGGGAACCTGGGGAATAATCTCAAACCGATCCATAGACATCCAGTATAGAACTCCCGGGCTGTTTTGGCACCTGTGCAGATGGCAGACCTTAAAATATCAGTATCGTCACAGAGGTGAGAGCTCGAGAAAGTGAAGCACCAGGCTCCATCATAAAACTCACACCAACACATTGTCAAGGGAGAGCGAGAACAATGTGTAGTGCGGTGCCCAGGAACTGTAGGCATGACATTGTTGGGGATTTTTGCTTGTGCAGAACAAGTATAAACAGACTCATCATGTAGAATAGTTGGAGAAAATAATAATTTTATATCCTGTATATTTACAGTATGTTTAATTCTGTGTATTTCATTGTTTTTATCATACATCATACATACATCAACTGTATAAGCTTTACGATGTTCAAGCTACCATAAAAGAAACATTCAAAGCAGTTTGTTGCAATATTTATGTAAAGAGAGACACAAGGGTGATGATTGGGTTATTCAGAAATGTGTAGAGGATATAAAATCTAACTATGTACTGCAACATGAAAATTGAATTAACAATAGATCATCCCTATATCATCCATCTTAGTCACTAAGTCAGTCAAACACTGAACTAACCTCTATAAAAGATACAAATAAAGCATTGCTCATAAAATTATGTCCAGAAAAAAAAAAGTCTTCATCACATTTATCAAAGGCAGCATTATAATGTGGCGCACAGATATACATTGCCCTTTCTTAAGCTGTGTGGTAGTGTTGGCGGAGGGGGCGGTGCAGCAGAATCTGGCCTGTGTTTGACATCGGAGATACATTGGTGTGAATTGTCCTCTGCCATCAGCCTCAGACACCTCACTTGGCTCCCACTCCATCTTTCCTATTCAGGTCTAATAGGCAATATGTCTGTCCTGACTATCTTCACCCTTGTGATGGGCAGCTAATTAATCACAATTGTGCAGTGCTGTTTTTTTAAAACTTCTTCCACCTTCCACCTCTTTGTCCACGTTTTGTCTTTTTAGTCATAAAAGCGAGGTAACTCTGGGGACGGCAATGTCGCTCTGCCAGTCGCTCAGTCCAACACTTTGGCACAGAGTGAAATATCTCGATAACTACTTGATAAAATGCCATTCAATTTGGTGCAGTTTTTGCGATTCTCAGTGGAAGAATTCTATTAGTTTTGGGAATCCTCTGATTTGTTATAGTGCCACCAACAAGTCAAAGTTTACACTTATTTTTACCTAATTCCTTTGAAGATACACTGCTTCCTATTTTCATTTTCCATTACACATTCTTGTGCAGTGTTGGGCTCATTAGTCTAAATGTAAAGTAAGTGTAATATATTACTCATTACTCCTTCCAAAAGTAGGAATGTTCATTACACATCTCATTATATTACTTGTGTGCCTCTGTGTGAATGTCTGGATAATCACCAGTAAGTGTAGCTTGCAAATTATTATTATTATTTTTTTTACCTGAGGGTCTTAAAGTAGAAGTACTGTATTTCACACTTTGAGCCCCATTTCTGGGTTGTTTATGATGAAATAGAGGTTAAGAAAAATTGTGACAATTGCTCATTTTAGTTTTCCCCTGCCTGGCTTAACACTGCTGCCTATGGCCATGTGTGAATCTGTCCCTAAAACCACCCCAAACGTTCATTTTCAAAGCCATGAAACTCACCGAGTGGTCAGTAGCGTTCGTTGATGTTCTGACATAAAAATCGTTGCAAACTGTGGTTTCCGTGATGATTTATTTGACATTTTGTTTAATCCATTGGTTTTCTATGGAAGCCTTATTGTCCATTGGTAGTAATCCGCCACCGGAAACGGAAAGGGGGTTGTTTGCGACAAGGTTGTAGTCATTGTAGTCTTTTAGCTCAGCGAAAGTGCTGGCTCGACAGTGCTGTGTGCGCTCCTCGAGTAAGAACAAGAATGAACGAAAACGTTTTGTAATAAGTTTAAACAACTGCACAATGGATTACTCGCTTGTAAACAACCTTTGCAGTATGATGCCTTTGAACACAACACCAGCCTTCTTTTTCTGCTTCTTTTCTGTGTCCCACTACATCGCAATGATTTCCTGCCGGTTGGCGACACCCATGTAAAGGAGCAGTATTGCCATCAAGTGGGCTGGAGTGTGTTAACGCTTCAGGGTCAAGTGAACGATCAAGCGGAAGTTTACACACAGGTGTGAGGCAGCTGAAAAAATAGTTCCACAATTGAGATGAATAGTGAAAACACGGATGGAAACCACAGTTTGCTACGATATTTATGTCAAAACATCAACAAACACCACTGACCACTCGGTGAGTTTCATGGCTTCGAAAACAAACGTTTAGGGTGGTTTTAGGACAATTTCCCCCAATGGCCATAGGCAGCTCTGTTAAACCAGGCAGGGGAAAGCCACATTCTCCGAAAAAGAGCAGTCGTCACAATTTTGGTCTTAACCGCTCTATTTCATCATAAACAACCCAGAAATGGGGCAAAATATCGGACTTCTCCTTTAAGTTGCCTGTGACCGGTATTTTCCCATGGCTCTGCCTTCATCCACAACATATCCAGCCACAAGTTTCATTACTTCTTTGTAGCCTGCAGCTGCCCACGATTAAAATCCAGTTTTGGTTGTTTAGCCAGTGTAGAGCTACAGCCAACCTCTGCAGCCGAGGAGGACACACCTTCCTGGAGCTTCAAGTTGTTGTGCTGTCAGTCATAGTAGTCAAGTTGTTTCAGACCAGAGGTATGAGGATGTGTTTTTCGCAGTGGAAAGAGTTTTTGTTCTACTACCTGCAGCAACAGTGTTCTTGTCATCTTTCCTCCTGACAAAATCAAAGTAATGAGAATATTTCCAGCTGCTAAGGTAAGCATTTCCATCTTCCAAACTAGCTTGCTGCTTTTTGGCATGCCTGTGCAGCGCCACAATTACAAAAATGAGTCCACTGATGTGATTGTTGGATTTCAAGTCAGTAGTGATGTGATTACAAAAGTAGTGTTCTATTGAGTTGTTTGGTCTTTGGCAGAACTGTAACATTATTACTGAAATTTTATTAGTAATTAGTTACACTATTCGTCACTGGAAAAAGTAATATCATTACTGTAACGCGGTATTGCTCAACACTGCTGCCTACTGCTCAACACTGCTGCCCAAGTACTAAATAGTAACTCATTACCATAATATCACTTTTTCTAGTAACAAGTAGGAGTAACAAATTTTTAATAAAAATTTAAGAAATAATATTACATTTACCCCCAAAACAAATGTTGTGTTGTTGCCAGCCCCTTCAATGATTTGAAATCCAGCAATCAGCCTCATCCCTGGGCTTATTTTTGTAATCATTGCACATGCACATCACAAAGCAGCGTCCCTGGAAGATGGAAACGCTTACCATGAATTCAGTGGCTGGAAGTATTCCCATTACTTTGATTTTGTCAGGAGATAAGATGACAACAACATTAATGTTCCAGCTAATGTTAGTAGTACTAAAACTCTTTCCACTGTGAAAAACATGACTTCAAACTTCCTAAAACATTTTCTACAACTGACAACACAACAACGTGAAGCTCATGGAAATACACCCCACCAAAGGTGAGCCCTCTGCAGCTGCAGAGGATGGCTGTCACCCTACAATGGCTCAACAACCAAAGATGGATTTTTATCGTGGACAGCTGCAGGCTACAGTACAAGCAACAGAGACCAAATGAAGCTTGTTGCAGAATATGTGGTGGATAAAATGTTGCCTATCTCCACAATTGACTCAGTATTTCAGACAGATTGTTGGGAAAATACTGGTCAAAGGCAAAAGAAGACCCCCAGGTAAAAAAAATCATTTGCAAGCTATAAGCCTTAGCTGTGCTTACCCATAATCAACCTGACATTCACACAGAGGTGCACATACAAAGTGTGAATTTAAAGGAGAAAGCAGTTTTGTGGGGTGTTGTAAAAGTAATATAACAAGTAGTGTAATGAATTTCTCTTGACAGGGAGTAATAAGTAAAGTGATAATATTACTTTTAAGAAGCACCATGTGTAATGAGTAATAAATTATTTTTTGTGTGTGTAATGAGCCCAATACTGTTCTTGTGTTAGTGAATCTATCAACTAATGATTATTATTTAGTGCTCCTGATGTGTGCATAGGATGTATGTGTGAGTTAGGTGTGCAGAGGTAATGATGCTTTGATTATCGAGGTAAATAATGTATTTTCTTAAACAGCCTGAACTGAGAATCAGTAGCATGATGCTCGTGATTTAAATGAAAGTGACACAGGACAGACAGCCAGGCAGCCTGTGTGAAAGAAAAAGAGAGGCAGAGGGTGGCAAATAGAGAAAGTGAGAGAGAGAGCGGGAGGCAGGCGGAGGCAGAGAAGGAAAAAAAGATGGGCAGATGAAATTACACCTGCAGGTCTGTTAGCTTTAGCAGCCGGAGTCTAGCAGTGTGGTGTCCCATAACATACCCCAAGGGTCCGTAAGGAATAAAGAGTGAGTAAACCTCACATATCAAAGTTTCTTTTCTCTCACACTCCTGTTATTGCTCCTGTGCCTCTCCTTGACAGCCCTGTGATTCATTTCCTCTCGCCTGAAAGACGGGAAATGAATAGAAAGCTTGGATATTGTCAGCCGCTAAATGGGAAAGCAGTTGCTCTGGAGACACAATGCAGGTGCAGGTAAGAATGGTGAGTTCAGTTTAAAATGCCACTCAGTCCCACTGCACCGCACGTAGCAGCACCTGTCTCACATGGCAGAGGAAAAAAGGAGGGACGGTTGATTGGGTGTATAACATCCACACATCAGCACGGTTTGTGTTTGAGTGGGATATTCATCTCTTTGCTGTCAGGCTGCAGGATCCTGACACTTTGTTAAACACCTGCACTTTAGAAAGAGAGGGTTTTTTTTTTTACATTTGCATACAATAAAAAAGAATACAACTGACCTTAAAGTTTAACCTCTTTTGATATTAAAAAAACAAAAAACAAACAAACTGGCAACTGGTCAAGTCTGTGCTTTGCCTGCAAGACAAATCTGTTGAGGAGTGCATGTGGGTTGAGCATACCCACAACACCTTTGATGTTTCCTTAACACCTGCTTAGATGTGCTCAGTGCTGCAAACACTCACTGTGTTTGCTCACATGCTGACTCGCTCACGCAGCAGTTTCTTTCAGTATGGGGAACGAATATCACATGAATGAGGTATAGAAGTGAAATGTGCATAACAGTGTTGCAAAGTGGGATGACTTCTTTCGTGGTCCGGATTTCTGGACTGTTCATGTTATGCATAGACACTGTTAGATGAACCTCCAAGGCCTGGATAGGCTTGAAACTCCCAGCTGACTCATCAGCGCAAAAGATGAAAGGTCTTGATTCTTTGAGAAAAAGATAAAGGTAAATGTGTGCGTACATGATGATGTAAGAAGTGAAGTCAATGACTTCCAAAGGACAACAACACAGAGCTTAACATTCTGTTGTGTTATATTGGTGGTGGGCAGAATCATATACATACATGTTAGGAGTGGAGAGAAAAAACAATTCTTAGATGCATCATGATTTTCTCTTAAAGGATTATGTCTCGAAGCAGAAAAGTCAATAACTGGATATTTAACACTCACCTAAATGTTTTTTTTTATTTTTTAAATCAAATAATTAAGTACTTCCATTTTTTGTACTGATTGGGCTTTTGTGGTCGAGGCATCTCAGCTCTGAAACTTCCTGCCTGAGGGTCTGAGGCTTGCAGAATCAATGACATCTTTGAAATCACAGTCTTTAGTTAATTTTGGCATGCTGCGTTATTTTAACACGTTTCTTATTATTATCATTAGTAGTAGTAGTAGTGGTAGTATTATTATTAATCTTATATTGCCATTGTTATTTTTTAAATTTTTGTATTAAATTGTTTGATTTTATTTGTCTCAGTGTAGTCTTCAGGACAATTAATTGCCAACATTGCTTCTTTGTTTTCTTTCTGTAATATTTACATTGCCTGATTTTATTTGCCTGAGTCGTGAATCCCAGTTCAACTATATAAAGCACTTTGTAATTATCATTATTAATTCTCGACATGATTGCCTGCAACAACTTTGTAAGACCAAGCAGTATATGTTCCTCATGGGTGAATTAGATTGTGAAAGTTCAGAACATTAAACATGTGTCACTACATCATCTTTAAGCTCCTTACAGCTGTACCAGTTGGATGATGAAATGTAACCGGCATAAACATGCACGGCGTGTTTATTTTCTAAGCTGGGCTATGTTTTGAGTAGTATTGTGGCTTCTGTGAAGTTCAAGAAATGAAAGTAGATGTTGATGCATCAAGTTTGATCAATAATTATTTTATAATTGCAACGTAGCCCCCTGAATCTGACTTGAATCATAAGGCGCCCAGTTTCCCACCCTTAATATATAGGCTACAGTATATTTATTTCCTAAATAATGAATATGTACATGTTCAAATGACAGAGAAGTCTAGAGGCCGTAGTGGTGATAATGACAGCAAAGGAGAAAGTGAGGTGATGTTATTATATAGGTTGTGGTGTATGTTTATAGCCATCTGCCATAACCAGAAGATGTGAAGATATGATTCAAAGAAAACAGATCCTATAGCTACTACAGCAGACATGTTTATTGTATGACAAGAATGAAAATTCAAGGTTTCAATAGGGCTCAAAGCTTTAATGACTCAATGTCAACAGCTCAAGGCTTGTATACTTGAGGATACTGAGCCATACTTGAAGTCATTAAGCCTTGTGATGTGTCTGAGTGGGGTTGTAATCCATGCAGCTTCCCTGAAGTACATCTGAGATAATCAAGAGTAACATATCAAATTCAGGCGTAACACTGCTGATGAGCATGGATGCGATATGGATGCATGCTCTCAAGGCTTGTACAAATAATAGATTTCATGTGACTTAAATGTCTCCATACATTTTCATTAGAGTGAGTGTAAGGCCACACAGTGCTAGGATGACAGTAATATACCCAGACAGGCACGGAGCGACCAGTGGATGTCCAGAATCTGAACCAAGGGCAGCTCTACAAGATGTGGTCTCAGACAGGCTGGATGATGCTGTTTGTGTTCAGCTGGTTCAGCACGCTCTGTGACCTTCTCTCCACATGTGTGCTCCATGGGGCCTCACTCATTGTTTGTGATGGTATTGGTCTTGCTGGGGCGTGCTGCTCAGCGTGTCTGTGCCTGAAGTGGCTACCCGCTGGGATTTGGACTCTCCCAGATGTGAGGGAGTGAAGTGAATGTTCATTAGGCTAAAAACAACTCCCCTTTTCTCTTCTTCATATTCCACCAATGGTTGAGCACTGAAAGATGAGATTATCTATGCATATTAAACTGTTTTGTTCCTTTGCATGTCTAGCCACATTCGCGTGATGCTGTTGAATTTAAATTATGATCTAGCTATGTGCATGAATGCATATGTTTGCATGGAGTATGTATAAATAGGGTCTGACTCATGACTATATCTTGAAATCAGTGTTAAGTGGGGATCAGAGATACAATTGCCATATTTCCTGCATAAAACACAATTCAGTGGACAAAGCTATTTTTGTTTCTTATTTTAAAAAAAGCTGATAATACATGTAGAAAGCATCATGTACATCTAGTACTGACTATTAGCCTGCCTGGGTATTTAGAAAGCTATTAGTGGTTATTAGCACATAGATATTGCTTAGAAGGGTCCTGCTACACAAACTAGTGGGTTCAAAACACTGTTACCAGTGCACTAAAAGCCTGTTGGCATTGGGAGCAAGTTTCGCGTTCTCTTTCGTTAGGTTTGGGCACTAATACGACGTGGTTAGGTTTAGAAAAGACATTATGGTTTGGCTTAAAATAGTATGTATAGCACGTACAGTCAACCCCTGGTCTCCTGGGCAAAAGTTCTGTGTTTGTTTGACCCACCCCATCCACTTATGTATGCAGACTTTATCTCTCTGCATACTAACATTGCGTAACCGACATCCTCTGCCACCGCGTAACATCAAACATGGCCGTTTAATGCACTAATAAAGGCGTTCTGAACCTACTAGTTGGTGTAAGAGGAGCCTTCTAACCCATATCTATGTCACTGATAATCACTATCAACACCATTTTAATCGAGTGATAACATTCAAGCAGGGTGGCTGTGACTCAGGAGGGAGAGCAGGACATCCACTAATCTGAAGATGGCCAGATGAAATCCCCAGTTCCTCTGCTCCACATGTTGAAGTGTCCTTGGGCATGATACTGAACCCCAAATTGCTCCTAATGGCTGTACTATCAGTGTGTGAGAGTGCATATGAATGTTTAACTGAGTAGCAGGTGGCACCTGAGAGCCTCAGCCACTAGTGTGTGTGTGTGTGTGTGTGAATGGGTAAATGCAGCATGTAGTGTTAAAGCACTTTGAGAGGTTGGGAGACTAGAAAGACGCTTTACAAATGCAAGTCCATTTACCATTTGAACTGGGTGGTTCCTGGCAGTAGGGCCATTTGCCTGATGTTTTCTACAGATTTGGAGCAATACATGTTTTGGCATCTCTCATCTTGTTCAATAATCCTTCATTTTCCTCTCAGCTGTGCTCTATTGGCTCAGGGTTGCAAAAACCAAAGTTGTTTGATTGTGACAGCTACCATTTGATTCTGGCTCTGCTTTGAGTAAAGTTGGCACAGTTTAGACTGCTGCAACACATGACCCTTATAGTGTCAATCAACGCTTTCAAAATCACCACAGCCTGTTTTCTGGACGAGTTTAGTTTATTCTGAATTGTTAGATCAGTCCACCAGACACTTGTGGTGGTTTCTGTCTGTAATTATTGTGTCCTTAACGTGACTTTATTTGCAGAGGCTTTAAAAAAAAAAAAAATGTTTTGTGTTTTTTTGAAAAAAATTTAAGAACTTGTATGTAATCATAATTATTCAAAAGAAGCAAAAGTTCCAGAGGAATATCATCCATTAACTTACAGAAATATGAACACATGAAGCATGCAATAAAAACGCATCCACCCACTAATGCATTGTTTGAAATATTTGTTGGATTGCAAACTTACAAATATTCAGATTATATATTAAATAATTCAACTGTAAGATAATTGAATCCTGGAGGGGCTGTTAAACGTCTCCTGGCTGTGATGAAGACAAAGAAATTGGGAAATGAGTTGACTGGTTTATTGAAATGGGAGCTCTGCTCAAGACAATACACTGAGAGATGGAGACCTGAGAAAAAGCATGCAGGGAATGGATGCAGCAAGCATGACAAAAGCTTTGTGTAATGATGTCATTCTCAATTACTAACCCCTGTCACCCTTGGGTGTCACGGACGAGTTTTCACCATGAACAAAAAGAGTCAAGATCAATCAGAGAGATGCATCAGTGAACTGGGCTGATTTCACTGCTGCTGAGCTGCTAACTGTGTTATCGACATTTGTTTGTTGAATTTTTAATTAAATGAAATGTGTGTTTGCTACAGTATACTGGAGTGTGCATTGCTTCATGTTCAACACTTTCAAACTACTGTACTGCACTGTGGGAGAGAGCGTGCATTATTGTTTGCGACACTGGGGATTACAAGGAAGTCTTGTCTGTGCCAGAGCCTGCTGCTGCAGAGCCGGGCCGACACTAGATTTAAAAGTCTTCATGCCGGGATGCTGAATTAAACATTGCATGCATGCCATCCTCAATCTGCGCCCCTTCAAACAATCCAAGAGAGTGTAATTAGTCACACGGTGCTGTCTTCTCTTTTGGAAACGTGACACGCTGAACACACACAAGGCTAAAGTCAGGATTAACGCATATGGACAAAGTGTCCCACAAAGAGGAAGGACAATTATGACAGCTTAAATCCCACAGCATGTCCCCATGGTCGCCATCACTTATCCAAGACATTTTCTCACCGATTTTGGTACTGCTGCTTTTTTTTTTGCAACAATCAAGCCACCTGTCAATTACTGTAAAAACACTTGCAGGGAGATGACAGAGTATCCAGTAGAGACACTGCAAAAAACAGTAATTCTGTTTCAACCAGGATGCATGGAGCTGTGGATTCATGACAACCCTCTGAAGAAGAGAGATCAAGATCTGTGCTTCTGGTGCCACAGAGTCAGAAGAGTCAAGTAGCCCCCTGTAGACAAGCCATATGGCCTAGGAAGAGTTTCATGGGTGAATATGTGCAGCAGCAAGCACCATGCCAGTCCCTCTGCTGATTTCTCATTATCGAGGAATAAATAGAACAAGACAACAAAACAGTGGCCCTGTTGTGTCATACCCATTCTGACTTCGGTGTGAGACAGATGGTACAAACTAAATGGCAAGATTTGAATAGTTGGGAAACTGGGCAGAAGCACTAAGCACAACAAACAACAAACTGTGATGAAGAGGGAATTCAATTCTTCTTCCTATCTCCACATTTTGTGAATAACATCATAATTTTCTTTCTTTGTCACCTGTTTTGTGCTGCATGACCAAGTGTCACTTTTAACAGCAATCAGAATGACTGCGCCCGCACCAGTTCTTGCTTTATTGCCTGTGCAAGCAGAGTGTGTGGCAGTGGCGTGGGAGGCTGTAGGGGAGTCACAGGGAACAGCAGATGCCAGGTCTCCTCCAAGGTGGCTGACGGGCGGGCAGGCAAGGCAGACAAGCACAGGATGCAAAAAGCTGAGGCAGAGAGGCTACCTGTAAATATAGCACAGCAGCTCAGAAGCTTCGGTTTCCATTAAATAGCCATGTATTTCTCAGCTCCTGGCTTTATTGCACCGTTGCTTCGGGAGTGGGAGCCCAGGAGGCTCTTCAACATTATTAGCAGCTCACAGTACATAATCCCACAGCAGATTCTCGTCTATCTTCAGACCAGACTGAGATATATAGAGAGAGATGAGGAGTGAGTATGGGGGGGTGGGGTTGGAGAGCAGGAGAGGAGGGAGGGGTGCTGGCTGTTGTCAGTCTTTGTAAGTCCAAGTCATTGACGCAAAAGGACAGAAAGAGAGGCAGACATACACTGTAAAAGCCTCTGTGTTTCTCGTCATGGTGTCAAGCTAGTTCAATGACAGACACCAGATGGTGGCCCGTCTCTAGAGGTCCCATGTGTCTCACTAAGTCATGAGGCCAGACACTGTGCCAGTGCCCTCCTCTTCCATTCCTTTAGAAGGGGATGAAGCCACCTCATTCGGCCTCCCCAATGCCTCGGCCTGGTTCCACTCCTGACGCTGCTGGACACTCAGGTGCTGTAGGCTAGCGGAGAAACTGAGAGGCGGTGAAAAGAGGCAAATTTGCAACTTTCAATAACAATACATCAGTTCATGTTCATCATTATAAAAAAAACATAGCTGTAACTCCCTCAAATCGTCCATCTTCATGTCAGAAGAAGAAACACAATAGCTTTAATTCATCATGTTCAAGGGTTGCACAGTGAATCTGGCCTTGCAGACCAGACACTGACTCATCATTTAAGCAAGTGGGAGAAACACACAATGTAAGACAAAAACATTTACACTGATCCCTGTTCAGTGTTTATGTACTTTCTATTGATTATTCGGGGATAGGTATATATTACATCTGAATTTATGAACAATTTAATGAATGTGTGAACATGTTGGCTTCTGGAGTTACTTCATCACCAACAGAGACCTCAGACATCTGATTAAAAAAAGACATTTTTGTGAGGTATGGTTTGTTCTCAACCCCACTGAGACTGTCGCAATAACCTCAGTGCTGCAATACTGCGCTATTGACAAACCAACCACATGGGTATGACAAACAGCCACCATGTGTGTATTACTGAACTGGCCTATCGGGCCCAGGCCCAGGGGCCCAATAGCCCAGGGGGCCCTAAGACAGAGTCTCTGCATGAAGTTTTGTTGTTACTAACTTTGCATTCCTGGTCAAAGGGCTTCTGTCAATAACAGAACCCCAAAAGTCCTAAAAAAAAAAGTGTGGTGAGACACTGAGTATCTACTACTCTTCTGTATTTTTTTTTTCTGGTCATCGAGTTAAAAACTGTTTAACTGTAGCTCACCCTTGTCACTTTTGACCTAGCCGTCCAATCACAGTGAAGGAGGGGCAGGACAAATGCCATAAAGCCCAACCGTCACATCGCTGACAAACTACAACAATGGTAAAGAAATCACATAACATATGAATAACAGGTCCATGCTCGCTCCCCACGTACTTCAGCCTTGCCTTCATCCAGGGCAAACAGGTACATTTTCACTTGCGCAGATTAATTGTATCATGTCAACCAGGCGCAACCAAAGTGTCTCAGCTGAAAAAACGCTGGCGTCTCATTGCCCTCACCATGTATTTTATTCAACAACAATAAACCGGATGATAGCCTAAAAATAAAATGTACTCACAAAGCACTAAAATCAGGATAATAACTTGCAAAAACCAAAAAAAATGGCTGTAATATTGCACATCACACTGTTGAGCCACCCTTAATCACTGCAGGAGAGACTAGTTTACTGAGACAGCCCTAAGCCATGCAGTAAACATGCTATCTAAAGGTGCTAGAGTCACAAAGACACGTTGAGGCACTTTGTTCCAAATATTTTGTGATCAGAAAGGTAAAAACTGAGGGTGCTTTAGTTTATTTTATTTTTAATACTTACTATCATTTGGGACTTCTGGCGCTGAATGAATGCAACTAAAACCGTATAAACTTTTTAAAAAGCATAGTATTATTTAAGTTCAAAGAAACAACACAAAAGTTAGGAGAAGAAAATATAAAATGGCAGTGCACAAACTGGAACACGAGTGTGTGTTATATTCTTTAAATAGACAAACCATTGAGATGCCGTCATCCACAATTACACACTAAACACAACAGCTCATCACGTACTGAGCTGTTCACATCCTGTGTCAGAAGATGAAGATACGATCTTCATATCCTTCTGCGAAATGTCTCATTAACATTGTTAACTTATGTGGTAGTCACGACGCTTGGCACCAGCCTGTTAGATAATGTCGAGATTAGCAGCAGCAAGGGACACAACAAAAACGACATCACAACATCCCTCATAACACAGGACTTACTGATATGTTGGATGAGGAGACATGTGTTGCTATGGCACAAAGAGCACCTCATCATCCTGACAAGACTTTTTTTGCACTGTGTTATTATATGACATTGATGGCACAAATAAACAGCATCAAACCGCAAAATCACCCCACTTGACTGACTGTTTTCTACGCTCATTGTAGTTTGTCATGTAGAACCTGTAATCTTGCCCCCATGGCTTTTGCTTTTTTTTCCTTCTGATCTTCTGAAAATTAAAGTCATTTGAATTTAAGATTGCAGCCAGATGTTTGTGGAAGTACTAAATAAGCAGGCAAATAACCCGGGTCTATGTGATTTTGTCACCACTTTTGAAAGCAGTGTTTCAAATGGGTAGTGTTATCCTAAATTTTTAGGCACAATCACAGTTATTTGTATGTGATATTATCTGTGTGAGAAGGAGGAAGGGAGTGAAGACAACATAATTTTTGGAAATCTGCACTGACTCTTATCCAATCACTGATACACCTATTAAAGGTATCCTATGCAGGAATTTTCAGTTTTAAACACAACATTCAAGCTCCCTCCTCCCAATGCTTCTACAGGTACATAGGCTACACTGCAAGCAAACAACAACCTCTGGGGTTAAAAAAAAAAAAAAAAAAAAAGAAGCCAATGCCAAAGTGTTAACAACTGCAGTACTTCAAAATGGCCACTTGAGGCTGGCTCCAAGAGCAGGTCAAGCCTCATACTGTAGATCCCCAATGTTAAAATGCTCAGCTTTGCCACATTAGTAAACCTGTTTACCACCTGGTACAAATGTTTTGGTCTCTATAGCAAATTTGTTAAATTTGTATCGTTTTGGTTGCCTAATAAAAGTCTTGTTTGGTGTTTGGTTGTACATTGGACATCTTATGATTTTAAGCCTGTTTCTCGTTAGCAAAAATTAGCATTAGAATTAGCATTGTCACAGTTAACCATAGCTGTAAATTAAACGTCCAAAGCTAGCAGTTAGTATTAGCGTTATCTCCACCCCTCACCCTCCAAATACAGTCACCTCAGGCTCTAAAGAAACCAAGATGGCAATGGCCAAAATGCCAAACTTGAGGCTTCACAACAGGAGTCTACAAACCAATGAGTGACGTCACGAGTGCAAGCTACTATTGTAGGACTGCTACATTTGTCGTGATAGAAAAGGCGGCACTTTAGCAAGCTAACTAAGCTAACCGCTGGCACCTACCTGTCCAACAGAAAACAAGCCAACTTTGCTATCAGTGCTCGCCAGCCAGTGAAAGCCAGCCCTATAGTCACTCTTGTTTTGGAACAAGCTGTCTGCTTTTGCATTTTTTCGGTGCTGTTTTTACAGTTTTCGTTGCTTCCTCTTGGGTGTGTGCTGCTTACAATCTGGCACCTGGTCGCAACCTTTTCAAAAAAGTCTTGACCTCACCTGTGGACTCTTTTTGGGTGGGGACTACACACCACTACCCAAATGTTGCAGCCCATAAACTTCCCTAATATAGCTAAATGAGAAGAAAATGAGAAAATCCTAACTGAATCTGGCGGCTGCCCTCCTACTTCTCAACCCCCCTGATTAGAATAGGCCAATCTGAGGCAGAGTAGGGCAAGTCATGCCTTCGCCATCCTAGGAATAGAAATCTCAGCTAGCATCTCAGCTAACCTTAGCAGCCAAAACAGCCCTCTTCTTATAACACATTCATGCACTCCATGGCCATGGAGCTATTGGTTAACACAACCACCAAGAGAAAAAGAAAGGAGATAAAATACATGGTGAGAAATGGCACGTGTCGCTGAGGTGCGGCGTTTCCGCCAGGCAGAGGGCATGATCTCTGCGCTGCCACTCACTTCTAGTGGTTTGACAGTGATCATGGGGTGAGAATACCTCTGTATGCGTCTCTACATTGTTTTGAATTATACCTTTAATAAAGAAAGTAAAACAAAATAACACAAGCAAAAAGTGCATATCTTCACAATCCATACTCCTGAGTAGTGATAGCTTTATCTTACTTCAGTACAAAAGATAATTATGGAAAATCACTAATGTGGACACTGTAAAAGAAAAAATGTAACAACTTAAAACCCTGAAAGTTGTGTATCATGCACTTTGGATAATTGACACCGGTGGTCCTCCCCTGGCAAAGCACATTAAACCTGCTGTATGAGCATGTCATTGCTCACATGTATTTTGCCTCCCAACTCCCCCATGGCAAAACCCCCAGCTGCCTCACTGCTCTGCTATTCTACTTGGCAAGATCACTATCACCACTCGCCACTTAGCATCTGCCCAGTAGCATCTCAGCAGAAATTTCACATCTTCCCCACTTATCCACCTTCTCATCCCCTCCCCGCCTCCCCTTTGCTCTCCCTGCTCACTCCAGCCGCCCCTCCACTCACCCTTCTCACGCACTCTGCTGGCTGCTGTGACATTTGCCATTTAGACGAGGGAAGAGGGACAAACCCTTATCCAATCTCTGACCTTTTCCCCTCTCTCCCTCTCTGGCGTCTCTGACGCATTCACTGCCAATTTCACTGACAATGAATCCCAGAGACTAAAAATAAAATTCAAGATGAATAACTTGATTGCATGCAATGTATGTAATGCGCTAGTGTTTTGGGTTTGTTCGAGCAGAGTTTCTCTACCCAATGATATTTACCTGATAACCTGTCTGAACACTGTACCTAACTGCCTTACTTAATGCAGGTAACTGCTGCAGCAGCAGTAAAGGTTAATGAATGCTCATTGAATGCCACATGCCATGGGCCGCTTTGGGGCATTATGTATTCAGCTTATTCAGTAGTTGGCCTACTGATGATCTACTGTACATTTTCTGTCCACAGCAGAGCTGCTAGAAAAATCCTCTCGAGACGGTATAAATATCTCATTATGTCTGGACTACATGTGAAGGACAAGCGCTTAAAGTTAAGAATGTTTTTTTCTTATGTGTTCTAACAACAACTTTACCGCCAGAGCAGTTAAAATCAGGCAGACTGATTACAGCAACCATAACCATTACACAACAGGTTACCTCTAATTTAAGTGGTAGGAGGGCTCGAGAATTCAGAAGTGTGCCAAGATAAGGCTTACCTGACATGTCAAAGCAAGAGCCATCCAACAATCACCTTGTCAAAGCTGTGATCTCCCTTTCCTTCCCTCCAGCAGCAGCAGCGGCGGCAGCAGCAGCAGGGTGCTGGTGACACATATGGCCAATTATAGGTGGAAGTGGAGAAGATGATGTGAGCTGAAAGCTTGTTCACACGTGGCGGGTGTCCAGACGGCCAGGGGCTGCATGGTGGAGGGCCGTGGGAGAGAAAAACTCATCAATAGCTTAGCTCTCCTCTTCTCCTTACTTCTCCTCTCCTTTCCTCTCCTCTCCATTCTTCTGCAGGCCTGTGGCAAATCAAAGACTACTTTTTAGCCGATCAATACTGCCCCTTAACTTCCCGTTATTACTCCGCAGCCAGAATAGGGGTTAGAGAGGGAGATGCAATATTCAGTTCATAAATCATGCAGTAAAAAAATGTCAGGGGGGTAATTGTGGTTTTCTAACACCCTTTAAAGGGAAGCAGATTTTATTAGTGGGTTAACGTCACCGGGCGACCCTCATTCCTTCTCATTATTGGCTCATGGAAGCACCATCAAACCTTAAACGTTACAACACTTCTCAAAGGACCCTGGCCTCATTTCTCAAATACACACCGCTGCTGAACATGCAGGTAGTGAGTGAGTGGCACTAAACACGATATCCTTACACAGGAAAGCTGTGTTTGTTTGTAATACATGACAGGATTGTCTTGGTCAAACTCATTGTCTGGGCTTTTCTTTTACTCCTAATCATTGATTTGTTTAGTGTATCACTTTCTACGCTGCCAGTTTCCTGAACAAATAAAAAGCCTCCTCTCTACACACAAATACATAGCACAAATAACTGGAATGATTGCCTCATTAAGGTGCTACAGAGTACTGTTTTACTCCCCCCTCTCTCTCTTTCTCTTCACTCTCTCTCCAATGAATTTCAATTGGCCAATAATTTTCCACCATATCCCCCAGTTACAGCGTTTTTGTCACATCTTTTAGTGATTAAATGGATCGATTTCTGTTCTCTGTGGGTGATTAATCCCACAGGGTTAGAGAGATTACAGAGAGGGAGCCACAGAGAAGCCTTCTTAATGGATTCACACAGAGAGCCTTCCATTCACAGGGCTAATGAGATTGGATTACAGGACCGGGGCTTCAGAGAGGAGAGGGAAAACTCATGCAAAGAAACACACGTCCAATGGGATATAAGCCAGGACAAAAGAAAAGTGGTTTTATGATGAGAAACATCTTGGCGCTAAGAGTCACATGCAAAGAATGACCTCTCCTAGTGTGCCGTCCAAGTGACCCTTCTTGCTGTTTTTCTGGACTGGGACTGAAAAACTCAACACCTGCTTGGTTGGTGGGGGTTCATACCTCAGCGCTTAACTTGTGTGATATTCTCGCAGTGAAGTCTCACATATGATTGATCATAGTCATTATTAGTCAGTGGGACGGGTGAGCAGTGCAAGGGATCATTGCAGCGAGCCACTGCAGCCGCTACGGTCATCTGGGTGTCCCACATAGCCCAGCTGTTGAAGGCTGGAGGGAGATGGGGCGGTGAGGGGGTTTGGTGACAGTGGGTGGGGCCTCAGAGGCTCATATCTGTCCTCCACAGCTGGACATGGAAGCAAGAGGGCAAGCCATGACTCTTGTGGTCCAAAGGACTGGAACTCCCTCTCAGATGGGTTATCTGAGTCATGCCCCACAGCTTCAAACCTCCTCTAAAGCTGCGGTGGAGAGTGGTAGATGGACTAGGGGGGAAGGTAGAGGAAGGAAAGCGTGTCGTTGAGTTTTAAAGCACATGTATGACCCACATGGGGGGGATCAGAGGCCCCAATCACAGCTGGAGGTCATCCGTGTTACAGGGATGGAATAAAAGGCGAAGCTGGCTGAAGCCGGTTACTCCAGGTCATCGCACAAGCGATAGCCCCATTTCATCTGGAGTGTATAGACTAAATGCCTACAGAGTGTGACAGATTACAGAGAGGAAAGCACGCTCTTTAATCTTTCCCTGGTCTCTCAGTGGATCTATCAGTCTAACAAAATGGCGTGTGTACGTCTGTATATGGTATTTGCTTTGTTTTTCATGAACACAGCAGCTGCTTGTTACAACTAGGAAGGTATCACTCAACAATGGATGGAAAGGAAACTGTTTATACATAGAAAATAGGAGCTAACATTTGTTATAGCAAGGTCATACATAAATCAAAATCCAAAGTTTGTATATTTGGTTAATATTTAATATGTGTTGTAAAAGTGGAAAACACACTACACAAACACATACCGCCCCACACACACTGTAGTACTGTATCTCCACAAGGCAAGATTGTTTTCTATTTATGTGCATGAGATATTTAGACAGATTATAGGACGAATTTATTTGGCAAGACTTCGGTGCATGTTTTGTATCATACCACTGTACTGAAATCAGTAGTGACAGGTCATGAGGGGGCAATGAAGAAACAAACAGGGCCCTGAGGTAACACGTCTCATCCCAGAGCAAAGGGCGTTGCTGACAGGAAACCATGAACCAACTAAAAAAGCAAACAAGCGCCCGGGTGCCCTCAGCAAGGAGTCACCCACTGTCCCCATCCTACCCTGTCTGCTACAGCCTGGCCAGGATACCCCCGACATTACTGGGGGATATCACTGTGTGGAGAACACGCTTTGACACACACACACACACACACACACACACACACACACACACACACACACACACACACACAGAGAAATGCTCAGGCTACTTCAGGTTTCGGGTTTTCAAATGAAGCGTACCTCCCCAGTGTGGCTTGAGTGACAATTTGAAAATGTGTCTTGGAGTCCTAACTCAATAAAATCCAAACCCACAGAAATGAAACACATATTTTTCGATTCATCGTGACTAAGTCTTTCTGAGGATATAAGTATCTATGTCCATCATGAGTAAACATCCACCTTGAAATTATGGAAAAAAGACATTCCTTATAACTCTAGAAGTTGCCTGAAAATCATCATGTGTTTGAGTTCTCTTGAGTATCAAAGTAAAGCAGTGATAGCTTTCTGAATATCCATTGCTATATTGCAAACAGGGAGGGCTAATACTTAATTCTGCATACTTTTATTTTGCTGCAATGTAAAGAAATATCATCAAAAAAGGGGCTCACAAGGGGGACTGTGAAAACCACTATTCTACTTCATGAACTACACTTGCATGCGAAACTATGAATGTGTTTTTAAAAAACAGGTGGTCTCATTATGTTAATCTGGTGCCCCATGAATGCACCACTTGTTAAAGACCAGCACTAAAAGCTTCTGAAAAGGCTTCAGATCTTAAGTATTTCTCTGAAATTATCTATGCAACACATTCTCACTTCGACCTTGTCGCATATTGACGCTTGGTCATGGACTTTCCACGTCCAGATACGACATGCAATGTACCCTGGGTGTGTGGTTGTTGACGTTCTGGGACGCCATGTCAAGTTCTGCCTGTTACATGCATTGTCTGCTTTAATACTACACTTCTTTTTTCACAAGATTTACCATTTTTATACAATCTCTGTCAAAATAAATGCACTTCTCCGGTACAATGCCGCAAATTGGCGTTTTATTTCCCCATTAACAACTAACGCACGTGGTTGGGTTTAGGCACCAAAAGCACATGGTTGGGTTTAGGAAAAAAAGAACAATCTTACAGGACACGAAGACCACTCTCCCATGGGAAAGTCAATGTTTGTTGGACACATCCACTACCCCTTCAAGCCACCAAACTTGATCTTTCACCACCTTAACTTTCCTTCTTGTCCTGCCATGCGTATCATGCTGACATTATAGGACAGTTGTTATTGTCAGTGTCTGATGCTGGAAGTCACTGCCCAATTTCATAACGTCAAGAACTGTAACTGTAACGTTAAATGATTAAGTCCTAATGTTAACTAAGGATATAAAGTTGCCTGAAATGTCACCACTTTTCGTCGCCTAAAGTTGGAATAAGCATTTTGAGTTGTCGTTGAATAAAGACTAAAACTAGGAAGGATAAAATTGACTAGACTGTCGCTAAAACTAACGTAGATTTTCATCTAAAGGCTAAGAACAAGACTGAATTGAAATAGCTGCCAAAATTAAAATTGTTAATGTTCAAAAAGTCCCAACACTGTCTTAGTTGACAGTGATCAACCAACCATGATCAAATTCTGATTAAAATGTTCTGATTGTTGCACTGAGGTCTATGACATCACTGTTTTCCAACTGAGCCCCGCCCACTTCAAACCATCAAGAAGAGCACAGAGAAAATTAGAAATAGAGTAATGTCTTCCGTGAAATAACTTGAAACTGTTTCAACTTTGGCAGAAAATAATGTTTTCACTCATCACTCATTACAAGAAGCTGATTGAAAAAACATGTTTCAGTGCTTTTAAACCTTAAATATACTTTTGGGGTTAATATATTGTTCATACTGTTGTTCATAGTCTGTTTGGTGAAATGAACAGGTAAATAATAATGACTTGAGTGATAATGGAAGAAATAAAGTAAAGTAAAAAAAAAAAAATAGACGTCCAGCTACATTCTGTTGAGAGTCAAAATCTTACTGTAGCTGTAAGGCTTTCTCATAGTCAAATACAAATACATAATCCATGTTAATATTGAAAGTGGTTGCCATTTTTATTCACTGCTAGACTTTAAATAATTCCACAGTTTTACTTTCTTTGAAAAAAAAGAAGAGAAAAAAGAATGTTTTGAATATTACTGCAAAAACTCACACACAAAGGAAACATTTGCTGTGAAAAAATCTGAAAAAAACTTTGAAAACTCCCTGAGGTCCTTCCACTTTGAGTATAAGAAAACAAATACACAGAAGCTTTTATGACTCACATGACTCACAAATCTGGGTGAGCTGTGCTTGTGCGCTAACCCAGGGTGATTTTTTGGAATCCAGTCCAAGGTTAGTTTTGTGTCACACACTTCTGACGTCAGATGGTTGCAGTTATGGGGGCTAATTATGGACCATCACAGGGGGATTTCTGCCTCCAGTGAAAGCTGCTCGTGTGGAGGGGTTAGTCGTGCTGCTGACTCTTTCAAAAACTGTCTGTCTGACTGAGGCACTCATATATACAGTGTATATACTGTATATATACACACACTCAATACACACAAACTAAGTGTAGCCTATATTTTTTGCAGTGCAGAATGTCTCCAGGTAGAGAGGCGAGAGTTTTCCCTCAGTGCAGAAGCCATTAGTCAGAATGGAGGTGATTTATGGGTTGTCTCCTTGCAGAATTTAAATTAACTGCCATGCTGTATGGAGGGGGGAGAGAGGGTACCACTGCTTTTTGGGTTGCTCCCCTTTGCACTCCACCTTGCACTCTCCCTGTCTTCCTCTCTCACTCTCTCTGTCTGTCTCTCTCTCTCACGGGAGAAATTTGGAACGTTTTTTGGATCCAGGTGTGTTGTCAGGTGGTCAGCTCAGTCATGGATCTCGGAAGATTTCACTGGAAAATATGCTCAGCCAGGCCAAATGAAAACATTTTTTTTTCGTGGAGGAAAAAAATTAAGCAGAAAATCTGAATCATAAAAAGACATACAAGGTCAAGGTCAGCGGTTACTCTGCAGAGGGTGCTGTGTCGTATGGACCAGCATAATACTCCTGATAACAGCTGCACAGAGACTGCATTAAAAGCCTAAAAGTGTGCATCTTTTAATGTAAATATGATTAACACACTGTTTCCCACACTTGTTTTTGAATGATTAATAATAAATGTGTGCCCAAATGTGGGGATACAGCATTACTAATCATGGGTTTCTCATTATTTCAGGATGTGCTCTCCCTGCTCCCAGATCCATATTAATGATTTTCATATTAATGATGTTTTGTACTGTACTCTCTGCTCCCTGATGGCTTTATGATATATAACTAAGCTGGTAGTCAGGCCTGCAGTGTGACACGCAAGCTTAAGGGACAGGGACTTCATCAGAGTTCATCAGAAATTCCCTCCACGCTGCACTTGATTCATTGTGTTTCATCATACACATAAATACATACTTATTGCATCATACTTAATGCTGCATGGATGGCTCTGTGCTGTGAGATAGAGCCTGCAGGGTGGGGCGGTTAGCTGGCAGGGGGTCGCAGGTCGGAGGTCAGGGGGTGCCTGGCAGCAAGAGGGCGGATGGCGGGGTGAGGAGTGAGGATGACTCCATATGACATCGCACTGTAAAACCCACAGAGAGCTTTAAATGACATCTTAGTGCTGTGAATACAGATTCATATCGATCTTATTTTTAGTTTATTTTAGATAGATATGTAGATAGAGTCAACATTTACTTTTGCTGAATTAATCCCTCTATGCTGATGAGAAGATGCTTTCCCAGCAGCTTTATTGCTTCTACCTCCGAAACACACATACTGCACCAACACACACACACACACCTCCTGATTTCCTCCTGCAGGCTTGCAGTGAAATATGTGGTGATTTCATTATGCATCTGTTTCCCCGTATACAGAGCCTTGACCTTTTGTGTACTTGTGCAATTTTGTTGCTGCAGAGCTAAAAGAGGGATGCAATTATTACCTTATATCTTAGTGATTTTAATATTAATATCACTACAAGGCAATACATTCATCATTTTGCATAAGTTACAGTAATCACGGGTTCACTGTGTTTTACTTAAGGATGCTATTTAAGGACAGGGGCAAGATAGCAGGACAAAACAAAGCAATAAATATGTAAATAAATGTTATGATCAAATGAGCCAATAAAATCTGAATACATTGTAAGAGCAGCATTGTTTCCATCATAACATCAAATCAAGTGGTGTGCTGGTCATATAAGATAAAGGGAAAATGCATGAATCAATACTGGCAATTATTTTAGAGGAAAAGATCCATATATGATTTGGTATGGATATATGCTATGATCTCTCTGTCTGATTTTAAAGCTCTTATAAGTACAAGGATGAAAGAATCGGTAGCTCTTGTCATTGTAGGCGTTCTAATACTTCAACATATTACTGCTTATTGTTTATGTTTTATTGTGTTGCTGATTGACTGTAACTTTTTTGTATATTGCTGTCTTGGCCAGGCCTCCTTTACAAAAGAGACTGTCGATCTCAACAGGACTTACCTGGTTAAAAATGGGTTAAATAAAAAAAATTAATACGCTAATAAGCTACATAAAATTGCCTTTCCGGATCAGATGGATCAGAAGATTGATACCACTCACATATGTGTGTGAAGCTACACCTCCAGCACTTTGGCTTAGCATTACGACTGGAAACAAGGGGAAACAGCTAGCCCACGTCTGTCCAAAGGTAAAAAAAGACCCACCTACCAGCACATCAAAGGTCAGTAATTAACAGAATTCATTAATCCATACAAAAACCAAAGCGTAAATTCAATTAAACACTGGTTGCCCGGCGACTGGTCCTGGCTAAGAAAAGGTCTGCTACACAATCCCTAGTGAAATGGACAGTCGTCATTTTTACCCATAATTTTTGTACGTATTAAACAAATGAGATAACAGATATTAATTTATGTAACCTAACTCTCACCAAGAGAGAGATTTAGCAAATGTAATTTCTTTAAAGGGACAGTTCAAACAAAAATACACATTTTTTCGTATTCATCAGTCTAGATTGTTTTTGTGTGTGTTGTTGGGAGATATCGGCCGTAGAGATGTCTGCCTTCCCTTGAATATTATGGAACTAGATGGCACTCGGCTTGTGGTACTCAAAGCACCAAAAAATACATTTGAAAAAATGAACAGCAATGTCTCTTTCCAGAAATAATGACCTGGTTACTCAAGATAATTCTATTAATAACTTTTTTTCTTTTTACCAAAGTACATCCGCCAACTGCATCACCATGCAAAAGGAAGCGTGCATCTACTATTAGCTCACCTAGCACCACTGAGCTAGCTAATGTTACAGGAGGATGCCGTTAATGTTTACATCTCACCCTGTCATGAGCACAAGCTTGTCCTCCATAAAAAGATGCACATTTCCATCTGTGCAGTGATATGGTTGACCGGTGTGGTTTGGTAGAGAGCAAATAGTTCCTACTAGAAACTGCTCACAACAAAGTCTGCGAGTTTCTTGAGTAACCGGTTGATGATTTCTGGAAAGAGACATTACTGCTGAGGGTTTTGAGTGGCGGCACGGTGTTACAGTGGTAAGCAAGAGGTTTCCTGGTTCAAACCTGGGGTGGGGGAGCATTTGCATGTTCTTCCCGTGTCAGTGTGGGTTTTCTGCGGGTTCTCCGGCTTCCTTCCACCATCAAAAGACATGCAGGTTAATTGGTGACTCTAAGGCCATGTTTACACAAAAACGATCCACTGAAAATAGAATTGTTTCTCAGTTTTGTTTTGAAAAAAGTTACGCGTTCAGACGATAACATTTTGATAACAATCGCCGTGCATATGGATCCGCAAAAATGACCAAAAACGCTGCAGTATACATGCCTGGCCAGTAGTTGGCGGTGTGACGCTTACGCTTCCTTCTACAGTGCGGCGATGTATAAACAAACAAAATGGCAACCGCATGAACATTTGTCTGGACGGATGACGAGGTGGAGTTGCTACAGTAAATCTACACTATGATGGGGAAGCGTTGATAAATTCAATAGGGAGAGCAGCACAAGCAGAGCTTGGGAGTCCGCCATTGTTGTTGTGATGGTCGACTTCCTCGCACATGCCTAGTGACTGGAAGCGTAATGCGCATATGCGAAAAGTCTCTGTTTTCAGAGGAACTGCATATTGCAAGTTTACATGACAACGGAGACGGTGCCGTTTCCAAAAAAATGCGCTCTGGAACCCGTTTTCAAAACGTTGCATTTTCAGTCACCCAAAACGCCGCTGTCGTGTAAACGATCGGCCAAAACACAACTAAAGTTTACCGTTTTCAGTTGAAATCGTTGTCGTATAAATGGGACCTAAGTTGGCCGTAGGTGTCAGCCCTGCAATACTCTAACGACCTGTCCAGAGTGTTCCCTGCCTCTCGCCCAATGTCAGCTGGGATAGGCTCCAGCCCCCTCCCCCATGACCCCTAACAGGATAAGCAGTTATGGTAAATGAATGAATGAATGGATGAATGTTGCTTTGAGCACCACCAGCCAAGCGCACTGTAGTTTTATTCAAGAAAAGGCAATATCGGGGTGTCGGTGGCTTAGTGGTAGAGCAGGCGCCCCATGTACAAGGCTGTTGCCGCAGCGGCCCGGGTTCGACTCCAGCCTGTGGCCCTTTGCTGCATGTCACTCCCTCTCTCTCTCCCCCTTTCACACTTGTCTGTCCTATACATTAAAGGCTAAAAATGCCCCAAAAAATATCTTAAAAAAAAAAGAAAAAAAAGAAAGAAAATATCCCCAACATTCTGCAACTCGGTCCATAACGATCTAGATTGATACACAGCGTTACTGGTAAGAGGAAAAATATATAGTTTTGATTTTGAGGTGAACTGTCTCTTTAATGTTAAGACAATCATACTATTGAGCTGGTGCACCTTCCTACACGCACAATACAAACAAAAGACACAAGTATGTGTTTTATGTAATAACTGCATAGAACAATGGAGACTTAACTCCTAACTCTGAACACTCTGCACCTCACCTCTGAAGTTGTCTCTTTCACAGAAGCTTGATCCTCTTCCCCTGAGGACAGAATATTCCTCTGTGGTTTCTGTGCTGCAGCCGTGCCATGCTGGGAACAAGAGCAGGCCACAGAGAGCCTTCACTGGACTCCTGCTGAGGTTTTGACAGGCTCTTGTCCTCAATGCCTGGATGAAGGAAACCACCCTGGGACTTCCCCTGGGTCAAACAAGAAGGAGAAAAAACACAAGCAGAGTAATACAAAAAACCTTCACTTATCTATACTGAATATCACTCAAACATAGAAATATCAACATACAGACTCTACAGTGCTGTGTCTGTTCAGTAATAGTTATTTAACAAGCTGTTTATTGTACCAGTTATTGTACCAGGTTGTTGTGTATTAATGGCTTATCAGAGGGATCATAAAATGTTCAATTAACACTGTGAGTGTGGAGTTCCAAGAAACACTAGCACAGAGATAGCTTTCACACTCTCAGGGTTAAAATCACAATTCCATAGTGGGTTTTTTTGTTTGTTTACCACATTTTACACATTAGCTAATTAAAATGATTTACTTTCACAACTAAAATCAAAGCATGAGTAACACCTGACAGATGTTACCACTGACAGATTTTGGACCACCCAGGTCGACATACGACCCAAAGTCATCACTCATCCACAGACGACACACACATAAAAATATGCACAAACTGAATTTCATGACCTTGAAGCAATATGGAGGATCTGGTCAGAGAAGCAAGGGAAAGGTGAGAATCAAAATACATTTATTACTACTTATTCTAAGCTACTGACATAGAGCAACTCTTTGTTTTACTCTGACGAAAGCAACAAAAATGTTTCACTGAAAAATCCTAAAGTAAAGGTGTCATCATGTCACCTGAGATAGTGAAAAAATCCTCCTCTTCCTCTACCTACTGCTACTAATGGCATTTGCTAGAATCAACTGCAGTGGCAGAAACAACCAATCAGAGCCGAGGAGTATCTGACACAGCTGTCAAACATGTTAAAAACAGTCGAAACATGTTAACCTCCGTCGAACTGTCAGTCTAGGCAGCACTGATCAAATATGAATCCAGATGCTGTCACTGCATTGCCTATTTCTCGGTTCAAATGTTTTCAGAAACATATTTTATTGTACTGTTTAGCTGTATAATGAGAAGTTGGTCTGCCTAGAGGGTGGTGCTTGGTACTTCGGTCCATGTCTTTAATATGGCAGCCAAGTCACAAACTTCCTCATTTTACACATGAACAGTAAACTAAAATATGTTTCCGAAACCATGACCTGGCCGCCATGTTGGAAATGGTCAACTGTTGTATGAAGCGCGGCTCCCCGGCTCAACCAACTTTCTCATGTTACAGCTTAACAGCTAAAATATGTTTCTGAACACATTTGAGGTGGGAAGCAAGCAATGCAATAACAGAATCTTGATTCATATTTGATCAGCGCTGCCTGGTTTGAAAGTCTGACTGCAGTTCATGAGCAATGATTGACATGACTGACAGCTGTGTTAGAGACTCCTCAGTTCTGATTGGTTGTTTGGGTTCATGTGCGGTAAGGCCATAAGAAACACTATGAGGCAGTAGACTAGACAGATGAGTATGATTTTTTTCACAGATTATCTGTCTCATTAAGGGCTATATCAATATAGTGATAGTTTCAGTAAATGTAAGAAAAGTTTAGCTGTTTTTTTTTTTGTTTTTTTTTTAAATAAAATTTACCAACGATAGCTTTAAAAAATGAGTAGAATCCTGTCGTCAAGTGTTAAGTACTGTGAGACTAAAATAAAATTCCTGAATATCTTCCAATACTACATGACAAATGGAAATAGCTGGTATGGTGCTATGAATATTGCAAATATGATGGATCCCAAGACTATAGAATTCTGACCTTTCTTGTAAGGCAGGATTCAAATCAGATGCAAGTGAAGGAGGAAGGTGGAGTGGAGAGCGATGCGAAGTGTTCAGCGAGGAGATGAGTTTTCAGTTCATGCTGTGAGTGACGCTGCAGTCCTGGCTGAGGTGGAAAGGTCATCCCATCATTTGGGAGCCTGGAGGGAGAGGAGTCAAGACCAAGTGAAGCCACAACCAGCTCGCCGCAGGCAAGGCAGACCGATGGAACGCACACATGAATCACACATACACATTCATTAGGATACCTGGATATATTAGCCAGCCCTGCAGCAGGTCAGTCACAGAGCAAGTCTGCGCTTTCTCACTTCTCTTCATTCTGCAGATTGGAAGGACATAGAGTTAAACAGCAATTTCCCCGGAGCTCTGCTGCTCAGTCAAGGAAAGAGAAGACAATGTGTAAACAGAGAGTAAAGATCAAGCCATGTTCAAGGGTGACAAAATTCAGCTACCCTGAACATCTTCACTAAATTGGGTGTACAGTATCCTAGTCTTGGCGGATGCTGATAGCATGTCTGTGTAATCAGCTAATAAATATTTAATAATCTTACATATAGAGCATGCTACTGTAATCAGCTCATTGTACCGAAAAGTGCATGCAATAAAGCTGATTTGACTGCACATGTGACATAACGTGCAAAGTGGTTACAGTGTGTGGTAATTGCTTAGGTATCAGGGTCTGCCGTGCAAACATGAACCCCTGAGCGTCAAGGAACACCAGGCTGACTCACCTTTAAGTGGATGAGCACTGGTTGGCAAAGTCAGAGTTATTATGTCTTGTAAAAATGCAATGCTGTCACATGCTTTAGTAAACAGGGCAGACGTCAGGCTTGATAGAACCATGGCTGCTGTAGTGAGGAGGAACACATGGCCTCAGGGTATTCTGTGTGTGTGTGTGTGTGTGTGTGTGTGTGTGTGTTGCTGGTTTTCTCTGGAGTCATGTCCTTCACTGTTTCTGCATTCACCTGGATATTCTGTGCATTATAGAGCGCGTCAGCAAGAAATCACTGAGGCAGAGAAGGCTTAAAGCAAATACATATTAATTTTCTCCGCACATATATAAAACAACTCCTCCCCAGACTCACAGATTGCCCTCCTCTCCATTCTCTCTCTGTCATGAACAACACACACACACACACACACACACACACACACACACACACACCCTTATTCCACAGACACTTTGCAGAAGCCATGGGCAATTCCCCTCCGAACTCAGCCTTTTTCCTTTCCCATTTTCCTTTAAATGCACAAATGCGCCATCTCCCCTTCACTCACCATCTTCAATTTTTGACTTCCTCTGCCTTGCCTTCTTTGTTTTGCCTCCCCCTCCTCCCCTCCCCATCTCGAAACTACCTCAGTGGGTGCCAAGCAGTCACAGCAGTGGCTTGATCCTGGCACTTATGAAAGGAGCTCTTTGATAAGCCTCGGCCAGGAGCAACACAAGGGAAGCAATCAGAGACACAAACTCAACTAGAGATGAGGCATCTACTGTGTTTGCTTGTGTGTTTGTGATGTTGTTTTGTTTCTTTGACCTGTTAAACTTTTCTCTTGGAAAAAAAAAATCAAATCCTTGAAAGTCTTTTTTTTCACTCTTCCATGTTTTGTGGTTTTCCCTTGTGTACTTTTGAAACACTTGGAAACACATTTGTTCTGCCTCCCCATCTCTTTGTAACCAGGGAGAACAACAAAGTGATTAAAAGCTTTTGAGGTGTGTTTGGATGTGGCTGATGCCTGGACACACTGCGACTGAGGTTGTGGTTTCCTGTTCTTGCCTTGTCCTCGCATCCGCTCACTTATTGCATTTCAAAAGCTTCCTCTTTCATCACAGTACAATCAGCTGTGTTGTATTAAACCTATTTGAGCTTGTCTTTAATAACAGTAAATGCCTAAAAATGTCCCTTGTTTTACAACATATGTCTTATTTTGTAGGACTGACTTCATTAGCATTTCTACTGGCTACAATAATAATTTTAAGTCATTATATATTTTGTGTCTTCACCATACCAAGATGTGTGCAGATGAATTTTGGAGCCTGACATGCACTCAAATAAGGTGTTAAGGTTAATGGTTGAGTTTGACTGAGGAATTAATTAAAATGGGATTGAGAAGAAGCAGAGAAGTCTTCTTCCTTGCATGTACAATGATTTTCTTATTATTTCAGACGGGGTTAGAGGTGGTAGAAAGAAGCAAGTTGTGAAGTCTATTTTGAGGCAGTGGGCATGCAGTAAGTGGGAATGTGGTCACTAAGGTCTTCTTGTAAACAAAGAGAGTTAAACCTTCTTAATTATTTGTTTCATATAATAATAAGAATATCTGTCTGAGAAAAATACTTGCTGGATTTTCAGGATGACTTTGTTAATATTTAAAATATGGAAATACTTTAAAGGAGCTCCTGTATAATCAATACCTTGACACTAACAATGGATCAAATGACTACCTGGTTTGAATGTTATCAGCCCATTAAATGGATATTATCAGTTGTCATTGGGCAGGCTGTTTTCATACACTGTTTGGACATATACCTATGAAAAGTAATGCACCACAATTTGTATGTAACCCACGCAGCTGTCAAGGATATGATTATATGACCAGTGTTGAGATGGAAGTAAAAATGGAGGTAGTATAAGGACTGAGGGACCGCATCAGGAGGCAGGTTGCATCAGTGGATGGGTCAAACAACACAGGAGGCCAGCGTTCAAGAACCATTTAAAACCAAGTTAAGTCGTCACCATGTTTCTTTTGCTAACCCTAACCTATGTAACTTAACTTGCCTAAACCTAACCTATGCAACTTTATTCTAAATACATAACATCATTTATGGGGTGTTAATTCGTTAGGTATCATATGAACCGTTGTATGTTGCATTGGGAGCACAAATTTGAGGTTTGGCCCTATTCTACCTCATATATTTATTTATTGTAGGCAACGACATATAGTTGCCATAGTGATTATGACAGGAGCAAAGGAAGAAGTCAGGTGACAAGATATAAGGAGAGACAACATCCAAGTTGGGATAAAGAGTAACAAAGACCATGTAGGGAAGAGGTTGGGGTGAATGGATGGATCAAACAACAACTTTCACCCAGGTAAATATATCATTATGAAAATAATGTGGGTTGCACAGGGTAGTGGCCACAGTAAAATCAGACTATCAGTGTTTACATAGGTTACTTAGTGGCTTTGCAATAAGCTTCTGCCACTGGTGCCAAAATTTTGCAGAAAAAATCTGCTTTACGGCAGGAAACGCGTCATGTATTGCGAAATCGGTCGGTCAGCCAATCAGGGACTGGAGCAGGTCCTTATGAGGAGTTGGGCATGAGAAAGTTGAGTCACGAGCACAATGGCAGACGGACAAAGTTTGGAGATGAGCTCCTCTGTCTGAGGAGGCAAAGAAGAGCAAAAAGGAGAGTGATAAAAGAAGAGAAAAAACAAGAGTAAACCTCAGTCAGGCGTTAAAGAGATGGAGGGAGCTCTGTGACCAAAGAGGCTTCAAAACCGATGTCCAGCTAGCTTTCTTTCTAAGAGGCTTCAAAACCGATGTCCAGCTAGCTTTCTTTCTAATGGATCAGTAAGTAACACGGCTTAATGTTAGCTAGACGAGAGAGGACTGTACTGTACTGGCTGCTAGTTAATTTCTAGCTGGCCTAGCTAGCATCGTAAATCGCTGCAACCAGGGACCGGGTAGCGAGTGTTGGTCGGCTGACATCCTCGTTGCCATTCCAGCCCCCCCCTCCCTTCCTTCTGTTCTCTTCTCACAGAGGCAGCTACGGACATTGCCAAGCTAAGTTAAGTTAAGTCCCATTTAATTTGAGCTCCAACCGGCCGCATCGTTTCCATACTGTTTACATGTGCATATTGGTATAATTCCACTGTGTCTACTGTTGTTTGTACTGATACTGTACATATTGGTATAATTTACTGTGAGTTGTTTGTACTGGTACTGTGCATTCTGGTATAATTATTTGCATTACTATTTGTTTTTTCTTCAGATAAATCTGATAATTGTTGCTCGGTCTCTTTACTCATTTATTTAGTAGAGTGTCCACACACTGTCTCATTCTACATATACATAGAGGTATACCGGTGGCTTTACAGCCTACATTTTATTGATGATCTCTGATCCCCATGGTCAATTTGGTTGTTGCGACAGTGCGACGCAACACCACTGATGCTAGGTGGCGACAAGCTAAAAAAAACCCGATTCCTATCTGTTGCCTCTTTAAGTAACGTAACAAATGCACTTATTTTAACCCAAACCATGATCTTATCCTAAGCCTTACTAAGTAGCTTTGGTGCCTAAACTAAAGCAAAATGAAACCTAATGAAACAGCAACCATTTCAAAATGTTGAATGTGCATGTTCTGGCCTACAGGTAGGTGCAGTTCGCCTCCTCCTCCATTAAACGCTACTAATAACAACTAATAATGGCCATTTAATGGGCTGATAATATTTGAAATGAGTGACTTAAGGAGATGCTCATGGCGACAAATCCACAGAGAACTGACATCCATCTCTGCAAGTCCCCACAGTTAGCAACTGGTTGTTGAACATAGTGGAGCATTTAGCAGCTAAAGAGATAGACATTCCCCTCAGGAGTTGGTGGAGACCATAAAAGAAGCTAAAAGGAGACTGTTTGGCCTTGATTGATCAGGTGGCCAAAAAAAATGACTCCAGTGAAATGTGAATGTTGCTTCATGACTGTTGAATGTGTACAAAAGCAACTTTTCGTTGAACTTTTCGTTCACCAAATAAGTTTAAAAGATGATGATATGTCAATGTTGTGTTCATCAGGATCAGTTACCGGAACAATTACCACACCTGTGAATTTAACACCATACAAAGACAAATTATTTATGAATTTAAAAAATGTTTCTATTCACTATTTTGTAATGCCCAATCCCTGAATACATGGCTGTGTAACATTATTTTCACAGTTGTTCCCCGTTGAGCAGTGGCACAACCAACCAGTGCAAAAACAAGGTTGAGAATCTTTGTCCGGTTTGGCTGGAATGTATCACACCCTAAGTACCATGACTGGGTATCAAACCTCACAGTAGACAGGAACTTTAACTCTGCACCACTCATGTGACAGCCTGGTAAGACCATCTTGAAGACGTGAAGACGTGAAGACGTGAGCACAACGTTCTGTTTCTCTCTGTATCAGTCTGGACTTGCTGCTGCCCCAAACACTTTCACTGGGCAGAAGTACTCGCCTTGACCGACAAACATCTTCAGCCAATCAGTGTAACAAAACACTAGAAAACATCTTCTTCATTAGCCACGGAGCCGGTTGATAAACACAGTTATTGCCAGTCGTAAGAATAGCAAAAACATCTTTTCCTCAGAGAAACTTGGCAAGTGTTATTACCTCCGCCTAGGCGGTTATGTTTTCAGCAGCATTGGTCTGTTTGGCTGTTGGTTTGTTTGTTTGTCTGTTTGTCTGCAAAATAACTCAAAAAGTTATGAACAGATTTTGATGAAATTCAGGAAAGGTGGATAATGGGACAAGGAACAGACGATAACATTTTGGTGGTGCTCGGCTGAAGCAAAGTGGATAAAATAATAAATAAAGTCTATCGTCTGACAGCCTAAGCAGCAATTCCAATTTCTAAAGACGGTGAAAATAGCGCCATCTGGTGGCTGGAAAGCACTTGTTCTACTTGCTAAATATTGTTGTAATTAATTAAGTTGAAATTAATGTTCTGTGTTGGAAAATGCAAAAAAACATATTATATTCTGTGTTAGTACAAAATAAAAACGAAATAAATACACCACAGTGTCTCCATGGTTAAGGCATATATAACCTTATAATGATAGTGATGCAAATAACCTAACTGTGATGCAGGCTGCAAAATCTGATGCAGAGGGGGAGGGAATATCACCTACTTGGCGGAGGTCTGCACCCAGAGTGCTTTTCGAGTTGACTCTATTTCTGCAATAACTTCACTTATTGCTGTGTTTACTAATGTTAGAGTTAGCACTTGTTGATTTGGTAGCTGCCATTACTGTTCTGCAAGTGGCAGCGTACATAATGGCCTCTAGTTTCCCGGCGCGGCGCAGGGTGGCGAACCCCGTGCAGAGCTAATTTTGAGCAGCGCAACCCAAGGCTCGCTCAGTTTGGTAGTTTGGCAGACCGAGATGTGCTGAGATGGGTGTGGCGGCGCAGCAGGGGGAGGTGTCGACAGATCCAGCTTGGCACAGTGACAGTTTTGTGCCAAAAGGCTTCGCTGAAGGTGCACTAAAAGCTCGCCAGCTGAAACCAGGTCTACTGTCAGCGCAGGCAAAGCGCAGCCGGTGTAGCGGAAGTTTCGCTGACCGGCGGACAGTGCGCACACGTCACCAAAACCTCACAGGCAGGTTTCCAGAATGTCAGGCACATTAACAATGCAATAAATACCCACAAAAACCACTATTCAATGCAACTATCTGCAATTAGCACATAAATGTATCTTTATATCGACTGTCCCGTCACATCTGATGTCAGATCAAAGGGGATTGGCACCGTTTGGCACGCGTAATGGAAACCCAACCTGATTTGATTAACACAGCTGCAAACTAATGAGTTCACATCCTTCTCAGCCAACCACAAACAGCCACAGCGTCAGATAGGGAGTATATATTCAGCATCTGTCATCTTAGAAAAGTCAAAAGAAAAGAAACAGAGTGAGACTGTGAGAGAGAAAGAGAGAGCACGCGCGCGGGAGAGAAACGCAACATTGATTTACAATTGTGGTGACCTCCTCCCAGGCTACCTTTGCATCATCAGCCCGTGGAGGTCTGCTTGCAGTTCTGTATATTTGGAGATGGGAAAGAGGAGTAGCTGCGCCAGCACGCAGGTGTGCCAAACTTGCAAAATCCGCCTGGCCACCCCCATTTGGCGAAGCTCCACCTCCGCCTCCGCCTCCGCCTCCGCCTCCGCCTTCACCTCGCCTCGCCTGGTCTGCAAAACTAGAGGCCTTTATGTCATTAACTACAATGCAGTCCCTGATTGGCTGCTTATGTTGTCAACTATGGTCCCGATTCCTTATTAGCCCCGATTGGATTCTAAATTTTGGAAAGTGTTTGGGGCGACATCGAGTCTGGACTGATACAGAGAGCGAAACAGAATGTTGAGCTCACGTCATCAGAATCAGAGTCCACTCATGTGACCCCTTAACTGTTTAAAAAATCTGACATTTCTAAGACATCACAAAATTGCAACTCAGATCTTGAAAATCTTTCCTCCACATGCAGTAATTCACAGTTTCATAACATGTCAATTCCATTAAAACGCGTTACCATGACTGTCACTGATACTCATGGATTCTCTCCCTATATGCTCCAACAAATCAAACAAAACAAACCAGCTCCACTGATATAAAGCTCAGCTGTCACGGCAGTTAACTCCCTCACCATGTTGCACCTTCTGCCCCCCTTCTGCCTTGCTATTGCTTGTCTCCCAATCTTTCTCATCTCTCTTTCATCGCTATCGCTCTGTTTGTCCTCTCTGGTGTGCATTGATCTCTGTGGTTCAGAGATTTAGAGATTTGGGGCACAGTGATCTCACTGGCAGTTACAGCCGACAGGTGTGCAGAGCAAACAATGGCCCCCTAAACAAACCCCAAAACCAATTTAGGGTTTGTGTGCTCCCTCATATAGGCAAACTCCATGTCTGTTATGAGGAATAAAACAAAACAGGCAAATATGCATTGCAGGCACACCTGGTGTGCCAGTTATTTGGGTATGTCTCACAGACTCTGCTCAGTGATAAATTAGACAACCAACTGGTGATGCCATCAGTTTGCTACTGAAGTTTAATGATGATGAAGAGAGAGAAATGCAGCAAAATAACTGGTGATACGTCAAGTGTAGTGGTGACAAATAGTCAAGCATCCTGCTCATTGATCCATCTCAATCCGTCACAAGAGCTCGGTCCAGCTCAGGCACAAACACTCCTATCTGAGCCAGGAATAGGCAACCGTGTGATGTGGAAAGCCAAGAATATGCAGATTTTTATTCAAACCAATGACTGCACCATCTGATTTCACTGATTAGCACAAGTTTAAACAGAGAGGTGGAACTGATCAGTAAAAAAAACAGTAGATTCTTATTCCTCGAAGGCACTATGGCCCACTTATCAAAAAAAACAACAACAACAGACAGACAACCATTGATGCTCATATTCACACCTACGGGCAATTTAAAGTCACCAATCAACCTAAAGTGTATTTCTTTGGACTGTGGGAGGAAGCTGGAGAACCTACAGAAAACCCACGCTAACACAGGGAAAACACACAAACACAAAAGGACCCGAGCCAGCCAGCGGGTTTAAACCAGGAGCTCTCTTGCTGTGAGGCGACAGTGCTAACCACTGCATTGCTGTGCACTGTTTTCTAGTGAATTTCAAATCCACTATGAACAAGCAGCTCCAGAGAGTTACTTTTCAGACATGATTTTAACAGATTGAATATTTAAACCGATAATTTAGATCTCTGTGACCTTGAACTGCTCATTGGATTGTGTGTGGTGTTTGAGCTACCAGCTGTATTGGCTTCAGTTTTGTGATTCAAAGCCAGAGATACCAGTGCAAATCCGCCTCTGCTGTTTCTACCGTTGCCTCTGTGAGGCTGACATGAACACTTTTTTCCCCAGTTGGCGGTTCATATTGACATGGACGTGCCATATTCTCTCCATCCAACTTGATTTATTTGTCCATTTTGTGTTTTGAACTGTATTAGGACCAGAGACACTGAAGACCAACCTCTCCGCAAACACATATTTCACATGATGACTATGTTTGTTTGCCATCTACAGACTTTGTCATTTGCTTTCTTACTTTACCATTCATCACTCTAAGGGATGAAAATGTCAAACAAATGACATCACTGCTGCATATAGATTTTTTTTTCTCCCAACCAGGACCCTTGATTTGATAAAAACCATGAAATCAATACCTAAAAAAAGACACCAATAAGAAACGGTGTCAGCGCATTCAGGTGGAGAAACAGGGTTATTGACACGGGGGAAAGGCAAAGAGGGGAATAAAATAACAGCAGAACAGAGTCAATGTCGGTGGCCCTTTGCAGAAGGATGGATTGGCTGCTTTTACCCTTTAGTGGCCCTATGTAATGTGCCAATAAGATCATTAAAAAAAGTTTTCAAACAGTTCTCCTACATGTGTGGTTGCATTTTTAATTTGCATTATACAGTTCAAGCTGTTGGCTCATGAATTCCGTCTTGGCATTAAGTTTTATAATTAGCACCTTTTTTTTTTATTTGAGTGAGAAGCTGCTAGCATTTCCTGGCAAAGCAGATTTAAGTGTTGTCTTGTGTCTGTGCACATATATGCATGAATCTCTAGAACCCACCTCCAGGAAAAGAAAAAAAAAGATTGTCTTTCCACAGCTCCATCTTTATTTTTAGAGTCTGGATACTGATGAGAGAGAGGAGAAAGCAAGGGAGTGAGAAATGGCATCAAAAGTGGGGAGAAGGAGGAGAGCAAGGGGCGAAGAAGAGAGAAGGATGAAAGAGGGGGAGTAAGATGGTCAGGGGGGGTCGTGCTGGTTCCTCGCTGGTTCAGGAGAGTGTTAGAAAGAAATGCAATGTGATGAGAGTCCTTCCTCTGAGTGAGCTGGAGAGAGAGAGAGAGAAGGGGACGTTACCACACCAACCTCTCACTCGATGGGGGAGCAGAGGGGGGGGGGGCTCCGCTGCTACCGCCGTATAAAAAGCCAAGCCTGAGAATCCGGCACCACAAACTCACCACACATACACACACACACACACGCACACACAGATCCAGTGGCTGCTCTGTATCTCTCACACTCACCCACTCTCATCATTTTCTCTCTCTCTCTCTCTCTCTCTCTCTCTCTCTCTCCCTCTCTCTCTCTCTCTCTCTCTCTCTCTCTCTCGCTCCCTCTGTCTCTCACTCCATTCCACTGGGATCTGCATCCTTCTTGCTTCTTCTCACAAGTCAGATTGTGTTTGTAAGTACGGGCTGAATGTCTCCCTATGTATGCTTGGGTCTTTTTGTATGTGTGAATGACTGGTTGCCTACTTTAGTGTGACTGAGCAGAGCAGTGAGGAGTATCAAGTGTATGTGGGTCTCTGTCTCACCCTCACACACTCGCCGGTCCTCTTGCAAGTCTTCTCGGGATCTCTGGATCCCTTTCGACGGTGACAGGCTCCCCACACCAAGCAGTCACCATTTCCGCCCCCGGGAGACCCACGCTGGCAGCGCAGCCCCTTCCCCGACTCAGCATCGGGAGGAAGACCCTGGTGGCGGCTGCTGTAGGGGTTATGCTGGTCCTGGTGCTGGTGGTCCTCATCCCTGTGCTCGTCAGCTCTGTGGGTACAGATGCCAGCCACTATGAGATGCTGGGCACCTGTCGTATGGTGTGCGACCCCTACTTAAACAAGGGCACTCCGGCCAGCAGCACCAGCTCCACCGGTCTCCAAGCTGAGGCAGAAGCGTTAAGCGACCACAGCAACGTGCTTCCACCCTCCACCTTACTGCAAGGCCCACAAGGGAAGCCTGGCAGGCCAGGCAAGCCCGGACCACCCGGACCACCGGGAGAACCGGGGCCACCAGGACCTGTGGGGCCTCCTGGTGACAGAGGGGATCAGGGAAGGACTGGGATTTTGGGTCTGGGGGGGAATGGAGCTATCAGCACGGCCACCTACAGCACAGTGCCTCGGGTGGCCTTCTATGCAGGGCTTAAGAACCCCCACGAAGGCTACGAGATCCTCAAGTTTGACGACGTGGTCACCAACCTAGGCAACAACTATGATGGCATTTCGGGCAAGTTCATCTGCAGCATACCGGGCACATACTTCTTCATCTACCATGTGCTGATGAGAGGAGGGGACGGCACCAGCATGTGGGCAGACCTCTGCAAGAATGGCCAGGTTAGTGCTTTGAAACTTTTTTCTGAGTTTCCTTTCCACAGTGTGAGCATAGCTGACTCCCCTGATGCTCACTCTCCTCATCTCCCTCGCTGCCTCCTCTTTTAAAAAAAAATCCACACTGTATGAAGCCGATTTTTCATAAGCCAGTGAATAAAAAGTGACATTGTAAAGCAAGCGTGCGCATCTGCCGTGCGCCTCCAAAGCCCAGAGCGCACAGCTGTGGCACCCAGCGCGCCTGGAGATAAAGATGTGTCGACTGGTTGCAATCCGCGTCCCCTCTTTGCATGATGCGTCCTGACATTGCCGCGTCCCGCGATCCAAAGGACGGTCGCCGTTTGGGCTGAACAGGGAGTGCGCAGCGATCTTTTTGCCTTTACACTATAAAATTTGGAAATCGATCCGTTGTTCCGTTTTCTGTCTGAAATAAGATTAATATCTAAAGCAATTTAATGGTAGCTTGTGCCGGAGTGTTGGCATCTACTGGGGCTTTTAAAGTGATGATGAAAAATAATTTGCTGGAGTTGGAAATGTTTGATGTAGTCGCCTGTCATTTAGTTTTATTTTATCATTAATTGTTAAGTGCTTTTTTGGAGTGTTTATACTCTATTTTGAGTTCATAGTCATTCTCTTAATATTATTATAAAAAAGCCAGTGTGTATACCTAATTACCTTCGCGTTTCTTTTATTACAAATGTCTCATATAACTTCTAGATTATGTGGATAAGCGTAAAGAGTGGATGGGGAAATTTCGAAGAAATTTCGCTGACAATATTTGGACGACACCTGTCTTTGCAAGCCCACCGGATCGTGCTGTCTGTCCACCGCTGCACCCATCTGTCTTTGCAGTCGCGTTAAATGCATTAGGACGTCTACATGATCTATTCTCGGCTTCTTTGATGCATCATTTTAATGGGGCTCTAATTTTATTTTGCGCCCCGGAGGGTCTTCTCAGGTTGGTTAATGTGTGCCAGTGTAGTTTGCTGCCTTCCGATCAGCCGTCAGATCTCTTATCTTCAAAAGTGGCTCGGAAATACGTTTTGCCCGTAAAAAAGATGGATGTTACGCTGCAGTTATTGCAGATATTGTTTCGATTTGTTTGCTCAAGCTGCAACTGCGTCTCTTTCATATAGTTTGTTGACAGTATTATGAAAAACATGAAAATTTATTAATGTTATGAAGCAAAGAAGCAACCTTACATTAAAAAAAGACTTTCACATCTGATACCACAAAACTAACACAAAAAAAGAAAAAAAAAAGTTTCGAAATACTTGACATCTGTCCTAAAGTGCATTATATTGATGAGAAATCATGAGAAAGCAGAAGTTATGAGGTTGCCTGCATTGCATCTCACACATTGTCATGCTTGTTCAGTTTTAACTGCCTGCTTCACACACTCAGCTGCACTTTATTTCTCCCCATCATAATAGTCTCTGTGCTCAAAATGTGTTGTACACACAGTGTTGTAATGAGATATGCTGACATGGTTACAGACATTTTTTCTTACTGTATAAGTGAGATCACACTTACAGGGGACAGGAAATGCATCATTTGTAGTCTATTTGTTTCTGATTCGCCATCACCAGCTTGCTTTACAGCCAGAAACACAGAGCTCTGCAATGAGATAAGGTGAATAAAGAGTATTAGTTAAAATCCACTAAATATGGTCCTTCAACTGTCATTTCACATAACAGCCCAGCAGCCTGTGTCACATCACAATAATTTCACTTTCTTAAGTTATTAATGTTTTGCCAGTGGAATTAAAAGAATCTATTTAGAAACACAGAGTTAGATTAAAGCTCAAAGCTCTCACACAGTTACAGTACAGTATTGTATGAGTGTATATGTGCACGATGGAGATAAAATAACAGCTGGCATCGGCTCTGTGGAGTGAACCTGCAGTCTCACCAAAGCAGCCAGAGGTTAATTTCTTTCACCTCGCCAAGTTCACACCCAGCAAAAAAAAAAGAGAGTTACAGCAATCGCCTTCTATATATAATGTCTCACTCAACAGTAATGTTTATGGGTGGGCGTAAAAGCATTGATATATAATAGAGGAAGAAGAACATATGTTCCTATAAAACGCCTTCTGTTCCTGCTTCGTTGTGCTCCCTAGAGGAGGGTGTGGAGGTACTTAAGTTAGACGCACACAGTGTGTATCTCCAGAGACCCGCGTAATGTTTATAAAGTGCGTCTCTTCCTCTGTCTTCCTCTGTCCTGTGCACAGCTTATGCATAAACACGCTGTCCCCTCGCTGTGGTGTTTATTAGGTTTTGTGTTTGGCTGATGGAGAAGGCCCCAGAGCCTTTGACTGTGTAAATGAGTGTGAATGGTTATAAATGTTGGGGCCAACTTATGCTACATCATTGATGAAGTGCTGAGAGTCAAACTGAAGCTCCGACAGTCACACTGGTGCTTTCCTCAGCTCATTAAGGCTGCAAAAAGCTACACTGTGAGTTGGGACAGGGGAGGCCAGGGAATTGCAGACAATACTAGTATTTTATCATCTTTTGGCTTTAGTGAAGCAGCGGGCTTCCAGGCCCTGCAGTGCTGTTTCATCCAGCATGTGCTCCTCCCACTCCGGGGGTTCTTACAAGCTGTGTCTACCATCAGCATCCATGGGTTATTTCTTCCCCTCTTCTTCCACTTCCAGACTGCAATGCATGAATCCCAACACTGTCCCCATAACTTTGATACTTTTCAAGCTCGACCAAAAAAGTGAGCTTCCTGGTAAACAAACAAATAAGAAATCTATTTTCAGCACAGTACATTTCATCCGCTTTCCAAGTTCCTCTCCACACACTCTTTTGGCTTCTTCGTCGCCTGTTCTTTTACACGCGTGCCAAATATTCCAACCAATCCTAAACTCTCTCCAGTAAATCAACACTTTGCTATAACCTGTCTTGGACACATCCTGAGAGACACAGCAGTGACAATGAAGACAAATTCACCGGACACAGTAGAAGGGGGAGAAAGAAAAGGGGACAGAAAAGACATAGTTATTGTGCTATTGTGCCATCCAGTCTATTTAATTGTAATTAAAAAGCTTGAACCAGATCCAGGATGTGTTTGCGCTTCCCCTCTCCATTCCCTTCTTAATATTGTTATTAATCCGCAAAACCGTTTCAGAGTTAATTAAAAGCAATGACTTCAGCGTCAGTCTCTCAAGAGGACCATAGTGAATAATCACTCTGTCTCCTCCTTTAATAAGCTTCAACGTCCTTCGTGCACATGGCTCTTCCTTTGCAATTACCGCTGCAGTCTCCTCCTCACATACACACACATTCACACATGCTCACACGCACACGCATACGTGCATGTTTGCCCCCCCTCTCCTAACCCACTGCTGCCTCAACCCACCCCGACTGTGCACTGCCCTCCATCTCTCCTCTATGTCAGGTCTACAGGAGCTCACTTTTCTAAAGGAGCAGAAAGTTTTCATCTTAAAAGGAAAACTTCTCTTTAAGAAAACAGCAAAACAGGATCCAGATTGCGGTATCACAGAATCGATTTGCTAACACACAATGCCATCAATATTCTTCATTGCTCTCAAGTGATGCATTGCACTATAGCAGAATGAGTTAGAGCGTGCCATCCTTCTCTTAGATTTTGTTTTACGCTCACCTTGCTTCAAAGAGATTCTTTTATTTTTTTTTGCCTTAAGTGTTGCTCAGGTTCAGTCGCGTGTCATTTCCCTCTGACGCTATTCGCCCCGGTCTATCATAGACACCTCCAGGGGGGGTCTTCAGCTCTGGTGCACATGAGACCAAGACTGTTTATCCTGCTGCTGTATATCCAGGTGAAACCCACGCATTGTGTTTAGCACGTGGTGTCAATCCCAACATTAAACATAGGAGCTGAGCCATCTGGATGAGGGCCTGCTCTGTTTGATTAGGTTATATGCTCCAAAGAAAGGTGTGAATAACAAAAAGAGATTCCATTCAATAGCTTGTCACTCAAGATGGGCTGTGGTCTTTATTGATTTTTCACAAGATACATTATTTTGTATTTTCCAGTCCAAAAATGAAAGCAAAAGTGTGACTGCAAGCACTAAACGCACAAGGTGTCTACACACACATACAGCAATACTTAGACTTGATTAATTTTAACATTCTGGTAATGTTCAGACCTGCTATTCTTCATCGTGGTCTGACTTCAGCACTGAGAGGCCTCTGTGTGTCTGCCCGGTGTAACAGAGAGACTCTGTCTGAAATAGACAGACAGGGTTTGAGAGAGCCACCCTCAGTCCCTCAGCCTCTTTGCCTGCGGTATTGATCCCCTTATGTGTATGCGTGCATGCGTGTGCGTGCATGTACGTGTCTCTTCCCTTCTTCTGACAGAATCATTTCTTCTTGTGTGATGTATACCGTGACATATCCTCTATAATCAGCCCGAGAGGTAGTGGAGGCGGACCTTTGGCCTTGATCTGCTGTGTAATTGGACATTGGATTTGACACTCTGCCGAGTGGAACATTAGAGCTGGTCTAATTAGGTGCGAGGGCTATCAAATGAAGATTGGCCCATGTTGTTAGGAAATACCACACAGATTGGAAATGTCAAGATGACATCGAGCTGTCATCTGCAAGCACAGGGAAGAAAATCTATCATTTATTGGTGAAGTTTCAAAACTTGCTTGAAAACTGCCCACCACTTGTCTTTAATAATCCTATTACTTTAAAACATTTTACACTGAGCTCCTCAAATAGAGAGCTATTAGAACCCAGCAGTGCACACACTCCCCGTGCTGGCATCTCAGATTAAGTAGCTCATGAAAAACTGCTATAATGTCTCGTGTTTTCGCAAGAGCAAGAACATACGGTCTAAAACAGGCTATGGATTGTCTCCTGTGGCTGGCTGACTCAAGGATGCTATGGTGTTGACTCACAAGTCTTCATTATAATGAGGGCCATATGGGAGATAGACAAGTGCCCCTGGCCCTCTTATGCAAACATCTCTCTCTGTCTCTCCCCACGCCCCTGACATTTAGCCGTCCCCCGAATTCAGTCTTCAGTGATACCCACAATTATCCTTTCCCTCTTCACAGGAAAGCAGCAAGTCAATGGCTTCAAATGACTCACAGTCTGCTACATAAATCAATGTGTTTAACACCTCCTGCCACCCCCCACCCCCATAAAATTAATATGGGTAAGACATCAAAATTCACCCAGTAAGAGAGGATTAATCGACTACTGTATGAAAAATGCATGTCATAGCAAAGCTGTCTCTCGTCCAATACATACGGAAACGCTCTTTGCCTCATTTTAGAGGAGTCTTTTTTCATTTTAAGAAAAAAAAAGGGAAAATCTCAGTGCCTCAGGGTTACTAGGAAGCACACTGGAAAAACAGGCTTAGTGTGAACAAAGGTTGGAAATTTTGCAGTAAAAGTCTCTTTTCAGACAATGCCGGGGGCAGTGATTGTGGGTTTGCAGTTGGGGCTAGAGGCACACAGTGCTGTGTATCTCAGTAATTAACTGAGAGTGATGAGTCGGACACAGGAAAGAAAAGAGTGGCTGGATTGCAGGTCAAAGTTGATGCCTCTTTTTCCCCACCACTGTTTCCTCTTACAAGCCTCTTTCAGTGGCTTGGACTTGCTTTCATCCTCTTTGTTGCCACTGCTACAATTGCAGTCATAGGCTTAGATTTTAGGGGGAATGCAGGAGACGGGTCCGCCTCAATATTTAGAACAGGTGCATTCGTCAGCCCCTATAAAAACATTAAAGTAGCAGAGGACGACGTTTGACGCTCAAAATTTCGTGGTAGAGGACCCCTCAACCTCTTTTTCATATGTGCCCTCCCTCAGTACCAAAGCAATGAAACAAAACTTATGCCCTTCATTACAATCCTGTAATTCTGGCCTCCAAAAGGCTTCTTCAATATCTGGATTACACATCAGTGGTGCATGTGATAAACTAATGAACTAATGCCCGACTCCAGACTCACCTTTAGCATTAGTTTAAGCAATTTCATAAACAGCGAGAGGTTTGTGCAGCAAAGTCATTCTGTTTCAAAGGAGGCTGAGCAGGTACAAATAGAACAGCTGGTGAAATTAATTCAGGAAGCCTTTTCCTACTCTCGTCTGACAGATGGCAAATCTCCTGTTACCATTTCATTCCTCTTATCATGTTTTCACTTAGGTTCCTTCGACAAATAAACCTGTAACACATGGGAGACCCAGAGCTTTCTGACACCACAATTCTCTCACAACCCGTTGTAGTTTCCTGTTCTCATTATTTCAGTAAAATTGCATCTCATGCGTATGCACAAAAATGCACACGGATGTACGTGCATTTCTCTCCTTCATTTTCTGTGTGTGCATTTGTTTGTGCGGCGCAGTGAAATGTTGGACCGGGCTCAATAGTGGTGGCAAGATATCTAAGCTGCTATTAAGCATGCGGTTCACGGCTGGAATGTTCAAACACAATTAGACGGCAGTACACTTTGATTTAAAGAGGACCAATAGACTCGTTGATCCAAAATGGAGGCTCAACATCAAGTCAACAAATCCCTGTCAGAGAAGCCACAAGACATGTCCTTGTCACAGTGACAAAGCCTCTTGTAAGATGTCCCAGTGGGACATTACCAGCTCCTCCTGCACCAGACACAACAGATAAAACTTCAAATTGTCAAGATTTTCATAAACAGCACTCTATTAAGGACACACTACAGCTGCTGGATAAAAATAATGGAAACTGCCTTTTCAATAGAGGCTCACTGTAAGAAGAAAAATAACCATACCACTTTATTGTGCAGCCGTGAACCGTCAGTATTTTAAAATGTGTCACAAATTCATCTCAGATCCCTCACATAAACAGCTCTATTATTGATAACTGTGATGTTCATATTCATAGTTATACTGTGCACAAGTTAAGAGAATCCCCAGTTCACTTTCCCTTGCACACATTATCTATTAAGCTCCAAGCACAGCCTTGATTTTCTGTGTCTCCACTCAGAGTACTATTCAATCAAAGCCATCACGTTGACGATATGACGGATGCAAACACGCACGAGCAGCCACAAGGAAGACAACATCGCCTGACACCTCATTTACCATCGCTGGATCCGGCGCTTACAGCCTCATGCTTTGTTTGTCTTGTCAAAGTTCCTCTACATATTCCGCGTCAAGGTCACGCACTGCCAGTTGGCTGTTTGTCCTGCTCATCTCTTGCTATATATCTGCCATACCCTGCATTTGAACCTCATATCCCTAACAAGTTCCTTGTGTGCACTGGAGACAAAAGAAGAAAACAGAAAAAATGGCTCCAATAGGAGCTCCCTGATCATTATTTCAAAAATAGTGAGAGGCTTTATTCATGCGTGCTTATCACTGAAAGCAAACGAAGGAGGCCTAGACTGCGGCAGTTCGTCTCAGAAGGGGATAAAAACCATTAGAGCAAAGAAACAAAACAAAACAAAAATATCATTGTGGAAGAAGGATTTCAGGAAAGTTTGCTTTCACCAGGGCTTTGCTCGCTCTGTCTCTGCTAAGGAAAAATGCTGTATTTGTATTGTGCCCCTCCTCCCCACAAAAAACAAACAAACAAAAAAGCATAAATCATGCACATAAAAACGGCTTAAATTTAACTCCTTAAAGAGCAAGTGAAGAGAATAATTTAAGATATATTACACATCTGTGACATTGCCAGAGGTTCTGTGTGAGCACCTGGAAAGCTAATATTTTGATAAAGTTTCATTAAAATCCCAACTGACAAATCCTCCTGAGCCATCATCACCCACTCCCTCACCAACCCAAGGCGCTAACCCTCTAATAGGATGGTGTTGACTTTGCACGCTCGGGGCACATCATATCATATTAATATGCTCTGGACGCTGGCATCTCAGAATCAGAACAGGAGGGTTTGTTTGCACATCGATATGAGCTGTGCTAGATTTAATCAGGAGGATAAACAATAAAAAAGTACAACATTCCATATATTACTCCTGCATCTTAAAACCTCTCCTCAGATTTTAATTATCCAGATTAGCCTTTACGGCACTCGCACGTTTCATACCAACGTGACTTTCAATTGTCCATGTCATGTTGTAAAAAAGCACACCCTTCAGAGCTTCTCCGTCTTTAAACATAAAGAAGGTGATTTGGAGGATGTAGTTAAGTTTCTCTCAATGCAGCCCGAGGAAGGTCATTAGGACTGAAATGTTGCTGAACATAAATGACTCTCTGAACAAAGATTACTTCAAGTGTTGTGCCCACGCTTGATGTTCTTTTGATTTCACCTGGCTCACTATAAAGATTTTTTGTATATTCCCTTTTCTTGTTCATTTCACCCACCACTACAAAATTGAGTTTTTATTTCAAATCACTGACAATAACTCTGTTGAGATGGCTGAAGAAGTGTCAACCTTGCTCCTCTCTGCTTCACAACTCAATGCGGGGAGCTGAAGGCAATGGAAAAAAAACCCAGCTCTGTCTTTGAAAATTATTCGCAGAATGTCTGATGGGTTGCATGAAGACTTCACAAGAAATCCAGCAAAAATATTGGCCTATGACTAAAAGCTTCATAATGATCTGAAAGCACAGTTATCTGCAAGCAATTAAAATTCGACATTATGTTAAAACTTATGAGAATAATTTTGCAGTCCATGCTGGATTCCTGTATTTAACATAGAAAATCAGTGTTAATAATGGTCATAAATAGTTTTCCCTCTCACCCAGTGACACAGAGAAACACTGTGTCAGCACTCACCGTGTTGATTTATGCTGTGATATTAGCAGAAATGTTGTCCCACCAAAGACGAAATGTTATGAAAAGATGCTCTCTAATCTAATTCTACCGACATACTGTAACACACAGCCTGGTTTGGCCAGGTTCAATATAAGGTGTCACAGATATGGCACCTTTCCACTTAAATGCTTTTTACAGTAGTGGTGCAGGAAAGACTCACTCTAGCCTCAGGTGTAACTGTCTGTTTGTCATTGTGTTGCTCGGGAGAAAAGCACTTAAGACTCTTACATGCTTCTCTTACGAAATATTCTGGTTTCTATCACAGGCTTTTAACATCTACACCTTCAAAATAAATAAATGTAAGGAGTGATTTGCTGTTTCTTGAGTCTATCACGTACCGTAACAGTGATTCAAACTACTGAATATTCAACTCGTGAAGGACTTTGCACACCTCTGCACACTTTGATGTTTCTAAAAGCAGGTAGTAAAAAAGCAATAGAAGATGATGGGAGGGTTTAGTATTAACAGTGACAGCTATTATGGCAGAAAAGACAATAGGAAGAACATCCTGTTACACTTTCTATGACGCCCATGTCTTCAATGCATCATGAACATACTTATGTGTTCAAATCTGCTTTTAGCACCATATAATTATAGCTAAAGGCACTCATAGATATTCAGAATACTTTATAACAATAACCATTACACATTATAAAGCATTTCATAATGAGTTATGAGGTCTAGTATCATCATACTTCATAATGGCTGGACACTTTTTTTGCAATAATCTAAGTGTATTGTAATGGTCACAGCTGTTGTACATAATCATTTTATTATGCATTCTAATAACTGTTACAATGCATTATACTTTTGTTATGAGCTACCTTTAGTGGTCATTGGATGCTTTAAGTGAAGTTATGAAAATCCTAAGGTGTGGCTAGTTAGACATCACTATAAGTGGTCACTGTTTGCTTTTAGTAAGGTAAACAAAAATATATCAATGCTATGTAAGAACAACACACAAAACATTATGAAATTAATTTGTTTGTTTCACTCATCATAACAGAAATCGAGCCCTTTGGCACAACCTCTCAATGATGAACAACTAAATGACGGACATTTACCTTTAACTAATGTAATGGTTCCTCCAAAAACTCACTCTGAAGACACACTTGACTCAAATTATAGACCATACCTGCAACCATTTTACTTTACCTGCAGCTGTATATAAAGAGTATGACTATGAACTGCTAAACTAGTACTGGGAAGGTCAGAGTCAGTGTTGTAATATAATGAATACTTTGTGTTCTCTGGGAGTATCTGTACTTTACTTGAGTTTTTATATTTCTGTCAGCTTTCATTTGTATACCACTACATTTCCTAAACAATATACATACTTTTACCCCAATATATTTCCCGTGAGCATCTTAGTTACTAACTACAAAATAGGGAAGGAAGGGAGGAAGGGAAGGAACAACTTGTTTTTAATTCAAGTGCAATGTACACTCCATTTAGGTGGTGTACATCTTGCGAAGAAATAAACTCCATCATTCTAAAATTATGATCGCTTGCTTTGTTCTATTAACAGCATTTATTTTTACTTACTTTTACGTACTTTTACTTTCAATACTTCAATACCTTTAATATCATAAAATGACTTTGGTACATAAGTACAGTAAATATCAGATACTTTTACACAAGTAATATTCTAATAGATAACTTCTGCCAAAGACATTTTCTGGTGAGAAATCTGTACTTTTACTCAAGTATGGCTTTCAGGATCATTATCCACCAATACCCTAATTTGAATTTACGATGAACATTTACATTTCACTTGTGTAATGTTTCCTTCACAAACTCTAAACACTAAATTATCTGGTCATATGGCATTATCGAACACTTTATAATGTGCTATGACTTTTTCCATGAAGCGTTATGAATATTAATGAGTTGTAACTATAATCATATGGTGCTATAAGTAGATTATAAGGCATTATAAATATGTTTATAATGCATTATAGACATGAGCATAATGGAAAGTCTTTATCAAACTTAGCTTCATGAACAGAATCCGTTGAACACAGTGTTCGAGGAGTCACATCTGGGAATTGTAGACGACATTAATAAAAAACTAACAAACAAACCAAAAATAGAAACTAACTGTGGATTATTTATTACTTTAATATATCTAAATGTCAGGAGAACCTGTTCCAGGCTCCCTGTTAGGTTTGGCAACAGTTATTCTCTTTGTGCAGGAGAGCTCTGTCAGTAGCTGGCCTCTCCGAACATTTGTCAATATGCCTGTTGTGTGCTCTCCTTAAATAGGCCAACTAATTATTGGGCATCCTCTATGCCGCCTGTTGGGCCAGCTTGACAACACCCGCTCGAAAAGCCACCATTTAAAGCTGTGTGGACAAACACTGAGCCAAGGTAAGGGCCAGAATGGACTTTGGAGACCTGATAATGAGCCACAAGAAAATACTTCAAATGCACGTAAACTATTGATTTTGATCCAACCTTACCGACCAGACTAAGTGACTAATTGGCTTATTTAACCAATGGATACTTTAAAGGATGTACAGCGCTTTCTTTTTTATCTCAAGAGAAAATAATGATCTTTTAGTTCGATTCTATTTAAGTTACGACCGATGCAGTTCTCCTTGTTACTAACTGTTTAATAGCACGGAAATACTGTGCAGACTGTAAGCATTTGGAGAGTGCCACAAGTTTTGCTCTGCTCTGAAAAAATGCCTATTAGGTTGATGTACCAACGCAGAGCCTCCTCACACCACCTTGTATTAAATTGCATCTTGTATCTAGATTGTATGGAAATATCATTTTACATTTACACCTGGTATTAATATGTGTCTCCAGTGTCCACATTGAGATCCAAGCACTCTGTCCAGCTCAAACAACTGATCAGTTGTAGCTGTTCTTCACCAACTGCTTTGCCATTGCTTCGTAAATGACTTGGTTGCAAAATACATTGCAAAGTTTTGCTTGAACACTTTTGTTGGATTATATTGAAAGCAGGCACTTGGTCTTGCCTTGACTCAATCTATGAGTGTCTTGAATATCCATAAACATTTTTACTGCCTTCTTGTTGGCAGCTTAACTTGCTAACTGGCTAATGGCTGCTCTCTTGTTGGCTTGGAACAGCCGTGCATGATTACGTATTTCTGCCCACATAGTTGTTGAATGTGGATTAAAAACCACCACTTGGGTGGTTTGGCTGATTGCATCACAATCCATCCACAGTTTTGGGTGCATTTCCACCTGTACTGTCATGTGGTCAGCACTATCCAACTGCAATCACATCACCCAAAACACACTTTAATGCTAGGTGCGACAGTTTAGGAATTATAATCATTTTTATAGTCAGTTTTAGGTGACCAAAGTTACCTGACACTAATGTAAATGAAGTCAGCGTTTAGTTCTAAATCGTTTGTGGTCCATTATTAGCTGCAGTTTATGACCCACAGAGCCACAGTCATGGAGATGCTCTGCTGGGCCTGTACAGTGGCCTAATTTCCGTCTTGCCTGTTTCAGGGGCTTTTTGCCTTCAGTTTGGTCCTTGGCAAATAAATAACACACATGCTAATTTGGACACTGCAAATAAAATCATTTAAGGCTCATTTATACACCCTTTATGTACAAAAATAGACGTTCATTTCAAACATTTAGATGTTACTGCACACTCTAATGGATGTATCTATGCCACATAAATCCATCTGACGAAAACGAGAGGGTGGAGTCAAATGTTTCTAAAGATAACAAACATAGCAATGGTGGAGGACACTGTAATAATGTACCTTTTAACAAAGGCAGCGTTGTGGACTGCAGTGATTTGTGAGGCCTGACCATGTGGACTGACCATTCTTTCACTATGTTACCGATTTGTTCTGTTCCGCCATTTTTAAAATATCTTTTTCTCGCTTGAACTACTCTACACTGCCTTTTTGGTACTACTCCGTTTTGTCCGTATCTGTAAGCCTTCAGAAAATATGCACAAATACAGACAAAAGCAATGAACAGAAGACATGAATGCAGAGTATGGGCAGAAGGCTCTGTCTCTATTCATATACAAATCTAACAATAAGCATAAATGAGCCCTTAGTTTCCATCCTGCAGTATGGTCTTCAATTTGGGAAGGTTCCTATATTGTTGATGATGTGAATGTGAACACCTTCTTAGAGCTTTCAGCTTACAGTAATTGTTTAATGGGGGACTGCACCAATTTTCCACATCAAAGTCTGATTATACAGGTCTTGGGGAGCACTTCCACATATGTTAAAAAAAAGTTGTGAAAGCCTTTTGATGCTCCAGAGGGAGCGGCACAATTTCTGACAAACTGCCTAAAGTGAGGTCAGTTGAGGGAAAGAAGCGAGGTTACCAGACCTCTACCGCCCGCTCCTCATTTCTGCTCAAGGCTACAATGGCCTTCACTAGCATTACACACCCAAATCTCCGACTGAACTGTGGATGGTGGAGTGGCATTGCAGGTAATTTAGGCACAAGGTTTTGGGAGGAAGAAAAATGCATGAGATAAAAAATAAAACAAAAAAACAATATCTCTAGTTTTGTCTTCAGTATGCACTTAGTTCCAAATCTAATGTGCTTGATTTCAGAGCCAAAGTGACAGAAAATACTGTATGTCACTGTCCAAATACTGCACTTTACTGAATAAGTTATACGTGTCTGACTTTTGTGGAGGATCATATTTAATTAGGCTGCAGCAGGCAAAAGCAACATCCTGTCTGTGACCTTCACTGTATGCCACTGCCTTTTCTTATTTCGGCTCACCCTCCTTAAATTTTATTTGGCAAAGAGAAGGCTACAAACCGTTACATGTCTTTAGAAATTCAACTTGGGATGCAGCATTTTAGAGTAAGTCATTGCTGCTGATAACATGTACAATTAGTCTCTGTCACACACACACACACACACACACACACACACACACACACACACACACACACACACACTCACGCTTGAAAACGCAGCTATTGTTTCAGCGCCCATTTGGCACCGCAGCTACACTTTCCTCCCCAGAGAGAGAGAGCATGTTTGTGGTGGAGGTCTTAATTAGCCAGGACAGGTTATTTAGAATCCGCTCCAAATGTCCTATGGCCAGACTGGCAGGATACACACTCAGGGACACACACACACACACACACACACACACACACACACACACAGAGAAATACGCTCAGACAAAGGCAAACATAGCGATAAAAATTTGTGTATGATATGCAAACTCATTCCAGAGATTCTTGTCACTCCTCACTCTGCGTTATTCTGCTTATATTCAGTAGGCGTCCGCCATGCTCCGTTTATTATATTTCTCAGTAGCTTCCACCACAATAAGAAGCCCACAGAGCCAGCCTTGTTGTTGAGTTTTTGAGACTTTCTCTTTCTGCGGACCTTTTGTTCCAAGGTTGAATGTTAGGTCTTCTGTGGAAGACTGCTGGCTTGATTGAACCCATAAATCTGCTTGACAGAAAGGCCTGAGGTTTGACTGACCCTCTGGTTGGTCCTGTAGGTTTAATATCAATATGAAGAACCATTTGTGCCATTGTTGTCTCCAGTAATTCATTTAACTTCAAAATGAAAAACTCTGTGACATTATTTCAGAAAATATACTGAAAATCTAAGCTTTTCTTTTAATCATTTTGGTACATGGTACATTTTCCCTCCATGCAACAAATGTTACTCTGTGATGGTGTGGCAGCACAGTGATTTTTCAGACTAGTGACAGTTGTTCTAGTGTTTTTTCTTTGTTTGCCCATTCGTTACTTCTGCCAGAAGTTATGACATGTTTATTTTTCCACACTTTTTGTCTCAGTTGTTTGTTAGCTAGTTAATTAGCAGAATATCTTATAACCTTATCAACAGATATCAATACAAATGTAATGATGTTTAGATCATGGAAGAAGGAGGGGTGTAGTTTTTAATCATTGTGAGATTTATGAGGCATTTTTGACAGCCCAGTTGCTAGAAGAAATTGTATGTTTCTGCAAACCATGGGTATGTTTCATTATTTTCATATCAACATTTCGAGAGTGATGTGGTTGTGATTACATGTATATGATCTGACTTAGTCAGCGGGAGGTGGAGGGGCTGGTGTACGGCATGACACCTATAGGTGAGAAGGTTGTGACATTGCAGGTCACTGCAGGCCACTTTTTACGATCAACAAACAACAAAACCTGTTGTGTTTTAGTGAGACACTGCTGGCAATTCCAGCTGCAATTGTGCCACTAAAATGGGTGTTTTAAGCCAAAACATGATTTTTTTTTTTTTAACCTTAAGCAAGTGGTTTTTGTGCCTAAACATAACCACATATTCAAAAGGTAGTTGGTAACTTCTATCACAATAAGTTTTTGTCATATTTGCTCAAACTCACTATAGCCACGCATTAGTGCATGAGACAGATAATGTGTGAAACAAATCCTGTTCCTCAGCCTCCTTGTAGTGTACCCAGCAGCATTTTGTGACCTGGCTGCCATGTTGCAGGCAAACAGTTGAGCCAAAATGAAGCATCACCCACCAGCTGGAGTAAACCTTCTCATTTTACAGCCTAACATTACACTAAGATATGTGTATAAAAACATTTGAGGCAAGAAATAGACAATGCAGTAACAGAATCTTGATTCACCTTTGAGCAACACTGCTTAGTTTTACCAACGTTCACGAGCAGTGATTGACATGATTGATAGCTGCGTTAGAGACTCCTCAGCTCTGAGTGGTTGTGTTCGTTCAGGCGTGGTGGATAATAGCATATGCCATTAGTATGTAAGTAAGTATTAAGAGGAGGAGGCAAATGAACATGATTTCTCTCTTATGTACTATTGGATATAGTGATGGTAGCTTTAACCGCAGCCACACTATAGTTAAAACATTATGAAATATTTAAGTCAGTATGTCCACTACTGTACATTATAACAGACAAATGTTACATATCTGTGGTTTTCAAAAATGTACAATGCCAACATTTATTCCGGGGAATGGGTTGATTTTTTTAATGTTTCTTGAAGAGAAAAACAACATCAGTGAAGAAAAAAAAAATCAGCCACTTACTGTATGTCTAAAACATTTTGATCATTGTGTGTATTTTCTGCAGACCATCATCTGAGAAAAACTGAGCTCATTTTATGTCATTAAAATAAAAAAAACCTAATTGTGAGATTTACTTCATGAATGAAGCCAATATCTTCATATGTACTGCAACTAACAAGCCTCCCCATTCTCCTACATCTGTCCCTGTTCTTCCAGGTTCGTGCCAGTGCCATTGCCCAAGATGCTGACCAGAACTATGACTACGCCTCCAACAGCGTCATCCTCCATCTGGACGCAGGTGACGAGGTTTACATCAAACTAGACGGAGGCAAAGCCCATGGAGGAAACAACAACAAGTACAGCACCTTCTCTGGCTTCATCCTCTACGCAGACTGAGAACAGACAGACACAGAGACAGACACAGAGACAGTCAGACAGGAAGAGATTGAGAGAAAGAGTTGGGGGGTTGGGGGTGGGTGTGTGTGTGTGTTAAAAGCCGGAATGCTTTCTAGTTTTCCTAATTCTCTCCATCATCACGGACACCTCTGCTTCGTATCCATCAGCCAAGACATCCAGGCTCTGTAGCCGAGTCTGGATGCAAAGCTCCTGAGGATGCACTGAGAGGGGCTGGGCGGTAGGCGTGGGAGGAGTGGGACGTAGGGTGGAGGTGGGCTGGTATTTCCACACTCCTTGCCACAAAGCCGACGTGTCAGAAGCTCCTCGCTTTCAGTGTCTCTCCTCTTCAGCCCTGCTCCATTGCACAGAAATATCAACAACAAAAATGAAAACCCTGCAAAAGTGGATGATCTCACCTCTTCTCTCCACAGCGGCAACAGTCGGCTGTGCTGTCAGTGGACTCGATTGACTGAAACTCGTAGTGTTGTTCCGTGCAATTTTCCTTAGAGTGTGTTTTTATTTTGTAGACATGCATAATATTCTACACAGATGAGATTAAAAAAAAAAAGAAGAAGAATATATTTGTCCCTTGTGAAGATATCCTGTTTGACTGAGAAAATGGATTTTGTGAGATGTTATTTGTGATGCAGCTCAGACATCTAACAGCTGGAAAAGAAATCTTTAAGACTGTCAGTATTTCATGGCAGTGGGTGTTTTTCGTCATCGCTGGGTACAGCAAGGTAACTATATATTGTTCATGTGGAGAATAACAATACATTCTGCACTGTACCTTCTAATGTATCTGAAAAAGGAAACATCTCATATAGAAAAATCCTTTCCACGAAACCACCTCACACTATTTTCGCGCACACACAATGTCCTCCTGCTGTACGGATTAAAAGTAGAGTTCAAATCGTCTCCTCGATGTTCTAGTTTTGTGTAGATGCTCTACTCGGCACCACCAGCCATTGATGAAGCAAAATCTTCAGATTCAGAGGTGACCTAGTTGAGGAGTTCTTTCTTCTTCTTTGCTGCGCTGACCTCTGAGCCTTCTCGCGCTGTAAAAAAAAAAGGTTGCTTCTGAAGTGGAGGGCAAGGGGGAAGAAAGTCACAAAGATGGAGACAGAAAGAGCCAGAAGTGAGTGAGATGGTGGGGGGGTGGAGGGGGCGTTCAGGCACAGCAACAGTGAGTGGGCAATTTTTCTGTTTCAGTGTCTCTGAGCTTCACTGGATGTCATCCATTCATTAGCTGCATACTCACTGACACACAGGCATTATGGTAATATTTACTCAACATGGCGGCCTGACAGCTTGCTTGAGAATGAAATTGATTGGGTGAGTGGTCAATCATGACTGCACGTTTGTACGTATGTGTGTATGCGAGCGTGTGTTTGCACGTGTGAGTATGTATGTGTCTGTGCATACCGGTGAGTCCGCATTTTAGCATGTGCCGTGCCATATAGCTACATTGTTCTTTTTCCAGAGTTATTCTGTGCTACAGCCAATGACAGATATTTTCCTCAGCAGCCAATGAGATTGTGCTCTGTAGGGTGGGGAGCCTCTATAGATATGATGAGAAGAACAAACAGCTTGTAAATGAAATCTATGACATGTTTGTCTATCTTATCTTTTGGAATTGTTGAATACATTTAAATAATAAATGGGATTTTTTGAGTGACTTGTCTCAAGAGAATTCTTGTATCCCAAATACGCTAATTAGGGAAAATGATTTGTAAAGGATCTCATTTGCTCTGTGAGACTAACTAACTACAGTGCAAACAACATGACTGGAAATGTGTGCCTCTTGTTCTGTTTAAACTGCGAATTTTAACAATGGCCTGTCGGTGCAAACATTAAAAAAAGATCTTATCAGCAAGTCCCTCATCTCTCTTTTCTCTCCAAAAAGTAAAGTATATTTAGGGAGATGGGTGTCGAGGGAGAAATGTCTGAATCTCTCCATCTGTAAAGGTGCGCTCAGAGATAAAGACCCTCCAACTTTAGCAACATCCACCAGTAGAGTAAAATGCCGTTCCTGAATGCTGATGAGTCCTTAAGGAAATGCAGGCTATTCCTCAATCGGCAATCACGGCGTCTTTTCACAGATTCTCATCAACAGAGGCATGATATACCCAGCGAGGAAGTGTGGACCAAGGAGAAAAGACAGGGGGAGGAAAGATTGAGCGAGATAGAAGAGGAGCGGAATATGGTTTGACAAAGACAGATGGAGACACGAGAGAAAGAGTAGGCCACAGAGAGAAGTAATGGGGAAGGGATAGATAGGGAGAGAGAGGGTAAAGAGAAATATAAGGAAGACAGACAGAAGGAGAGGGGGGCTGGTGCCGATTTAGGGTGGAGGGGGAGGAGGGGGAGGAGGGCTGGATTGTTTTCAGGGTAGAGTGATTCCCTGTCGGGGCTGTGTGAGGTGTCAGGAGAGATTAGCCGGCGTGAAGCTGGAGGAGAAAGCTTGAGATAGCTTGGATTGGACAAGTGTCAAGGACTGGACATTCCTCAGAGCTGGCAGGAATGGGATGTGACACTGGCTGCTACGTTGGTCCGCACTACTTTGCTCTTAAGAGAGCCAGTCACCCCTCTCTGTATCATTTTATCCATTTCCCTCTAGCATCTAACAAACTAATGCACGCTGGTGGAAATGAGACCGTCTTGTTTAATGGCACTAACATCTGTAAATCGTTTCCAAAGTAATTTTAAAGACATTATTCTCCAAAAACAGGACCATTGCTGAAAAGAAGCATCTACCAGCTGCGTTTTAGTGTTTGACACCAGGTCATATTTTGTTTGAAATGTTCTGCTTTACACAATCCAACACAAAGTGGGATAGTGGTTGCTCTTCAACACAAATGGACTTGAAGCTGTCAGAGCTTCTCGCAAACACAGATGGTGAAAGAAGTAACGGGGCAAAACGAAAATTGATTTCCTGTACATCTTCGGCTTTTGACAAAAAAAGAAGAGAAGCATCCGTTTTGCAAAAGGGAGCAACATGGCTCATGGAAAAAGTGGGTCTTGCATTGTCAGAGCTCGGCTCCTAGAATAAAAAATAATAGTGTGTGTGTGTGTGTGTGTGTGTGTGTGTAGCCTATATGAAAAATATGCTGTTGTCTTAGCAGTGCCAAAAACCAGAAACCATGACACTGGAGTGTATGTAGAGAAAGTATAGGGATATCTCTACTGGACTGAATGCTGACCCAGTCTTACCAACCTGTTCTCATTTTCAGGTTGTCAAATACCAATGCTTTGGCACACCTCCTCAGCTCCTCCCGCCACACAAGACTCCCATTAGAGTCTGTATGAGACATACAACGTACCCTCATACAGTGGTTTGTATGGTATCTAATGAATCAGCCCCCAACAAATGACGTTACGTACTTAACTTTAAGTTACATACTTAAAATAAAGTTATATATGATAGGTTTAGGAACACCTGCCTCCTCACTGCGCACCACTTTGTTCTTTACTCCCATCAATGCATTGGTCATGGATTGCAGCATTCCTGATTTTGTGGTTTATACGCAATTTAGTGGCTCATGATTATTTAAGATAAATATAAATTATGGTGCATTACTTTTCTTAGGCATACATATGAACAGTGCATGAGAACAGCCTGAGACACACCACATTCTCCTGGGTGAAACGTGTTACATATGGTTAATGTTGTGAAACAGTCACGGTTAGGTTAAGGCCACAAAACTACTAGGTTAGGTTTAGAAAAAAAAATATATGGCTGTGGTAAAATAAGCACATTTGTTACAGGGTTACCGGACAGGATGTAAAGTCAGTATGTAATTTGGTTTCACACGGAACACAGACAGCGCTCTCCTGGGTCAAAATCTTGTGACAACCTGGGAGTGACACCAGACTGGTCATACACAAAGTGTATGAGCTTTTTCATGCAGCACAACCCCCCTTGCCTCCACTGTGTGGTAAACAAACTCACAATGGAAGCAATGAAGAAAACAAAAACCAAGCCACCTGAACTAATAATGATCCATATGACATACCAGACAGCCAGAGGTGTAAGGACGTTCAAATGTGTCCAGAAACAACTTTCCCAACAAAGCCACAGAAGAGTTGAAGGGCACTCAAGACAAAGGCTGAAGTATTCCCAAAAGAATATTTCACTCAAACCTGTCAAGTTCCTGTAATGAAAAGACAGAATTGTCTAACTAAGATGCATTTGCCTCTCGCATCTTTAACTTCCGCAGTCTATCAAACCTCAATGCTTTACTTCTCTCTGAATCTGTTTGTGCAGCCGATGACACAACAAGCTCCTTAACATTTTGGCAGTGTTTTCAATGTTTAATCTGTGGATGCACCTGGCAGATGTTGAACGTTTGCATATTTGTCACTCAAGAAAGGAGCAACTGTGGTGACTTTTATGCCGCCTGCATTTCCTCAAGAGAGAAAACTGAGCCCAGGTGTGTCACCTCTGATGACGCAAACGATGATGATTCATATGTCCAAAATCCCAATTTACTTCTGAACAGAGTACTTATTTAGAATCTTCTGAACGTTCTGCATTCTGTGCATTCTGTGTGCTCTTAATCATGGTCTCTCATTTGTTATGCAAATAAAATGAAGTTGTTCATTAATGCGATCATTTAATTTTTATAAGCCTTTTTAACAGCAACGTTTCACAGCAGCACCCTGTGTGCAGATCACGTTGGTGGGGCTTTGTTCAAGAGCACTTTGGCAGCCAGTTGCGATTTACAAAAGACCTCCATCTCCAGCGATAACTTTATAATCCAACTGGCATACACTCTAGCACCATCATCTTCTTTCTATGTTCAAGCCTGACCTTTTTCTTTCACTTTATTTTTTTCCCCATATTTTCTTTTCTCCTTACCGTGCCCTGCCTTTAACCTGGCATGACACACACAAAGGTTAGAAAAAGCAGACAGCTGTTAGTAGACTGGCCTCCTCCAGCCGCCCTGGAGCCTCTCCCATACGCACACTCACAAACATAAACGTACACACAGGAACCTCTGCATGATAGCGCAGTCACACATTAACACTGTCAGCCTTGCTCTGTTTGCTCCTACGATCGCACATGATTCCCTTTGTCAGTTTGGGTTGCCGCCGAAGAGGAAGCCTTTCCCAGTTGTCCATGGATGGTCTGAAGCTGCCAGGCCAGGTGTACTCTGCAGTCACTCCCTGCGCCAGGGGAGCCGGCCGAGCTGAGCCGCCCAGGCTCTTATCTGCAGGCTCACCCTCAGACCGTGTGACACCATGACCCCACCTTGCCGCTCCACTGCCTTGTATACACTTGTTTAACACTGCAACAACATATTCCTGGCCACAACAGAACGAAAGTTAACTCAAAGAACTTCAGACACCTCTGACCCTCATTCTTTTTTCTGACTTAAACTCGCCATAACTGCTGTCTTGCATTCTACACCCCTTGTACTTGTGTTCTTTGTAAATGTCTGGTCACGGCCTGCGTTGGCCCTTACACGCTGCGGGCAGAAACAGACAGGATGCAATGCAGTTAATGTTTCTCACATTCTCAATCTCCTCCTCCTCCCTCACAGGGAAAACACCATGGTATCTTCACATGTTGTAGTGCCGCATCTCCAGAGAACTCACTGTAAAGAGAGATAAAACAGCACAAACAAACATCCAACGTGCCTTTTTTTCCCTTCAGCAGGCTGAGTGCATTAGTGACCTTTTAAAGTGCTGCCTCCCTAGTGCTTTGCACACACCCCAAAGAAGAACAAACTACTAATAGGGCTAAAAAGCTGACACACTTTAAACAAAGATCAAACCATTTCTTGGCTGTGAGGCAGTGCGTGCTACATTAATGGTATTCAATTATGTAGCCAAGACAAACAAACATCTTTGTAGGCAAACAGCCGCCGAATGTGTAAAAATTTGTGCAGAATGATGCCCGCATATATGTAAAAATGCTGTTTTGCTTTTTATATAAAGCAATATGTGCTGCAGTCACTCATTGTTCTATAATTCTGACACCGTACGTCTATTTCATCATCTAAAACAACATTCCATAACTTTTCATTCACCTGCCTCACATTTCATTTCTCATACAAATGGGAAATAAAAGGCTAGGATTCTAAAGAAACAACAGCAATGTGGATAGAAAGAGATGAAGACACTGAACACAGTATAAAATAGATTAAATTTACTGTTTGGTTCAAGGAAAACACAGGGTTGTGGAGTACATTTGAAACAGGCAACTTGCAGAAATTTGTTTTCTTTATCTACAAAATGACCTTATTGGTTAGAATCGTGGGAGGCAGTAAACTCACACCATATGACTCTAATTGCAGTGAATCTGTATCTGTGTGTGAGTGTGAGTGTGGAGCAGAGTGGTGTTTGTGTGAGCGGACATCAGACAGAGCTACAGGGCCTACGGCACTGCGGCGAGGTGGATAAGGTCAGAATTGCAGAGGGCAGATGTCAAAGAGGAGATATTACCCTCCACATTACTCCCACTCAACCAGGATAGGCCATTACACGGTGTATTTCAGACATTAGCATGCAGATAAAATAGATATCGACAAGCAAGAGAAGTAGTCACCTTGGCTGGCAAATTAAGATATTGTGAATAATAAACAAAACCTCTCTAAGACGTCTGAGGGAAAAGAAGTGCAACCAGGAAGTAAGAATGCATGCCAAACTTCTGATGAAATATAAAAGCCACCAGATTCTTGCATAACTTTGAGCAGTCTGCTTGTACTGAGTAATAGCTCCCCAAATTTAGCTCAGTTTGCTCTCTCCTGCTGCTTCTCGCAGTCTGATGGATGTGTGGCATGCTAGTCATGCTGCCTTGTGTCACCTGTGCTGCGCTCGCTCCGGGCAGGGAGACAGGGAGAGAGCCATGGGAGGTCTGGAGGAGGCCAGAGAGGGGGAGAAATAGACATCTGTGATTAACACATAGAGACACGTGTCAGTGTGGAGCATTCGCTGGGAGGCGCGCTGGGAGATGCTCACACAAAACCTGCTCCTGACAGCAGAAGTTTGCCTAAATAAAGACACAGATAAAATAAGAAGAAAATGCGGGGTGGCCGCGATGAGCCCAGCAACATGTTCACATAGAAACGTGAGCATTTTCACAACATGAGTGGAAATTAATTAATACTGTGACTGAAAAGTACATTTCAGGCTGAAGTCAAAGGCATGCAGCTGTCTGCACAGGTGCATGTGCACAAACCTTCACTCACATACGCACACACTGAGCCACATGCATGCATCTCACACCTCCCTTTGGCATGAGCAATAACAATGAATTGTTTGTAGTGTTATTTACAGACATGAAAGGACCTCTGGAGATGTGCCAATTTAAGATGGTTTGGGGGTTTGGAACGACAATTCCATTATTCTTTTCTAATACCATATGTTCTGATTACACACAGTCCTCTCTCCCTCTCTCAATAAGTTAATTGCTGAGCGACAAGAAGAAAAAAAAACACAAGCAGTCCAATGAGCATATATGGTTTTAGACAAACCTCATTTTACTAAAATGATTACCCAAAATGTTTGTGATAAACACCCATCTATCACCAACATTTCATTTACTCTCTGTTTCACCTCCAAATAAAGTGGCTTACATAGCCTGGCCAAAGAGTTGTTGTAATCATGTTCTAGATCTCAGCATGTTCAATCCTAACCATTTGACTGAACCACAAAGTTTGTTTACAATAACTGCCAGGGAGAAACCCCCTCACATCACATACGTAAAATTAAACGGCGCTAAGGAAACGCTACATCAAATAGCCAGTTTTTTTGCCACCTAAAAAAAGACCCACCTTAAAACAAATTCTACATCAACTTAAGTGTATGCTGCATTTAGGATATTTTTTACTTTATTGAAGCCAACATGAAAGTGCCAAAAACTGCAGTTCCTCTAATGGCAACTTGAGGCTTGGTCCTGAAGCTAGTCAATTCCCACAGACCCCCATGTTAAAATGTCCAACTTTACAGCAGAAATAAACATATTTACAGCCTGGTTCATAAAACAGCTTTGGTCTTTATAGCTAATTTCAACATTTACAGTATTGCAACTGTATGGAAAGCAATAGCGAAGCTTTGCCTTACTCTGTCAGTAAATCAGGCAGGTAATGTTTTCGCTATCCTAAGAAATGCAAGTTTGCCAACTGCACGGGGGTGCGCATTTTAATATGACTCACCCGTTTCCATTTTTATTAAGACTTGAAGTTACACATTTTTAAGGGCAGGCTGCTTTGAGTGACAGGCTGTCTGCTGATAGTGTCTTCGCCTTCTTTCTCAGATCCACCCCACAGCTCCAGCTTCTCACCTAAATGTGGTCACTTCTGGCTTCAAAAAACCAAGACAGCAACGACTAAAATGCCAGACTCGAGGCTTCAAAACAGAAGTCTACAAACCAATGGGTGACGTCACACTAGCTATGTCCATTACTTTTATAGTCTACAGCTTTATCGCAGCCCCCATACACGGCAGTACATTGCTTAGCTCCTGTGCCAGCAGAGTTGGTTTATCGAAGATGGTAGGAAAACAACACAGTACATAAAATAAACACAGAAGAACATCAGATAGGTTTGACCATCATCATCAACTATATATCTTTAAACGTTACAGTTACAGCAGAAAATGTCAACAGAAATAGCCAAGTTTGCCGATTTTACATATCTCTGCAACTACAATCAATTGGCAGTTGACTACCTGGAGGTGAGCGCTGTTAGCATGACATCACAGTGATGTGAAGCTCAAATTCACAATACAAGAAAGACAAGAGCCACCTGTAAAAAGTAGGCAAGGTTTAACTGTTTGCTAACTGGGGCTAATCTGTCGAGAAGACTGCTGCTGTCCCACTGGGCTGGATTCACACGTACAATTGCAGAGGCAACAATAAATGTTCAAGATGACATCTCCTTCACTGAATACATTAACCCGGTGATTGGCTGGGAATAAGACAACGTTTCAAATAAACAGACGAGGTAATGAGCCCCTGCAAGGTGAAGGAGACCGCAGGGAAGGACGGAGGAGGGATAAACTAAACCAACAATAATACCCCTAACCTGTCTCTGGCTTCCAACTTCCTGTGCTGATCCTGATGTAAACTTGAATCGTTAAGAGGACGCTTTGAGGAGTCTTTGTCTCCCAGGAGTTACACAAGCAGAAACACACACACACACACACACACACACACACACACACACACACACACACACACACACTTAAGGGAATGGTTCCACGGAGAGATTCAGTGAGCCATCTGCCAAATTAGGCCATGAGCCCACAACTTCACTGTTCTATTCAATTTTCAATTACTGGGCTAGAGGCTTAAGCGCAAGGTCTGTACACACGCTTTTGAACACATACACACACTAATATAATAGATATTTTTTCACACATGCATCCAGAATGAGATAAGATGAATCATTCAAACACGGCTGACTTATTCATAATGTTTCCATAATGGATAACTTACATGGTTCAACTACTTGTTTGGATTTTTTTTTTTAAATTCTACACCTGGCATGAAGATGCACAGCTATGAGATGCAACAGCTTAAGTGAGAAATCAGCTCCTGAGGGTAACAAACACATGTCAACACTGATCTACATACACGAACATACAGACATACAGAAGATTCTATTCCATAACAAACATAAAGACACCAACAGAGGCTCTGCAGCAAGCAGCAGAGCTGCTTCTGTATCCAGTGCCAGCTACGTCCCTTCCAAAATGTCAGAGGCGTACATAGCAGGGAGGGTGTGAGGTGATAAACGCACCCGACTGAAAATGTCAGAGTGTCACCCGTTGCCATGACAGCCGGCAAAGTTTGGCAAGGACTAGAGTGCTCCAGCCAAAGGCCAGATTATTTGCTACAGCTAATTGAGCCTGTGGTTTCTAGTGGAACTATATACAGGCATGTGCTATAAAAAGATACTGAAAAATCTGCACTTCTCTGTATTGATTATAAAAAAACAAAGAAAATAGCTCCCCCACATATTTTAATCAGAGTCTGCCATTGACAGTGATCATTCAGAAAATATGAGTCAAAGACACCAAACTAAGCAAACAGTGTGAAACATATTGCAGAACCAGGGTGTTGGTGAGGATTCGAGAGTTGTTTAGAAAGTAACCTGAGGGAAGTGGGCAGATGGAAGGAGGTGAAAGCTATTTAAGGGAACATTCCCGGTCTCAGTGGTCCTTCCTGTTGATCAGTCATCAGTAAACCCACCCTAAGGCCGCAGTTACATGTAAAACCTTTTAATGCAGCTTGGTTAGTCCGACCAAGGTCAAACACAGTTGCGTTATTGAAACTGTAGCAAAGTTGAAACTTGGTGCAGCTATGTTCAATGATATTTTATACTTAATATACTGAGTGACCAGAAATATAGAAACACCTGTATGATATGCTGCAGTCTGTTTTCTTTCACTGTTTGTACCTACACCTAGAATCAGGAGGCAGTGATCACGTGACTTAAGCGCTAAAGGCTGTCCGGGGCAAAGGAAGAAGTCAGTGATGTAGTTTAGGGGGCAACAAAGTTTGCTTACTGAGGTGGCTGGGGTGGTAGTTGGTCACACTAACACAGGACTTTTACTCAGAGGACTGGGGTTTATGTCCTGTGTGAAATCAAAAGTCGGAGTTGTGTTTAACAATATTTGGAGAAGCAACTATTAATAAAGGACCCATGTCGAATTTTAGAGATGTAAAGGTGAGCTTGATAGCATCAGCACACTCTTGTTTATGTTAAGTAGTAGCAGTGGTAACAATTGTATGATGATGCGTCGTATAATGCAGTGCAATACCCTGGAGAGTAAGAGGTTGAGTTTTGTTTGTCACAGCTATTCTAGTTGTGTGTAGACTCAGTGCTACTGTATAAAATTTTAGTACTGTACAATGTAAGAGGGTGTCTAGTTTGCAGGATATCTCAAAAATTAAACAGGTTTTAGTGGAAATTAGTGGAAGGTTAGGTAAAGAGCCCAGATAATTGATAAGTATTCTCCACTAAGGGTCCACTTACTAGGTTGTTGTGGAGTTTATGACCATATCACAGGGTCACCGCCCACAGATGTCAATCAGTCGAGAACTGAATATGAATTAAATGACATAAAGATGGATAAATTGTCCAAACATGTATTTCTCCATATAGGCCACTGAAATTTCTGCCAACATAGATTTTAATTTCTCTGCTAAACAAGAAGGCAGGCACTCTAATCCAATTCCATCCAATCTTCACCATCCAAGTCTTTTTTCTTTAAATAAACATTGTTTTCAAATAGCTTGTTGCCAAAAAATTAAAAAATGAAATGTGCAATTGCAGCCAAATATACACAGCGCATAAACATATCAGCTCCAAGTGATCATGTAAAATTTGAACTGCAGGACAGACTACCTGTTTTTTTCCCCTTTCTTTGAGTATTAAATAAAAAGAATCTGTTAGAAATAACAATGGTTATGATGACATTTACTGGAGTGTTAATGCAAAACCTTCATAATTGTTCTTTTTCCAAAAGATAAATTGCACTCTGAAGTCACAATTGCCAGCCAGTGTTCTTGTAGTGCCCTCTGACTGTGTGAAGCAGCTGCTGACTGAGCTCCTGGAGGCGGATATGAGGCTAACAGTTGACTTATTATTATGGAAATGTGATAAATTACTATATTTGGTTAAAACCTTGTGGCTGCCAACAGTTACAAATATCATGCTAAGTTCAAAGCACTGTAACTTTTATAATTTGAAAGCACTAAGATGCAAGTTTTGAAAAGCTAAAACTTAGTTTGGGAATTGATTGGAGTTGTGTTTTAGGTTCATACACAATCTGTTTTTGAACTATGACTGTCATAATGTGATATTTATGATGATTTAACTTTTATTTAACTAGGATGTCCCTTGACTTAGAAGTCTGGCCATGACAGCACACCAGTTTCATCTTAAATAGAAATAAAAAACACAGCAGATGGGAAAATACAATCATCAAACACCCAAGTAAGAGAATAAAATCAGCTCAAATAGAACAGTTGCAATTCTCAGGTACCTGGACTTTTAACATGGCTTTTGATTTTTCCAAGGGATTATATTATCAAGATGTAATTTGCTCTGCAGATTATCCCAAATCCAGAGAGCAAAGTAGGACAAGACTTCCCCACCCCACAGATCCATGCAAACCCTTGCAACCTGGTAAGAAAGCCACCTGGTGGAACGAATCTGAAAGCTAGGGGAGGTCTGCGTCAGGAAATTACATATATATATATATATATATACATATGGGGGAAGTTTATCCAGCGTGGTCTCGTAAACCAAAATATAGATATGAAGTTTTCTATGTAGAATTAGTGATGGTCAGTCTACCAAATCATAAAGTGAACAATAAATGCAAGAACCCTAACCCCTAACCCTAACCTGTTAAAAAAGAGCCTTATTTCAGTAATAGAAACCAATCCTTAATTTCAGCTTCTTAAGATTTTCGACATATACTTTGAAAGAAAGCTGGTCATCCAACCAAACTTGACTTAACTTGAGCCCATGTAGTGACTCTTGAAGCTGTTGAAATGCTATCTAAAGCTCCATGTTTTGGGGATTCATAACATTTACAGTAGTGAGTGTATTTATGCGATATGAAAAGAAAGGTCAATAGCCAGATTGCAGGGAGGTCACAGCAACAACAACCAGGCAAACATGTCAAAATAGATGAATGAACATGACAGTTGATTTGCACTCCATTTTGCTCATTGCAGCTCCAGTTAAAACTGAGCACATAACTGTGAGACGCTTTCCCACCGCTATCTACACCATCTGGATGCTTAACGAATGCGTCTTAAACGTTTTTAGTTTGTAATGCAAGCAGCACGGTTGCTCAGTGGATGGCAGTGAGACTTTTCTGTGTGCAGTGTGCATGTCATCTCTGTGTGGGTATTCTCCAGGTGCTTCCATTAGCAGTCTTTATGTGTTATTCCTGTGATAGACCGGTGCTGAGCGTACCTATGCAGGTAAATATGCAAAACATTGCAAGCTTGTAGACTTGATGTGAGAACTTGAATGTTTAAAGCTTCACCTGCACAAAATATTCACACACATGGAAACTGAATTTGATTTTCATCCTTAGAAAACATTCACACATCCATGTTCAGAATGGGAAGTATTTACAAATGTGCAGATCATTATTTACATAAATACAATGAAAGCTGCTAACTTGTAATCTAACATTTACTAATTTTCATTTCTTAATTATTATTTTTTTTGCCTGAGTCCATTTTCCAGTACCAAAACCTGGGGATTCCAAGCTCTTCAACTGGTCAATGAAATTGGTAATTTACACAAGTGAAAACTGAAACGTATAAGTTCTCACATCATATTCTACAAGCTCTCGTATTTTGCCATATTTCCCTACATATGTTCACCACCTCTTAATCAGTGTATGCTGCCCTAAAACCCTGATGTGTGATGCCACCAATTCAATAAAATAAAGAACTTTCTTTAATTATCTCCAGATTATTATTGTCATGTATCATCTTTAAACAGAGAGCAGCCATGCTTCTCAGATGTTGGGCCCTATTCTCAGATGCGGGACCCTAAAGCTGCAAACAGAGGTAATGAATCTTCATTAAATGGCCAAGCATCTCTTACAGTAGCATACTGTACATCCCTGGACACAAACATATCCGCATAAGTAGAAAAGGTTATTGCTTTTGCACTGTCCTCTTTGTTTGCATAAAGTTTAAATGATAATACTATCAAAGCCCCAACCTGTAACTTAATGTGCTCTTAAATTATTCAGACAAAATTAAGTCCTGAAATATTGTGGACTTTAAAGACAAATCCTGTTCTGCAGCTTTCACAAACTTTTGCAAACATTAACAATGAAGAATAGCCTCAAAATTTTAATGGAAGAAGTAGTGGAGCAGTTATTTGCCTGCTGTTTTGTCTCACCCAGCATTAAAGGAATATATATTGGACACAAATTTTACTGCAACATTTTTGTTTTTGCATGTTTAAGTGAAAGATCTAAGACTCATACACTCAACAGATATCTCTCTCATATTTTGGTTGTTGAACTCCATGTTAGTGAACACTTCTTCTAAGCCATCCACCTGTCAGGTGGATGGCTTATCTTGGAGAAAGAGAACTGGTCATTAACACGGATTTTAACAAATTTGCCACCAAAATTTAAGAGAAATATATCTATTGAGTGCACCATAAAAGTCTTAGATATAAATATGAGAGCAAAAACAAAAGTGTTGTATTTAAAGTCTTTTTTAGAGCATATATATATTTAGTGTATGGCATGTCTTTATTAAAATATTTAAAGCTGGAGTTCGAGACTTTCACGTTACCTTATTATACACAAGCCCTTGCCAAACAAGTTCACACTCGATTAAGCCTATCACCGCCAGGGAAGGCTCTCTGTATTTCACAGTAGGGCTGCAACATGATATGACTGTTGTGGCCAAAAGAATTCCCAATTAGAATATTATCACAATATCAATGAAACATTAATGATAATTATAATAATGCTTTTAGTCAAATTCATCTTTAATTTTGTTTTCTGTACATTTTGTCTTTTTTGGGTAAATGAATTACTCTGAAAATACAAGTGCAGTAAGGTGGAGAGAGAGAGACAAAGCGAGATTTAAGAGGCTCTGGATTATTTTTTCACAATATTATCACATTTGTATTATTAACATGTCAATATTTCATTTTTTAAATATCACAGTTATTGTCAATAGCGGTGTCTCGAGATACACCTATTTCACAGTACACTGGCGTCTGGTGTCTGTGGCGACTTTTCTGCACTGGCACACCCAAGTGATACGTTTTAAGTCAACCAGTCAGAGCTACAGGGGGCAGGAAGAGGGGCTGGAACAGAGTATAGTGGAAGCTATGGCGTAAATTGTAAGAAATGTCCAGGGAAAGTTTCTGCTGTGGATGCTCCAGAAACTTGCCCTTATTTGCGCAGGAAGAGGGCGCTATGGGGGCGAGGAAGATGTGGTAAACTCATCTTTAGGCATACGTCATAAGCACATATACAGTGTTTGAGTGATTAATCTCACTGCCAGAGGGGCAGACAAAAGTCCCGCATTGACGGACTATGGCATCCAACAGTGAGGTTTGAGACTGCAACCAACTGAACATCCCCCTTCGCTCGCCCCTCCTGTTCCAAATGTGAAGAGAACCTACCGTTCCCTTCAAGTGCATTCGCTGCCACCAAAAACAAATAGTTTCAGGTGATTATTTACTAATGAAAAAATAATTAGGAATATCATATTCCATTTCTCTGAATCCTTCACTCAGGACCTTTCAAACCGATCAAAAATGTAGATCAGTTTTTATCACAGGAACAAGGAATTGATAGCTGGTTGCTGCACCTTTTAGGTGCTTCATATGAAAATTCTTTCAGCTGTTCTCC
>NC_065523.1:17076996-17206996 GCF_006386435.1 Epinephelus moara | reverse complement strand
AGCAATAGCATGAGGGCAAGAAGACAAAGGAATGCAAAAGCCACAGCTCTTTTAGTATTGCTGGTACTTCTGCAGAGAGAGAGTGGGTGTAGCTGGGGAAGGAGTCAGGAGTTGTGGGGCCACAATGTGGAGGGTTTCACAGACAAACAATTTCTCCAAAACTTTATGATGTTCAGGGCTACATTTCAATATCTCTGTCAGCGGCTCTCATCACAATCAACATCTTCACAGCAGGACTCAAAATGTAGGCAAGCTGTCCCCGTCAGAAAGCATCTGGCTGTCGGGCTCTACTGGCTGGTGACTGGGGCAACGGTACGGCTACAGCAGACTTCTGTCGTTGCAACAGGCCACACCGACAATGTATGTGAGTGATCCGTGCCTGCACAGTTTAGTATGATGTGGAAAAAGTATACGGTGAAACACACACAAAATACGATATGACTGTTCTCGCAGCGGTGGTATGGCCAGTGACTGTATATGTATTGGATTTAGGACCACAAATGAAAGTGGCCCAGATCTGATTAAAAAACAAAAAAATGATTTCTGCGTCCACACTACTCTGAAAAAAATCAGATCTGTGTCAGATCAGAGCAAAAAAATTGTGAATGTAGCCTTTGTTTCAAGCTCTATCTAGCCTTTTCTGTATGTTGACACACGAGTCAAGCCCCCTCTTGGGCTGCTCTTCTAGAGATGAGAAAGTCAGCTGTAAGGGGGCAAGCTGAGTGGGGATAACATGTATGGCATGACGTGTCATCTCCCCTCGTGTGGCTGCTCATTTATTGCCACACACTTCAAGTGGAAAAAAACGTAACCCAGTGTGTCGCAAACTCAAGTCAGCCATCACATTACAGCTCCTTTAAATGTACAACCTTCTCTTAACCTTGTCATGTGTACATGGGGGAGAGTTAGAAGGGAGAGACAAAAAGACAGGTTTTTTTTTTTTATCTTATCTTCACACTCCTGACTTCACAGATGTTTCTGCCTCTGCTGTCTAAACACATTTCACGGTCGTCTTTTTTTTTTTTTCATCTCTGAGAAATCAACTGTGTGTCAGCAAACATCGTGCAGTGTAATATACAACCTATCCCACCCATTATATTGTGAGTATTTTAAAAGCTGAGATATGCAGATTGCCTCCACCAGGACCTGAATGGAACATTTACCCCACACACATAATAACACTATGTATTTTCACTCACCCATGCAGCAGAAATGTGACTCAATATTCATCATCTCAAAGAGCACATATTAAACCATTAACGCAAAGCACGCCCTCGCCAGCCCTCCGAATAACCTAATTAGTCTTCAAATGAGATGTCGGCTGGTCTCTCATATTGTCTCATTTCACAGAAATCAGGGGGGGAATCCACCGAGACAAGACAGATAGCGCAGCAGTCTTAAGGAGTGCTTAAGTAGACCTCAGCACCATGACAATCCACGAGGGATCATTCACACAAAAAACACACACACTGATGAACACGCATTCCTCATGAACAAATGTAATGTAAGCAAACACATACATGCCAACATGCACGCCACTCGCCCCAGGTCCGAAATGCACAGGCTGGCTAGGTGGGTGGGTGGGTGTGGGTTTCCCAGTCTCCGGAGAAGAGCAAGCGCCCTCAGGTGATAATTAGCACTGCACTTCAGTGACCTTGCTGAGGCTCGACCACGAGAAGAAAAGCGCCTTGAAAGTTTCAGTCCCACATATTGTTTCCCACATACAACCTATAGCAAGATAGGAATACAGACCATGTAGAGTTTATGGTTTGATGTTTATTATAGCAACAGAGGAATAAAGCAGAGGATGAGCCTCGGATTTGAAACAGCATTTCATATCAATGAAACGTCAAACTGACTGTTCTGGCTTGTTCTCCCAGACTTACAGTTGTACTATTGAAAGTGTTTGAAATTTTTGTTTGAATTCAGATTGCATATTAATAAGGACAGCATTATTGTTACATTTTTTTATTATTATCAACTGATCTTTAGTATTGATCTTTAATATTGTTTTTATTAATTTATCAATTTAACGTATTATTTTTTACAAAAGGGAAAAATGCCCATCAAAGACTTCCCAGTGCCCAAAGTGATGTTACTGATTACTTGATTTGTCTGAACCAACAGTCCAAAACCCCAAAATATTTAGTCTATAATTATATATAAAACAGAGAAAAGCAATAAAATCCTTTTTACTTTACCAGCCTTTAGAAGCTGGAACCAATTAATGTTTGTGATTTTTTTTTCTTAATAAATGGTAATTATTGCAGTTAGTGTTATCAAACTTGTTTTATTCTCTGTTTGTTCTGACTTATTAACTAAGAATGTTGGCGCTAAAGCAAAGTCACATCCTTCCTGTTTATCTGTAGCCAGATTGCAAACTATAACATGGCTTTTGGTGGAGTTAACTTTTTATGGCTGTGGTGGAGTATCATGGCGCGCCTCAAAAAAGTGGACTGAATGTGATTCTTGCTGCATAAAACATTGATAGCTGCAACCATGGAGGCCTACTTGCTTTACGTCAGTATATATAATAATGAGTCAATAACAACATCTAAACCACACATACATTAATAAATGAATATTTTTTTTCTTTTTTATACCCAAATGATTCTATTGTATTGTGTCCAGTTCTGAAATAGAAAATATACCCATAACCCTATAACATATATATAACATCTTCTGATTTCAAAAAGGGTGCAGTTCCCCTTTAAGAGGAGCCAGTCTTCCCCCGGCTTCCCTGTAGTTCGCACCCTGTCTGTGGCTAATCTGTAATGTAAGAATGTGATGCTGCACACATCAATTAACACTACCATCTCCCCACACATCTTGTATTACAGTCTTCATACTGTGAACTTTTGCACATTTTGCAGGGCTGCACAAAACTGTACAGCTCCTCGACTCTACAACCAGATATTTTCACATATTTTCTTTCTTTGTTTTTTATATATTTCTATTGTACATTTTTCAGTTTTTTTTAACTTGTCTCTTGAGTTTTGCACTGTATTTATTGCTATGCAACAAAACACCAAGAAAAAATTCCTTGTATGTGCAAACCTCCTAAGCAATAAAGCTGTCTCCAACATCTAGCAGAAAATATAAAAAACTGAAAACCTGCAAGATCTTTAATTAAATACATTTGTGTATATGTCTTATAATCCACTCATTAAGTAATTAATATGCAGTTTCTTATTGTCTACAGTTAAACTACCTATATCATAGTGTTGTTTGAAAAAGCAGCGCCTATTTCACTCCATCGGTGAACCAGTGAGTCTAAGTCCAGAGCTGCCGGATGATCGAGCATCAGAAACCATCACTATCACTCCAGATCGCCAGCAGCCATCGCTGCCACTGAGCACGTGTGTCGCCAACACCCCGAGTCCCTCAGGGTCACCTCCACCCACCTCTCCTCTCCACCACAGAGCTTTGGCTGTTGTGACAGCCCTGCTGCCATGGGAGCATCTATTTCAGCGCAGACCTTGATCTTGGGTGACTTCACACTCAACCCTCAGTCTCTGATCAGATGTGCCACACATAAACCCCAGCCTGATCAGCTGCAGGATCTCGAGTAAGTGCAGACCTGAGTTGCAGCCTGGAAGTGGGCCTTGAATGGCCAGAGCTCTGGGTCGGGGAGAGCTTGAGATGAACTGCACAGGTCCTCTGACCGAACATCGTGAGGAAATGCAAGAATAGTCCACCTGCTGCCAACTTCCTGACAAGCAGGGATTGAGAATCACTGAATTCACTGTGAAAATGACTCAATAAACAGGATGGAGCTGCTAGCTCACACAAAACAACAGGATTACCAATTCAACCCTAAATTACCCTCTCCAACACTGTTCTCCTTTACACAGTGAGTCACCCTCGTCTTCAACACACACACACACACACACACACACACGCGTGCGCACACACACACATACACACACACACACACACACACACAAATGATCAAACCCTAGTGTTATTGCAGATGTCCCACCCTCCACAGGCGGATAATTACAGTGTTAGTGATGGGGTGAGGTGGAGGGTGGGTGTGGGACAGACTGAGGGAGAGGAGGGGTAAGGGGAGAGAGCAGAGTGGCACAATGATTCATCACCACAGTGCTCAACACACACCCCTCCTCGGCAACATGCCCACCTCAACCCCCCGCCAGCAGTTTGGCAGGGTGCCCGAGAGTGACAAGGTGACACTGGCTCTTTTTTCATGTGCTGCAGCTCCACGCCACTCCAATCAAACCGCGAGCAGCACCTCTGCTTCACAACAACACGCCAGCCGCTGACTGGCAGGAGGAGAGGCAAACCAGGAGCTGCGATCGGACATAAATCATTCGCTGGTTGACAACTGCCGCCAAATGTTGATTGCTTTCTGGTTATCTTCAAGCCCCTTGTTTCATTGTGATAGTGGCAACATATGTTGAGCGTAAAACAGAAATGTGTAAATAAAAGTCAGTGTGTTCACAGGCCTGGTGGCGCAAATGAATAAATTTGTATCTATACAGCAATGTAACATATCGCTGTAATTGAAGTTTTGTGCATAATAAGCACATATTGTAGTGGGCTTCAGTGGAATTTCATTTTCATACCACTTTTAGTAAAAGCTGCTGTGCATAAGGAATAAAACACAATCTGAAAAAAAGTGGGTTGCTTTAATGCCCATTGTGTCTGAAATGTGATGTGTAATCAAGAGCAGACTGTGTTACCATTCATTACCTCAACGCTCTCATAGCTCTGCGAATAGTTCAACAATGACCATCATAGACAGTTTCAATTTATGTTTGCCTATTCAACAATCAAAACCAAAGTACAGCTCCACTGAAAAGAGAGCTGGCCCCATTTCCTATAATTCAAACTGCAAACACATGGGACGGCTGGGTATTCATTAACACTCTACAATATGTGGACGCGTTAGTTTCTGGGCTCCACAGTCTGCAATTCAAAAAGGAGAAACATTTTTTTTCTTGGACAAAAATCATTCACCAGAGAGGGAAAATGACTGACTGTCTTATTTCATAAATTTGAACTTATACATGATTTAACTGGCAGCTCTAGTCAGTGTATTTTATTGTCTTCCAAAAATAGATACCCAAGGTGACACTGTGGATCTACAAGAACAAATAACAACATCATCAACATCGCAATGTGTTTTAAATACAAGGGTTCTTAATATGACATTCACCGTGACTCCCTAATGATTCTCCCTAATGCGTCTCTGAAATGTAGCTTTGACGACAGCACTGTCACTTTACCATGAATTGTTTCAGTGTTGACCTAGTACTGAACTTAGCGTCTCCATTTGGCCTCTTGACAGCTGTATCTGTTACTACGTGCGTCACGATAATGGTCAAACAACTGAGACCACATCTCGTATAGAGCATGATTGCTTATGCTCTGAGGATCATTTTCAGAGCCAGACATGGCAGAATTATTCACTTGAATTAGCAGCGCTGCTGTTGAATGGTGCATGTTCGGGCTGCACACACTGCAGTGTTAACACAGCACTAAAATATTTGACTAAACTCAACGAAGGCAGGGGTTATAGTGTAAAAACTTTAACAGCCAAACCAGTGTTGGAAATGCACTGCACAGTCTCTCAGGGTTAAAAACGCTCACAGCAGATGACGAGACACACTTTGATTCTCCTGCTGAGGTGTTACATCAGGACCTCAAATTGAACTGACAAAACACATGCTGAACTATTGTGTATTAAAAGTCCAGTGTGTAGGATTTAGGGGCATCCATTGGCAGAAATTGTTTATTAATATTCACAACTATGCTTTCATTAGTTTATAATCACTTGAAAATCAGAACTGCAGATTTTTTGTTACCTTAGAATGAGCTGTTCATAGCGACGTACGGAGTGGTTCCTCTTCTGCGAAGATCACCATGTTGTTTCTAAAATTGCCCAGAATGGTCAAACTAAACACTGGCCCTAGATAAGACCCTTTTGTGTGCTAACTACTGTAGCTCTCTTACATGCTTGGCACATAGGAGAAGTTTCAGCTGGTTGCAACCTACAACCCTTATCGCTGCATACCAAGACACATTAGACCTTTAACATGTACCAACCTCAGTTAATATGGCAAATACTACATGGATATTGCTACGTTAATATGAAATACAAGAATACTGTGGTAGTAATTACGATGGGAGCAAAATGTGAGAAAGGTTTGACATAGTCTGCTATGATATTAGTCTAACCTTAACAAATATGTTAATATGAATGAATATATATATTCATATGTATATATGAATAAATGTTGGCACTGAACATTTCTGCAAACCACGGATATGTTACATTTGTACATTTCATACATAGCTGATATGCTGAAACTTAACATTTCAATTTTCTATTTTATGTTATGACAACACTGTGGTTAATATGTAGGTTTGACACAAAAAAAACTTGGTTAGGGGTTGTGGAACTTATCTTAACCCAAACCGCTACCTTTTCCTAAAATTGACAAACCTTCAACCTTACCCATTGCCTTGTCACATTATAAAACTGGTTTATTTTTCAACAGTGATTTGTAACGGTTTTGGAAGGCAGAGACAAATGGTATTGTTCTGCGCATAAGGCTGTCAGAAAGGAAAATACTTGTGTGTCGCTCTGGGACATGGACACTGACATCTTTTGTCATTTAATTTGGAGGACTTGTTGTGCTGGAGAGACGCCGTAAAGACAGACTGCACATTGCCCAGCTAGAACTGAATTTAAATGGGCTTCATTGGGGGGGGGGGGGGGGGGGGGGGGGTAAGTGATCATATAGTAAGATTTTAATGTATCTTTCTTTTTACTAACTCATAAACAACCACATAATCTGTGCCCACCTTCACTCCGTCTGACTACATCTGAAATTGGCATTTCCCCTGCTATGTTTCACCTGCTGCCCTTTCTATTATGCCAAGTTCTTATTGTATACTAGTGGACAGTGACTCACTGTCTTGTGTGTGTGTGTGTGTGTGTGTGTGTGTGTGTGTGTGTGTGTGTGTGTGTGTGTGTGTGTGGGTCCACTGATTCCTACAGAGGCATTTCTCTTAAAAAAAACAAGAGAAATTCAGTTGTGCTATAGCAGATCACTTTCTCGATTTAATAAAAGCTAATAGTCCAAATAACTCAGAGAACACTGTATTTGCCTTGGGGTTTCAAACACTGAATTCTACCATTAACTTCTCAAATGTCACAGACTAAGATACATGATGATCAAATCACCAACCCGAGCCTGAGCATCTGAAAAGAAGCTCTGGTTGCAGCTCCAGTCTCCAGTCTCAGCTCACAAGAGGAGTGATGCTTCAATCTGTCAGTGAACAATTTATACAAGCTGTATGTACATGTATAATGAATTACAGAGAACTCAGTAAGCCACAGAGCGAAGCTGTCTCACCTCTAGTGAACACAGTTCTGTCTTTTGGACCAATATAGAGGCAATGGGCAATGTAGTACAGTATATTACAATAAATTAATAAGAATGCAAATAAGGTAAGTCTTCCAGTATTGTGGACATATTGTCATGATTCGATATGGATAAAACAATAGAGTGATCGCCCTTGCAATGAACATGGTAGTCAAGGCAGCAGAAACGGAATGCAGAGGCCCTCTGTCCAAGTCTGGCATTCGGCAGCCCCCCATCAGAGCCTTCATGGATGACCTCACTGCCACCACAACATCGGTGCCTGGTGGGAGGTGGATACTCCAGGGCCTGGAAAAGCTTATTTCTTGGGCATCCAGGGCCATGGTGCTGAAGAAGGGAAAGGTGACAGACAAGTTTCGCTTCCTGTTGGATGGCATCGCAATCCCATCTATCATCGAGAAACCGGTCAAGAGCCTGGGAAAGGTCTTTGACTGTAGTCTCAGGGATACAGCAGCAATCCAAACTACCATCAAGGAGCTTGAAACGTGGCTGTCGGCAGTAGACAAGTCTGGCTTACCCGGGAGATTTAAGACGTGTTTTTGAACTGCTGGTTTCTGCAAGCTACATGGTTGAAATGGCAAATCATACACTCACATTGGTTTTTCTTGACTTTTAAATGTGATCTCTGTCTTTGATTATACAGAACAGTCCCTGCATGATTTTGCAATCTCATAAGGCAAATTTAGCCAGTCCCTGTGAATTCTGCACAACCTTCTAATTTTGTCCTATCTCTACAACTTTACAGCAAATTTGACAGTTTAAAAATCTCATTTCAGTGTAGAGCGGCACGCAGCATATTGATTCACTCAGCCCCTCCTTTCCCCTCCTCTTCCTTTGTTCATCATGAAACTACTGCTGCAGGACTACAGCTCTGTGCTTGCAACTGAGTCTCTCACACACACGCACGCACGCACGCACGCACGCACGCACGCACACAGAGACAGGGCTTACTGTTCGCATCACAAAGCATTACCCAGTTGTTACCAGGTTTAACAACAGAGTTGAGCCATTTCTGTCTAAGATTAATGACTCAGTGTTGGATGTTAACAACTGCTGCGGGGCTTCGGCCCAAACGTCAAAATATGATTAGTAGGGATGAGATCACTTGGTGCTGTGTTAGCTTGTGCTAACCAGACAGAGAAAGCAGACAGAGAGCCTCTCATGGGGACGGTCATTTAGCACTGCGTTGAATGGCAGCAACAGTTGATCTTCAGCGATAAGCTCCTGCTGCCCATCAACCACCCTAACATTACAAATAGATTCTAATTCTGCGGGAAACACCGAATGTGACAACATCATAACTATTTTTTGCAATATTCACTTACCCCTGCAATTTCTTTGAAAAAAAAAAACACCTATAAAAATTGCAACATTCATCTCAATTTTTATGAAAAGGTGCCATAAAATCAGGCATTTCAGGCCACAAAAAAAATCCCCAAATCAGCACACGAGATCCTGGAGGGACTGATAGAAGTATAGAGTATTTTATTAGTACGGGAAGTGGGCAATGGCAATGATAAGGGGCCGGGGATGGATGGGGAGGTAAGAGGAGAATCTGCTTAGAAAAAAAAAATAACTCAGCAGCTCATTTTAAACATAAGACATAAACATAAACTTGTTATTTTTTTCTGGCACTATGAATGTGAAGTAGTTTATTTTAATCTGTGTGAACTGAACTTTGAGCTAGCTCTTTAGAAGTGTGAACTTGCACAACACTGCATACTGATCAGTATTATTTTTTAAAAGATAATTTCTCCTTGCATCACAAAGTTATTCAAACACAACTGGTCAAGAATGAAGGTGTTCACAAACTGTAGGCTCCTCAACTGCATTACAAACTTTACAGGGGTTTAGTTATTTGGCTATCAGCTGTATACAGCCTTTTAGAAACTGAGAAAAAGCTTAACACATTTCAAACATCAACAATGCAGGGAAAAAAAGTACAACTTAAATGTACAGAATAAACAGAAGTAAAAAACCTCCTGCCTCTGTTGAAAACTTCTAACAAATGCAGAAGAGTAAAAATTTCCTTGTCTCAACGAGACGCTTTCTTAAATGCTCAAGGACAATGTGTGTGTGTGAGTGTGAGTGTGAGTGTGAGTGTGAGTGTGTGTGTGTGTGTGTGTGTGTTCCTTCAGATCTCAAACAGAGCAAACTACTTCATTCCCACCCCGGGATATACAATAACAAAGGGTCAAAGCCTTCTGAAGCTATCAGATACTGCAGCTCCTTCGCCATAAACGGACACTGCAGTAATGCAGGACAGATTGATTTCAACGTATCGAAGACAAACAGTGTTACCTTGTGGGAGGCATTGTTTTTCTTCGGGCTGATGTTGATTAAAAAGTGTAGAAAAGAGAGAGGATCAATTTGCATCTGACAACCCGGAGGTAAGCAGAAAATGATAATGAAGGATTTAATTGAACCCCTGTGCACGGGAGAGGAAATAGATAAGGAGTATGGGAAACAATGCTGTATAGAGCGGACTGCTGAAATCGAAGTGCAGAGCATTATTTTTATAATTAATACACTTGGTCTATGTGCAGATTTATTGTCTAAATGGCAAGACAAAGTGGGCAATGTAATTTAGCTTCCTAAAACACACACACACACACACACACACACACACACACACACACACACACACACACACACACACACAAATCGAAAGCCAAATCTGCCTCAAACAGTGGGAGGTGTTGTAACAGTTTGCCAACAGGAGACATTCACGCTTTGGTGCATCTGGAAGGGTGCTAGCTAACGCCCATGACTTCCTATCCCATATGAGAATTGTGGATGACTTTGTTCGTCATTAGCCATTCACACAAACCACCAGCGCCGCATGTGAGCCACTGCTCCTCAGTCTCCCACTGAGATCTCCTCCTTCTTGCGTCTAGACTCACACCTTTATTCTCTCTCCTATCAAACCCACACATCATGACACAGTATGTGACCACATGACATGTCATCTGCCGATATACCTCTGTTGTCACTGGCAGCAGGTGCTGATTACTAAGGATGTCACCCATTGTGCCCTGCGATATCACACAAAGGTCTGTGATCATGTCGAGTGCAGAAACTCACAGTGTGCGCGCAATCCTACTGGGTGAGGAAAAGTTCTGCCACAGAGATGCCTAATTTACAGCCTGTAAATCACGTAGTACTGCAAGCTAATCATTTGCCTTTATGTCTGTCTGAACAGTATGTGATGTATAAGGTGGAGAAAAGTACCTTGAAACTCCTGACATATTAAAAGCAACTGAGAGTTTGTGCACAGTCACACCAGAAAGTGGCACAGCATCAGTTATTTTTACATCCTTGTGAAATAGGTGGTGCTGGAAGCTTGGTGGCGTAGAAACTACTTTCAGGACCTGCAGCAGCTACCACACTTTGTGGACAGAGTAAAGTTGTATTGGTGTTGCTTCTTATTCTTTCTTTTTTTTCAAGATTTTTTTTTGGGCATTTTTAGCCTTTAATGGATAGGACAGACAAGTGTGAAATGGGGAGAGAGAGAGGGAGTGACATGCAGCAAAGGGCCACAGGCTGGAGTCGAACCCGGGCCGCTGCGGCAGCAGCCTTGTACATGCGGTGCCTGCTCTACTACAAAGCCACCAACGCCCTGTGTTGCTTCTTATTCTGCAGGAAAAGGATATACTGTATAATACTGAATGGTGCGATTGTTAAAGGCACGCTATGCTGCATTTTCCTAAAAAACAATGTATAGGCTCATACAAAAGTAATGCCTTTCATCATCACTTATGACCCACTACAAGTGTTTGGCAATGAATTTATCTGCAGAGACTCTCTCCTCTGTCTGTATATTCTCATTTTCTTCTTATTTCACATGTGTTTGGGATGTTTTTGTTTGTCAGCCTTTGTGGTGCGTAGCCCCCAGCCAATAACAGTGCACAGGTGAGGCCGGGACTTTAAAAAAAAAAAGGTAGCAACCACTTGCCAGATCATAAACAAAATGCATCCAAGAGGAAGCTATGAAAATCATGGACACAGCGCCAAAGAATGTAAATACAGGTAGGCGAATGGCCAGGTGGACAAAACTCATTCCAAAACAGGAATCTAGGGTTGGCTTTCTCTTTTGCAGGTGAACACTGAAGGAGAGGATGGAAGGATCTAAGAGGAGTTGGCCTGTTTTGTATTGGACAAGTGCTGGCAGTAAGCTTAGACAGCTTGCTAAAGTATCATTTGTTCCATTACAAAGTCAAGCTCCTGCAGTGGTGTCTTGCAGTGTATGTACAAATAGTGTAGGAATGAGCAGGTCAAGTTTAAATGTTGCGTTTACAAACAGCAATGGACAATTCCTGCATGAGATGCCTTTACTATGATAGTTTTCTTCAATTTTGTTGCCTCAATCAGCTCTAGTCCCTACTTGGTTTGGTCGGCGGCACAATTTCAAACACGAAAGCTGAACCCAACACAAACTGAATTTATAAGTGTTGGACAAGTAGTGTAAGGAACAACTAATACAATTTCAGTAACATTACAGCTACCCCAAAACCAAGTAACTCGTTACAACCTTACTTTTGTTAACACCCTCCTACTGATTTGAAATAAAATATTTTTATATTCCACATCATTTTTGTTATTCTTGCACATGCACGTCGCAAAGCAGGAAGCAAGTTTGGTAGAAGGAAATGCTTACTTACCTTCCGCGGCTGCAAATATTCCCTTTAAGTTGTTTGTATCTGAAGGAGAAATGACAACAGGTAATGGTGGTAAGACTTTTTTCACTGCAAAAACAAAACACATTCTCCAACCTCAAGCCTGAAACTACTACAAGAACACAACAATCTGAAGCACCAGGAAATACACCCCACCAAAAATGAGCCCTCTGCTGCCAGGGAAGATGGATATATGATAGATGGCTAAAACGCCAAAACTGAATTTGAGTCTTGGACAGCTGCAGGCTACAACATCAACATCAACAACATCAACAAAGAGCAAATGAAGCTTGTGTCCGAATAAAATTTTGACTTTCTGTCTTTTTTAGACAGATCCTTGAGAAAGTACTGGTTACAGGCAACAGAAGACCCGTAAGTAAAGAATAATTTGCAAGCTATGTAGCCTTAGCTGTGCTTACCAGCTATTACCCTGATATTCACACAGACACGCACATACGAACACTGAATTTTGAGGAGACAGGACACAATTACAAATTTTGTGAGGTGTAAAGGAAAGGTAAAGTAACAAGCAGTGTAACAAATTGCTGTTGGCAGGGAGTTAATAGTAAAGTAATAATATTACTTTTGAGAAGAGCAATGAGAAATAACCAACATTTTTTGAAAAACGAGCCCAACACTGGTTATTATAGACACGTCCACTGATTGCAGTGATTCAACAGAAATGAATAGACTTCATTCCAAAACATTTCTGTTATAAATGTGAAACCGAGCCCTCAGAAAATATAAGGGCATTTCTAAAAACACTAACAGGAAGTTGTTCACAATAGTCCTGATCACAACTCAGAGACTCACAAGCAGAAACAATTCCAGTCTGTTTCTTGAACAAATGATGATTTCTTCTCTTAGATTTATTTTTACCTCTGGTTGTGACATCTAGTTAACAGTCCAAACCTTCAGTACACACATGACTAAAATGCAATCAAAGCCTTTTTTGTGCTTTTCTGGATAATCATGGTGAATGACAGCTCTACGCAAGCAAAGCCAAAATAAAAATGCAGAGGAGAAAGATGTGCTCGAGGAAGAGCACAGGCAGCCCTCTCTGACATGCAAATGAAGATAATGGCTCAATGTTGGTGCTCCTTGGGGCTTGAATTAAAAGTAGGATGAAAAAGTGGACAGGTATCTTTACCAGCATAATTAATATACTGGTATATTAAAAGCATTTGTAAAGCGGACTAAAATGCAGACACATGTTATGGATAAATCTTTTCAAAATGTTAATCATTATTATAAATAGGTGTAGTAAAGGCAAGGAGGGATCCCTCAATATCTAGAACATGTGCATTTGTTCTACCAAATAAAATCATTAAAAGTAGTAGAGAGCTTTTATTTTGACTAAATTTAAAGATATTGATACCATAAATTGATGCAGAAAAGGCACAAATTGGTGGATAAAAAATCACCAGAATGCAGGAAATGAGTGTCTGATACTCAAAATTTTCAATCAATGACTGCAAAATAATGTAATAAATACTGTTCAGCATTTCTATTGAAATATTTATTGAACCTCTCATCTGAGAATGTGCAACTTACCAGAAAAATAATTCTGTTATGCAGAGGCAAAACAAACTATGTAGCTGGCCTGATTACCTTCTGATTTGCATTTGCCATGTAAGTCAAATCTAACAACTTTCAAAGCGCCCAAAAAAAAAAAGTGTACCATAGAAGGGCAGAGATAATATCCCGTGATGTGAAGCTGTGGTTTATTTTTGAGTGAGACAAAACTCTGCAAGTGAGAAAGTTATATGACAGCAGCAGGGGTGTGCTCAGCATCATTGCACATACAGCAGCCGGTAGCTAGTGCAGTCGACTGTGGCAGGAACCACAGAACTCTGCAGAGTGGTCTGATGAAGCTATCCATGGTATCGTCTGCTGTCACTGAAGAAAAGTGGGCGGCTGCTGTCCTTTTATAAGGTCAGCACCCTGAAGGGTTGAAGAGCCTCATTGTAACTGTCTGAGCATGTACCTGAGTGCCTATAAGCCCATAGAGACCTGTTAGAGAGAGGTGCTTGTGTAAAAATAGGAAAAGATATTAGATTGGATAATAAGATATTTTTATAGATTACGTAGATTGAACATGGATCTCTGTCATTTTTTCCATCACTCGTCCTCTAAACTCTCCTTCCATCCTGTTCCATGCTCCATAGGGTCGATGATTTAGACCCAGTCATGTGAGCCTAAATCACTGATGTACGAACATCTAATCAGTGATGACATGTAAACACTAGCTTTTGTTTTGCAGCCATTGTGCTAAAAGTGACTCATGCGTGCATGTTCTCAGGTGTGGATAAAGACTGACATCACTCATCAAGAGCTCTGTATTGTCATACAGACTCGGGCCAACTGCAGTCCTTTTACTGAGTCCAATAGACTTAGCCAAATGTCATTATAAAAGCCTCAGCAGCTGATGCCATGTGGCTGTTGTGTTTGTCCAGGCATCAAAGTGAAGTTTAGACACACAAAAGTCAGGTGCAATCCAAAAGAAAATAATAAAATTTCTCATCCTTTTACAGACCCTGGATCTTTACGAATCACTAATGAGTCAGCCTCTGAATTGAGGCGGAAGTTTTTCTGGATGTGACTTAAAGAGCTACTTTGTCAGTTTTCAACCTATTCTTGTCCTTCTGATGTGGCAAGGACAACTGAAAATCTGATATACATGGTCCCACTGATCTGTGTCTGCAGAGGCTGCCTGTTTTCCTCCTATGAACAATGAGGCATAATTTAAACCCATTTCACAACAAAACTAGGAAAGTGCACTCAGTAGAGTGCAGATTCTGGTTCCAGCTGCAAGACAGACCACCAGAGCTGATTATGGCCACTCTAGACAAGAGGCCCCACAGCACATTTCACAGGTGCCCAAAGGGATTTAACAACTTTTAACAACTAAAACGTAGCCCCAAATCTTTGATCCATGTCATTTACAAACAGACTTTTAACGGTATTGACTTTGCCTGTAGGCTACAGCACAACAAAGCAAACAACAATTTAAAATAGACCAAAAAAGAAACCATTTAACTATGTGGCCTACTTACTTATGGTTGAAGCACAAATATCAAGGAAAAATGACCAAATCAAACAAAATCTGCAAGTCAGTCTAAATAGTCGGGCAGGCAAAATGCTCCACTTCTGAAACATTCTTGATGTGGTATGACGCTGTACAAAGAAAAGAACAAACCAGAGTCACAGCTGGAACATGGCACAGCTGTGCCTGGTGGAAAATCCCTCCCTTACAGTTAAGATGGCAATGAAGATTACAAAAATGGGAACTAATTCATCTCATATTGTTCCTATATTTAGTATCAGGTATGGAATTTATCTGCAGGCGCTCCTGCTTAAATTGAGACCAAACTTTTCTATGGATGTCTGTTTTTGAGCCAGGACGAAGGCGAAAATGTGACCTGTAACAGCCTATGTGAGGCTTGTTGTTTTTAGCCAAGCTGATTTCTGGAAAACTTGCAGCCACAACTGGCTGGTTAAGATGAGTGAGGAGTCTGCAGTCAGTCAGTCAATAAAAAAGCTTTTTTAACAGCTGTGAATAACTGCAACTATGAGATAACCTTGGTCATATAGTCATAAATGTGCATACAAAATATTAGGCTGATGGGTCCAGTAGTATGCCAGATTAGCTTACCACTGGTGGAGATAATAAAGAAAATGTTTCAGAAAACACATATCTGTATTATTCTAACTGTTTACTTAAAAGTTTTATTTCTTTGTTTTGTCAGTGAGAAACTAACTGGAGATAGTTGCATCCATATATTCGTCTCTTTTGATTCACATGTTTCAATTAATAGCCCTAAAATTCAAATTCAATTCAAACATCATTGACATAACATCACTGTTATGTATGGAGCCCCTTCACAGCTGCTTCTTTGAACCAATTTGCACATCTTTAATCACATGCTATTACATACTTAACTTTAGTAAACTGCAATTACATAATCAAGTCTACACATGATGATGAAGGGATTTCTGCATGTTTGAGTCTGCACTGTATGCCTACTTCTCTGTTAAATCTTGGCTGAAGTGCTGGAGCTCAAATCCCCAAATACAGAAGCCTCCACACTCTGACAACCACACAATTCTTATATTTTATTGAGTTTCTTATTTCAAGTGGCAGAGCTGTAGATATTGAGGTTTATCACCGTTATTCATGAGAGGAGAATGTATGTAGCACGGCCGCCTCAGTCGAGCAGAGAGAAAACAAGAGACAGAAATAGAGGGCCAAGAGTGAGGGCCCGTTTTCATTTTAATCAGTCAGCTTGTTGGTTCAGTTGGCTCTGAGCACTCTACAAACAAAACCAAATGGCAGCTCCTGGCACTGGCTGAGGCACAGAGACTTTGGGCATAGAGATGAGAGAAGAAACATACAGAGAGGGAGTTTGGGAAATCAAGGTTTCATTAAGCTGGCCAAACACAGTAAAACTCAGTGGTGATCAGCCACTCCAATGGAGGACTGTTGAAGACAGAAGATTGCCCGAAACTGGACATTTCTCATCTTTGAGTTCTACAGTGTCTGTGACAATAGCTGAACAGGCAGAGCAGACAGCAAAGTGTTTTATTACCCTGAATGAAGAGCTCAGATAAGGCAATCCTGACTGCCTATTTGAATTGGTCCATATGGTCAATAACAGGGGCGTAACAGATCTATGAATGACATGTTTAGAGCCATAATGAAGATAAATGGACTCCTTCAAAACTACTCATGTCTGATAACCTCCGGTATTGATAACAGCTTCATTATCCCTCCTCCTCTTCCCTCCTCAGCTCCTCATTTTAAACAGAGCCACAGGTTCTTCTTTACATGTGTAAGTGCTGAACTGGAAGCTGACAAAGTTCACCGTGTAGACAGCCCGGGGGGACGTCTGTGTCAATCACCACACTGTGATCTACAGAGCGCGCGTGGGGGTCATGCTACTCGGCCGTTTCGACTACATGTTAAACAATTAGGGAAAAAGCTGCCTTTGCACCCGAGCTTAATTGGGAAAACGTCAAGCTCCCCAGCTGAGAGCAGCCTGACATATTATCCAGATTACTGTCTCACTTGAGGGCTTTCCCATTACCTAAGGCATGTCTCCCTGTCTCGTTCCCCCCTTTCTCTCACCCTCCTTCTCTATCTTTTTCTTCTTTCAACTATCTTGCTCCTCCACTCGGAGATCACTCTTTGCTTTTCCACGTCAGGACTGTCCTTTTAAATACCTCAGAAGCAAAGATAGCAAACTGGAGAAATGTATCCATGTTATTCCTAGCCCCATGATACCTGTGTTTTGGTTGAGGTTACTTTTGGGGCTTTTTTTGACTTCATTTATTAGTGCAGCTGAAGACAGACAGGAAAGGGGAAGAGAGAAGGGAGACGACATGCAGCAAAGGGCTGTATTCCAACCCTGGTTGCTGTTGAGGACTCAAGCTTTGATTATACTAGCGCTAGACAATGTGGCACGAGCGTTCGCAGATGGCGCACAAGCTACGCGCATGAACAGAGGCACCCATGCTCAACATGTTGTTCGTTGCAATATGTTCCGAAACGCCAGGAGGCATACAAACTAAATATTCTGTGGATTAACAAGAAGTTGATGAGTGTTACCAGAGGAACGTTACCAAACCCGCTCCACAATACCTTTTGTGAATTATGGATGTGGTTATTCCCTACACTGAATCAGCTTTTATAAGAGTTAGTGGTATGCTAATAGATGTCTTTCCTTTTCTCTGAAATTTGTGGGAAATAATTTATGTGGGATCACGGCCTGTCACACATTAATGGAAAAGATTTGGGAGATACACTCATTCACTTTCTTGCTGAGAGTTATATGAGAAGATCAATACCACACTCATGTCTGTATACTGAATCTGAAGCTACATTCAGCAGCTCGCTTACTTCGCTTAGCACAAAGACTGGAAACTGAGCAAGCAGCTAGCTGGGCTCTTTCCAAAGAGAACAAAACACACCTACTGGAACCTCTAAAGCTAACTTATACCACTTTTTTAATCAGTGTAGTTAGCATCAAGTGTTTTATGAGGAATAAAATGAATTCATCACATTTATGAGACCTCAAGGATACACACAGTGTATTTTGTTGAGCAACACTGGATGCAAACATAATTTTTGTTTGTTTACAAGGAAACTCTTGGGCCCTCTTAAAATCATTCGTGCAGCAAATAGACAGAAAAGTTATTACCATATACTTTATTCAGCAGCTCCTACAGCCCAGTTATCATACCTTCCTGTCCTGAGTTCAAGTCTGTCAGCGTAAAACATGAATGTGACAAAAGTGTAGCCTTAATAGGCCATACTGAAATGACTTAGACAAGTATTCCCGAATTTATGGGATTTCTTCTATCATCCAATAAGTGATCACAGAGACATACTTGCAGTAACTCAGACTGCTTCATGATAATTCGATTCTCATACTCATTTCATCATTTTCACAAAAACAACAAACAAGCTCAGTACTGTTGGTCTATCAATAGTCCGATCTCACTCTAACCACACAGTGCCGCTATCAGGAGCGATGTCCCACCACGATAAACACTTTTAGACTCTGAACTCGTTGATAAGCAACACAGATCAGTCTCTGAAGTCTGATAGCCATTTATGTAACAGACTGTAACATAACAAGAATTGCAGGGACAGCTGCATAAAATCTGTGCTGATCAACAAGAGCCAGAAACACAGATACTCCTCCACTGATTAGATAGAATTGTTTCCATGCTAAAACATATCCTACCAGCTGTTATGGCCAACATTTGACCCAACTCTTATGCTTTTGCCTCTAAAAACGAATAATTGTCATGCAAGTTCACAAATGAATGGTGCACACAAAAAAGAGTCTCAATGTCATGCTACTCAATCTGTTTCAAAACTTCTATTATCAATGTTCCAAGGTTTTTTGTTTTGCAAAGACACTCCGGACTGAGGACAAATAACTGCATACAGAAAACTGGGGACACACTCCACAAAAAAACAGATGTTGATGATCTTGCGTTAAGTACTTACATCCATTGAGGTTGCAGACGAGGCCACACAGAACGTTTGAAAGGACCTTGAGTGTCTTGGTTTAGCTGAGCTTGTTAAAGTGACAGGCCTTTTCATGTTCCTGTTTTTTTTTTTTTTTTCCCAGATTTAGTGCATATAATGTTTGGACTGTTACAAAATTCAATTATACAATTTAAAACAGATGTAAACTGATTTAACTGTTAGAACATATGGCGCAGGAACAACAGTTGGGAATATCCAACTGGCACATTTACAGCGCTGTTTATCATTATGCACTGACCCTGTAAAAACAGATAAAAGTAAGTTTAGCCACATTCACATTACAAGCAAATATGGCCCAAATCTGATATTTTTGCTCTCATGGGACACAGAAATCCATTTTTTTCCAATAGGATCTGGGTCACTTTCATATGTGGTCCTTAATCCAATACATGGGCCAATTTGACTGCTGTGAGAACAGTCATTTCGGAATTTAGGTGTGTTTTCCCATACATCCATAGGTTTTCAATGTCAAACTTCACATTACAGGTGCAGATTACTCACCAGTCAGTGTTGGAGTGGTCTGTTGAAAATACTACGGCAGCCGATAGAGCCTGACTGCCATACGCTATCTGACGGGGACAGCATGCCTACATGCTCTAGCAGTGTTGTCTTTGGGATGTAGCCCTGGAAATTCTATGGTTTGGAAAAACTGTTCCTCTATGAAACCCTCCACATCAAGACCCCACCACTCCTGACTCCTCGCCCGGCCCCACACACTCCTCTCTCTACACAAAACTACCAACAACAGCTGCTAACAGAGCTAGTGGACTGAAAGCCCATTTGTACGACAGCCTGTTAATCCAAAAACAAACGCCCATTGCTCCAAAGGGCCATTTTTCCAAAAATATTCTACACACTCTCCCAAACAGAAGCACATGGCAGATTATTATCCAGAATGACATCATCAGACCTTTCTATGATGGCGATCATTTGAGAGATAAGGTTTACACTGATATGTCTTTCGATTTTCTTCCAAATGGCTGTTTTGCAAATGTGACGCTTTTTGTTCGGTTCCAATGTATGTGTGTGACGATATTGGTCGCATGTGATGCATTTAAGGGCAGAGGTTGGTTCACACTGATGTCAGATATGGGTCACTTCAAACATAAATGTCAACAGTCTAGGCAGAAAGACGATCTGTGGAAATGATCAGAATTAAGCATTAAGTACTGTGGTGTGAACGTAACCTTTAAAAACATGAGCGGGCCTTATATTACATGTTTTATTTATCAAATAGAAAAAAATGTAAGCTAATATCAAACAAAATATCAAAAATGTTCTTTGCTTGCTATGTATTGATACCATATTGACAGCAGCAGACATTGATGCTGATTTTGTCAATATACAGTTAACATTGTGATGATAAAATCATAATATGCTAAAAAAAAAAGTAACAAACATATAAAAGCTTCTAAAATAGCTAGAGCAGACCCAGTATTGACAAGAGAAATGCTTATACATATGAAAACTATTTCTACATCATCTCTTCATCTGTCTATTCTTAAGGTGTTTATCATTATAACAACATTCCCTTATTGATTGTAATATATCTAAATGTAAAGGCAAACATAGCTCACTGAACACTGTTTTGATCCCCTATTTTGTTTTCTTTATTTCTTTCTCTTCTGTCGCATGCGATTTTGAGGCAAATAAAGACTACCATTTAATAAATCTTCCTTAGGCAACGACTGCACTCACTCAGTAAACTCTCAGCTGTCTAAAGCAACTTTTTACTGACTTGACACTTTGAAGGGAGGCGAGTTGATAGAGGATGGGAAAGGGTGGAGGGAGAGGCACAGACAGACAGTTGACGGACACTTCTTAACCCCTCAGGGACTCACTGCATTTGTCTACTTCAGCTTGTTGTACAAGTCATTGCTTTTTAATCTTGAAGTCAGACCTAATGTGGTTTCCTTCAATCACATCAGGAGCATCAAGCTAATGTTTTTTACATATTGGACACATTGGTCATGATGAGCATGGGCCCCCAAACATCTGAAACATGATTGAAAAGAATATTTTAGGGCAGTGGGGGGGATCCAGAAGCATTTAAGGTCATAAATACACATAGCCCTCTTTCTGTATTTGAAAATGTTGCATCTCTCATTATGCCTTGGTGTTCCCTCTTATACCATGCCTCTTATAGTGAGTTATAAAGTCAAAATAAACCTCCTACCTACAGGAATAGAAAGAGGTGGACAGATGTGCACAATGGCACACAACAATAATTTCTCTGGACAAACTAGCAGAGGGAAGAAACAATGTTGTCCCTGCTATGTGGTTTTTGGTGCATGAAGGGTGGGACCAGGATATCCTGACAGCCAAAAACTGTCTCCATACTTAATGCATCGGCTTTGGTTAACAGGGAACATAAGACACCTCTTATCTAAAGAGCTCTTGCCTGAAGTGCTGATTCAATCTTTAAGGATGTTCTCTGTCACTTCAACATTTTATTTTTACTAAAACTTGAAATGAATATACATTTCAAACATTTTCAATTATTAAAATAACAAATACAGTAAAATATTGTGCAGCTTTACTGTAATTAGATTTATTCTCTGTGTGACACACCTCTGCAGTTCTAATTATATGGAAAGTGAAAAGGACGGAATTGAATTAACACAGGTAATTATCCATACTATTGTTATGCACGGACACCTGAAGGGATACTTTGTTGATTTAATTTTAACCAGCTTTGTATTATAACAATGTGGAGAGTATCTGTAAATCAACTGTGGTAAACGTCCCTCCATCTCAGCAGCGCCAAGATCTTCCTGTTCATTTGCTAGTAAAACTACGTGCTGATCAAATATAAACCAAGATTATACAACTGTATTGCCGATTTCTCACCTAAAATGTTTTCGTAAACATATCTTAGCTTACTGTTTAACTGATGAGCTTGTTTGCTACAAGCTGTCAGCTACATTGGTTTTAGATGAGCCAAATTGTACTTCCATTGCACACCCTTCAACAGGAGCTTTTATTGGTCCAGTGTAGGGGTGGGTGATATGGCCCTAAAATAATGTCACAATATTTCAGGGTATTTTTGCGATAACCAAGGAGAGAGAGAGGGAGAGACGCTGTGCTGCTGCTGGAGGAGCCACTGAATAAGTTCCACACTACTGAAGCTGCTCCTCATTTTGGAACCATTGCAGAGTCAGTAATAATTTTGTTTTCAGAGTAACAGTATGTTCTCTATCGTACCGAGATTATCTCCCCACCCAGTAGTAGTATATCATAACTATGGGAATTATCTCCATCTGGGGTAATCAACGTGGAAAATTAATAATCTTGAATACACACCACTTTACGTGGCCGGCATGCACCAGGCTATAAAAGCCCCACCTTTCACACGCACCCACTGATTCATTGATTTCCACCTGTTGGAGTCAACGTGAGAGCAGAAAGAAAAGAGACGGGAGTTTAGCGTTTTGTCCACTTACCTCCGTTTAGGTTGGAGAGCTGGCCTTCGTGGGTCCCTCTTGTGGATAGCTAAATGCTGTTTCTTCATTTTGAGAATAAGGAGTGAAACAGTTGAGAGGGGTGCCATATCTGTGTATTGCAGCTGTGTGTTTACGCACGGTGGAAGCATAGCAGCTCGCTCGAGCCTGACTTAGTCAGGGGGCAGCGTGCTGCGTCCCTCTAGGAGGTCGTTGCTGGCTCAAACCCAACCGGGTCGGGGAGCAGGAAGATCTGTGGGGCTGGCTGGACGCAGTATGCCGCGGCAAGTCTAAATGGGGCAGAGGACGTGGCAGTGGCCAGGGATCACCCAACCTCCATCCTTCCCTTGCCCTCAGATGGCATAGGAGGCTCTGGAGGCAGACCCCTGGGTTGTTTCAACAATGACCCAGGTGTATCGTTTACAGTTCTGAACCGCTCCCCCTTTGATGAGAGTGGCTACATTTTCTACTACTGCAGACCACCAGCACAGGGAGGTCCTGCACTCGCAAATCTTCACTCTCATGGCAAAGCCAGCTATCAGGGAAGTGAAGGAAGAAGATCAGCGGGCAAGGTTTTATTCCCGCTATTTTCTTGTTCCAAAGCGGGACAGGACGCTCAGGCCTATCTTAGACCTCAGGGGGCTGAACAAGTTCCTCAGGCCCCTGAAGGGCAAAATGTTGACCGTGTTCAGGGTCAAGCAGGCTGTCTGTTGATGCCATGGCACACCAGTGGCTTCAAGACTTGCTGTATGTGTTTCGCCCATTCATTCTTCTCTCAAATCAGCTGCAGAGAGTTTGGAAGGAGTAAGTGCAGCTGATCCTGGTGGCCCCGAAACTGGCCCCACATGACATGGTTCTCAGAGGTGGTGCCTCACCTGGACTCAAATCTCTGTCCTGTTAGAGCCCTGAAGGTCTATGTCAAGCTCACTTCAGCGTGTAGAAAGACAGACCAACTTTTTGTCTACTTTAAGGCCCAGTGCCAGGGCCAGCTGGTGTCGAAGCCTAGGCTGTCTCATTGGGTCATGGAGACAATTCAGCAGGCTTACAGAGGGGCTGGCATGCCAGTACCGGTGGATGCACAGGCACACTCAACACGAGGTGTAGCTACCTCGTGGGCCTTGTGGTAGGGTGCCATGCAGCTGCTACGTGGTCAAGTACATCCACATCTGCCAGTTTTTACTACCTGAATGTGGCACCACATAGTAGGCTATGTAATTCCATGCCCCTGAGCTGGGTGCAGCGCCTTACTCAGCCAGGGTGATGTCATATATTATTATCAGTGGCCTGGCAGCAGGCTGGCCAGCTGAGCGGTCTTCCTGCACCATGTCCTCTGCCCTGTTTAGACTTGTGGCACACAGCGTCTGGTGGTGTCACCGACCATTGAATGCGCAAGATGTTGTATATTTGTTTAAAGTTCATTGGTCTTTTTTCATATATATGAACACCTATTGGATATTTTCTGTTGGTAATGCACCTGGTGGCGGGGACATGTCATTCGAATACCAGAAGGGGGGTGCTTGTGGATCTGCATCTACTCTGTCTCCTGGGGCCCCTCACAGCCCTAAGGGTTCCCATAGTTATGATATAACTACTGGGTGGTGCGATAACCTCGATACGATAGAGAAGGTTTAGTTTCATTGTAACCTTGGTTGTCTGAGTGAGGAAATTATCTCCCCAGGCTCAAGGCCGCTCGGTACCCATTCCAATCAATGTTAATCAGTGGGTGATAGCGCAAGGTGGGGCTTTTGTGTAAAGTGGTGTGTCTTAAAGATTATTAATTTTCCACATAGATTACCCCAGATGGGGATAATTCCCATAGTAATGATATAACTACTGGGTGGGGAGATAATCTCCTCAAAGAACCAAGGTTACAATGTAACTGAACGATGTCAATATGTAAACAAGTCATAATATTATGAGTATCACGATATGAATTTTTCATATCATATTAAAAATTTTACCAGTAGTGTCGTGAACAGCATGATATGTCACACCCCTAGTCCAGTGCGGTGCAGTGCATTCTGGTACCTTTTGAGCAGAAGTGAAAATCGCAGTCCTTTTATCTCTGTTTTTTTTTTCTTCTTCTTTTTTTTAGGTCATGTAGCACCAATTGAAAAAGTGCTTGTGTCTGTTGACATTGCGGACAGCCAAGTTTTGAGAAAAGCTTATCTTTCCAGCAGTGAAGTACTTCGAATTTTTTTTGTGAGACCTTATCATTGTTACCAGTAACATTTAACTAATGACATCAACTTTGTGGATACAGGTTTTCACATATAAACTATATTATTTATTATATTGTGGCATCACATTTTCTCTATTTGTACACTTTTTCCCCAGATATGAAATCCTTTTTTTTTTACTTGCTATTATATGTAATATATTAGTTTTAATTTGTTTTAATATAAACAACATGGGGGCGGCACAGTGGTGTGGTGGTTAGCACTCTCGCCTCACAGCAAGAGGGTTGCCGGTTCGATCCTGGGCGTGGGAGCCCTTCTGTGCGGAGTTTGCATGTTCTCCCCGTGTCAGCGTGGGTTCTCTCCGGGCACTCCGGCTTCCTCCCACAGTCCAAAGACATGCAGATTGGGGACTAGGTTAATTGATAACTCTAAATTGTCCGTAGGTGTGAATGTGAGCGTGAATGGTTGTTTGTCTCTATGTGTCAGCCCTGCGATAGTCTGGCGACCTGTCCAGGGTGTACCCTGCCTCTCGCCCGATGTCAGCTGGGATAGGCTCCAGCCCCCCCGCGACCCTCAAGAGGATGAAGCGGTTAGAAGATGAATGAATGAATGAATGAATGAATGAATAAACAACATGTGGTCAGGGTGTGTTTCAACTTGTTATCAATAGTGTCCAAAGTTTAATATATAAAACACCTTTTCGTTGTCCTTATAAAGCCACTGTTTTATTAAGATGTGAATTTGTTCTTAAATTTTCAATCAAATGTCCATTTCCCTTTTATATCCAGTTGTAATTGTGCTGCAGAGAAGCTTAAAGAAAAACAGAGACTGAAGCACTGGATTTCTCATTTAGCTCAAGCATGGAATTAGCAGGGAGCTAAGTTGTCCCAAGGTGTTTGAGCATTTCCAAGCCAAGAACAACATGGCCTTTGCACTATCAATTAGCAAACATTTCATAACTCAGCCTGAAAAATCCAGCACTGTTGGACCACTTAATGTCTGCCACTGTCAGCTCGTTGCACACATCTTCATAATATCAGTCTTAAAATACCCACAGTTTAACCAGTCTTAAAGGAGCAGTTCAATATGCTTGCCTTATCGACAAATTAATTTAAATACAGATTAAATTGCATAAATACTGACATTTGTGGCCTCTTAACTTCCCCTTATGTAGAGAGTACTTAGAGCAGATGGAAGACAAGCCCTGATAAATGTCTAACTCTGAACATTTTCTTGGCATTACCCACTGACCCATAGAGAAGCCCCTCTCCCAAACACTTCTCTGTAATGTAGCGCTCAGCATTTCACAGGAGCTGCCTTTGGAGAGTGCGACTGTTAACATGCTGGAATGAACATCAAATTCCTTTTAGAGAACTAAAAACCACCAATGGTCCCATAAAGTCCTGTCCTCTTTTAATGACTATCTGAATCTATTTCTAAGGATTAGTTTCAAGGGGAATAAATGGTGGGTAAACCGAGCCCAGTGTAGGAAATAGTTCAGTACGGAGCTAAAACAATTTTCCTGCAGAGTTTCTTCATGCATAAGTGTGAAGGACTTTGGCTAATGAGTTTAGTGAAGGTGTAAGACGTGTATCCTCCTCCGACAGAAAAGGGCAGCACCGGGCCTCGCATCTGTAGAGTGTGCCTGAAGATCCAAGCAGCACCTTATGTTATCATTTACGTAAGTTCACCAATTAAGAACTTCCCTCGTAAAACACAGAGAAAGCCTGCACATTTCTCCTACGCCTTATCTTCTTGTTGTTAAAGTGGCAGATTGGCACAGTTACTAGAAGCAGCAGGTTTGTAAGTTGGCTTAATTAATATGTGGAAATGGCTGTGGCGGGTAAGGAGGGATTTACACAAGCACACATTCCTCCTCAGCCAATAACCCCTTTTTGCTTTGACAGCCAGCCAAGAACAAACACATTATGGTTTGTAGTCTATGTGAAATTATTTTTTCCTTGTGAATATCAGAGGATCTACAGTATACGCAGTATGTGTACTGACCTGGCTCTTAGGGCATTTATACACTACCAAGCATCCCCTAGCAGTGATAATATACAAGATCAAATTTCTAAATGTATTCAGAATGATATTTAAAAGAAAGATATTCCAACTGTATTTCCACCAGAACGAGTGGCAAACATTAAGCTAATTTTTAGCTCAATCTCCAAGGCAACAAAAGACAGCAATAACAGCAGTGTTTTTACTGGCGACTGCCACATACAAACAGAGCATAGAAATAGTAATGGAAAATAACTGTGTGCAATGTTCGCTAATCTATCATCAGGCAGCAGGGACTAAAATCTATGACTGTAGGTTGCTCTTGAACAGCAAGGATGAATTTCATCACTGAGACCGAGCAGTATTATGTGGGTGCTTGACAGCAAGTAGAGCAACCAATAATCAAAGTGAAGTCAACACTGCAGACTACAGACTGACATTGTTGTAAATATAGCCAATGTGTAGGTGGTCAAAACTGCTTGCAAATGAATAACAAGCACAGACATGACCCAGGAGAATCACAGAAACAGCATGAGGCTGCCGCAGCATGAAACATGGTACTGTAACGGCTCACGGGTTTTCTGTCACTGTGAGTGTACTGTAGGGGCGTGTACGAAACAACACTTGTCTAAGAAGTGTCTCCGGAAAAAGAAGGAGAAACAGAAAACAAAGCTGATAACAAACAGAGAACTTTATTGGTGGGATCCCCTTGTGGGCAATGGCATCACTCAACCATTTAATTGGATGGGACTGACATTTGCAGAGCAGGGTGTCGTAGCATTTGTGTCAGCGCAGAGACACAACTTGCTGCCGTACACATGCATCACGCTCCAGTGACTCAGGAGGGGCGGCTTCTTTTTTTCCCCTTCCTTGAAAAAGGAAACTTGCAGTCACACTCGGCAGAGTCAAACGCATATGCTCACACATTTCAGTTAATGGGCAACTTGTGGAGACATGGAGGAGCGGCTCGGATAAAAATCAATGAGCGCGATCAATCGGCCAACATGTTTTCATCCGCCAGCGTTTGAAGATATTCTTGACTATCAACTTCACACAAATGTCACAAGGTCCATTAATCAAATTAAATAGATATATAAGTGTCCTTGACTTATCTGCTGCATCATTCTCTAATTAGAATCCTTGTATCCAGGATGGGAGGGAGAAAATGGCAAACACTTCGCACTTGAATCTGCGCCTCAGTTATTCTAATCAAACAGACCGGCTACCATAAGATACTAAAAAATTCAAGATGACATTTTGCTCCATTATTTAAATGGTACAGACCCTTCACATCATTGATGCTTAACCAGGAGAAACAAAATGCATGGAAAATATTCATTTCTGCTGTTCAACACACACAACAAAACCTTTCACAGACAAAGACAAGAAAACTACGTCTATTGGTGACCAAGAAGGATGGTGACGAAAAGGTATATTTTCAAATGTATAAACACTTGACAGTGATTGTTGCATAGTAGCAGCATGATCTTTAATTGAGAACACTCATTATGCTGTGATTCGGTATTAAGTTCTGAAGCAGCTCTCTTTGTTTGAAAATTGCAGCGAGACAAAAAACGTATTTTTGATATACGACTTCCTGTCAAAGAGTGTACACAGATCATTAAATGACGACAAGAATACAATCCAATTCTGTCAAAAAAGCATGTCGTATACAGTTTTGGCCCAACATAAGACAAACATATTTGCAGCACCTGTTCTTGCATGAAGACATTTCAACATAAAACAAAACAAAGTGTTAAAAATAATCATATTTTCAAATTTCAAACATAGCCTCCTGGCGTTTTTGATACTGTTTCACTATCTCAAGAGAATCAGCATTAACCAGTAGATTAGCGGTTTAAGTAACCATCATCAATAATCACGGAAGCAGCCTTTCGAGTTACATCCAGGTAACAACTCCCTCATGACTATTGCTATTCTAATCTCTTCTGGAGAAGAGAATAAAAAAAAGAGAGAGAACCTGGAGGAGAGAGGCAGAGAGAGACAGAGAGCGGCAGCACAACAGAGACAGAGACACAGATAGCAACCGTCAGAGACACACTGTGAAACAGTGTTAAATACGTAATGACATTTATGTGTAGTGCGCAAATATAAGATGACCTCGCGTTTTCATGTGTAATTTACTGAGAGAAAACACTGTTGTATTGGGGCCTGGGAGATATAACACATAGATGTATGTATGATGTGAGAGAAACTTTAATGCCTTGTATTTTTCCTTCTGTGGACTCTTCACCATTATCTGTGGTCTTGTTGTTGTCTTCACACTTTATTTACAGTATCAATCATGCATGAGACCAAGACCCTCATGCTCTCCCTCAGTCTGGAGTCAGGGGTGCCCTGGTGGTCTCAGGGTTTGAGGAGCTAACCATTGTGGCTTCGAGTGAAATATATCAACAGCTAGAACGCCATTAAATTTGGTAAACACATTCATGGCCCCCTCAGGATAAATTGTAATCACTTTGGTAATTCCTTCCTTTTTCATATTGACATCATGTATTTCAGTAACAAGAAAGTGCTCCAACCGTGGTGCCCCCAGATTGTTTTTTAAAAGGGCTGGCCAGATGGCACTGCTGCAAATCATGAGGTAACACACCAAAACCAAAAGCCATAACTGAATTTAAGGAATTCTATTAGGCTGTTATAGTTTATAGGCTAGTTGAAAACTATGTCAATAAAGAGTTAAAGGATTGCATACTGATATACTTCAGTTTCTTAATGTTACATATTATGTGTTGTGCATAGACTAATACAAGCACAGTTAACATTTTGTGTTCTACATCAATACCTTAGGCAGGGCTCGAAATTGCGACCAAAATTTCATCTGTGCGACCTCAAAATATAATTGGGAGCACTGGTGCGAGTGTAAATAATTCTTCTGGTGCAACTATTACACTGTTGGTGCTTCATACATTACGGTGGGTGCTCCCAAAATTTTGCTGCTCCTAACTTTTTGAAGTTAGGAGCACCAGTGCTACCATGTAAAAAAGTTAATTTCAAGCCCTGACCTTAGGTGTAGGCTCTGTGTAGACATGTACCTTATGCTGTAGCTAGACGTGCACCTCCCCAGAAACTATGCGTCACAGTGATGCAGACCTCCTGTTTCTTTTTATAAACAATTTCTCTTAGTGTAAACAAACCCTTTGTTTACTTTACTTAAGATTTTAGACACAATTGAATTGTGAAGACAATAAAGCCCCCACAAAATAGCAAGTGTTATGTGACATTTAACCTGGCTTCATGAGTAGAGGAAAGTCTGCTAGCCACTAGGCTAATTTATGTGATGTAAAATGTCACTGGCGTATGCTACAAACGTTAGCATGTTGTATTTAAGGGGAAAATGTGTCTAGTAAAAGAGAGGTGTTTTGTCTGTCAACCTTGCAAGTTATAAGGAAGCCAATTGCATACTTGTGTTTGCATACTGTTTTAGCGTTGCTATTAAGCCATGTTTAATGTGCGTTTTGAAGGTGTAAATGCAGAGTGACACTGACACGCTATGGCACAATAAATGCTCACAACAGCTTAGGCCACTTGCACATAGGCTTTGGCGAAGAGTCTACACACAACTATAAATCTGCCTCTACTACGAACAAGCCTACTCAAGTTTAAAACCACCACACAGGCCCCCAATTATTTTTGATTATTTTCACCAGGAGGGACCAGCATTTGTGTCGAGGTGGCGGTGGCCCTCCCTGGCCACCTCTTGACAATGCCACTGGCTCCAAATCTTGTTTTTTAACTGTCTGTCTGCAGCGGAAGAGGGACTGTGTTGCATTGTGTAGGTTAAAGTTTGCTTGTAATCACCTTGCGCCTACTGTGCATTTTAGCAATATAGTTTTTCCTGGTTACTTAAAAAAAGTATTATTATTATTATTATTATTACAAAGTATGTAATCTGAAAATTACCATTGTTTAACTGTGACACAGTGGTATTGCTGAGTGAATAACTCAGATGACTTTTTTTTTTATCTGGATGATAACATATTTTGTGACATCATCAAGAGGCTTTTGAAAGGATTTCATAAGCCTAACAGGTTGAACAATGATCTCATGGTCATAAAGGACTGTAATCCTTTAATCAGTCTAAAAACATATTAATCACCATATTTGGAGACGTGGTTTTCATTCCAAAGTTACTGTAATCAGAAATGTACAAGTTAGGATGTATATGTGGTTTCGAGAGTGTACTGTATGTGTGTGTTTGCAGCTGCTTGACTGTCTCAGGCTGTGTGATTACATAAAGTCTGCACGCCAGCTGTAACCGACATCGCTTTATGCCTGGATCTAATAAAGCCAAGCTCATAGGCTCAGTGTGTTTCCTCTAGCATGCAGTGTACCAGGGTGTGTATAATACCTTCTGTACAAGCACCAAATGCTTCTCCTTCCTCCCTGATCCCACATCACCTCAACTCAACTTCCCAACTCGGAAAAGTTGTCCTCGTGAGAGCTCATTCATATCACAATGAGACAAGAGGGGTAGCCACAACACAAGTGATGACAAAGTACGCTTGTCCCAATGTCTCATGCAGGACTGTAATCAGGATTTTCAAAATACAAATGTCACGAGTCCATACCTGCCAAAATACTCTTTTTTTAATTTCTTCAGTTAATTGTTGTACATTTATAGTTTTTGTACATTTACATGAAAGTGTAAATCAGATGTTTCTAGCCTTCTCCACATGGAAAAAATTTGTCAGTTTAAAAATATGTTTCAATGGGTTTTTGTAGTGTTAACCAAACTAAAATGAAGATTTTTTAAGATATTTTAATACCACATTTAATGCAATTTAAGTCATTTATTAAGTAAGTTTTACTGACATTTATATCAGTTTTTTGTCAGCTGTATATAACAATAATTCCTAATAATATAATGAATCCATTACCAGGTTGTGTTAATTCATTAATTATATCATATATCAAATAACAAAAATAATCAGTTGATCGAGGTTAATTTTAGTTTAAGCTAAAACTGGTACTTACCCATTATGAGTCAATAAGCCTATAGCTACTGTGACTAGCAGAAGCAACAGTATTTCTTACAGGACTGCTCACTTAAAGTGTACAAAAAAAAGAAAAAACAGCTTCCTACACACATCACACCAGTCTCACTTGTTAGTTTATAGATGTACAACGTCTCCAGATAGCCCACAACCACATGAAATAAAGTTATACTTTTGTTACTGGCTATGGCAGGCAAGGAAAAATATTCAAGTCCTTTGTGAATGAAATTTCAGACAATTTACCTTCTAGGGCCTTATTTTGAGGGAAAGGAATTTACTGCCTTTTATGGCAAGCTACCCCTGTTCGTATGTGGAAGATAAACTCACAAAGGCTTAAATATGGAACACATGACCTCATTGTCTTTAGATCAAGCAGCAACCTACAGGGCTGAATAAAGAAGCGAACATGGAAGTGCCTAAACTGCAACTCCAGAAATTAATCAATCCCTATACAGCCCCATCATAAAATGCCCAACTTGACAGCAGATATAAACATGTTTACAGCATAGGTGTATAATAATAACTTGATACCAAATGCCAAAATGGCTCGCACATTTGCAGCCAAGAATATGCACAGTGGCGATTCTCTCACCCACCAATTGGCTCATAGACTTTACACTATAATGACATCATGGATTTTTGAATTGCTTTTTTCAGCTTGAGGAAAGTTTTACAAAACCTCCATGGATCAAAAAAGAGCCATAATTGACCTTGTTTGCAATTTGAGGTATCCTGTCAATACTTTAACAGATGTCTCTTTTACGGTGGTGGCCTATGGTGGGCCACAGGGGACTTGTTCGTTAAGTTATGCTTAATTAAGGGCGGGCCCCTTTGAGTGACAAGTAGGTGCCATCTGTTTACAAGTTTACACAGCCAAAATGTTGGATAGGTAACTTAAAAATGGTCAAACCCCAGATTAGTACAAGCGTAGCTGTAGCTGTCAGTATTTCAATGTGTTGACAATTCATGAAAGTTAATTTTAACCTTTTGGTTTCCTATGAAACTTTTGCTCAGTGTTTGGTTGTACTAAAACACCCCTAAGGAGTCAGATGGTCAGTTTTCCCCTCGAGTACATTTTGTTTTAATGGTTTTAAACCTATTTTTCACCAACAAAAACTGGCATTAACATTATAACAGCTAACCATAGACCTTAATGCACTCTACTAACCAAGCTAGCAGCTAGCATTAGCATTAGCTCCACCCTCTCATCCAAATATGGTTACTCCTGGTCCCAAAAAACAAGGCTTCAAAATATAAGTCCACAAACCAATGGGTGCTACATCCATTATTTTTATACAGTCTATGTTTTAGATATGAGGATTCAAATCCAATCCCCTCCCTCTACATACTGTATGACTTACTAAAAAAAAAAAAAAATCATCCTCTCAGTTCTCCCTGTCATCATATGGGCCTGTACCTGCCTTTCATCCTTTACTCAATCTCTCCTCCTCCCCCTGTGCTCCTCCTCCAGGCCAAGCAGGTGGAGAGGATCCTATTGAGGGATGACAGACAGACTGTCCCCTTCAAGCAACTAGTCCCCTGTCAAAGTGGTGCTCTGTTCAGTGTATGTAATGAAGCATAACCTGCAGTGCTGCTGAACAGGATCCAGTGTTAAGAAAGCCAGAGACTGGATGTTTCGGAGTTGTCAATGGTGACGATGTGCACTGCATGCACACTATTCAATATAAACAAGACAATCATTATACAGAAAAACATATTTTTCCCTCTGTAGTGACAGAAGAAAGCCAGAGGGAATACAGGAAATAGCACATAAATAGTGCGGTTATTGTAACCAAACAGGCCAAGTGGAAGATATGGGAGTTCCATGATTTATAAATAAAGATGTGTACTTTCTCACTTCCTAAATGGAACACCAGAGGATGGACCGGGAAAAGGAATGAAGGCGAGAGAGAGGGAGGGAGAGTGCTACAAACGTTTATCCCTTCGTAAACATGGAGTTTCACTCAGCTCACACATGTGGAATTGCCTCTCTGGTCAGTCAGACGCACTGATGTAGATAAACCAAAGTGACATTACTGCTACATTTGCCACAGCTCCACATTCTCCTCCATCTCTTTTCTCGTCCTTTCACTTTCTCCTTCCTCTCAAGGGCACCTTGCCACTGTGAATAGAGACATCGCTATTGTTCTTCCTATTCTTGCCTCCCTCTTTCTCTCGCTCACCTATTCTCACACCCCATATCTTGTTGTCTCTACACTGATTATCAATGCAACACCTCTAATAAGATCCATCAGCCCACAGCTTTCCCGCCCTCTTACACCCACTTCATTTACACGGGGAGTGAGGATCAAAGACGGCGAGTAATTTGGGATAGAAAGAAGATGGATGTGCCTTGGTGTGAATACCGTGCTCAACAGCCCAGCCGCAGACAGTAGACAGAGAGGAGAGGACCTCTGGTTTGGAGGCTTGTTAGAGCCTTTTGCTAGCTCCATCTTCATTTTCAGAATTTCAAAATTTCAAAATATGATAATCTAACCGCAAATGTTGGAGGAACTCCAGCCGCCTTCCCTCTTCCCTCTTCCCCGTGTGACGCGGTTATGGGCGGTTTTCGCAGGTAACGGCCCACAAACCTCACCGCACTTTAGGGACTGTTCTTTACTTGTCAGGGGAGGAGGGTGGCTGGTTGATTTTTATTTTATTTTGATCCCCCCTTTGTTAATCACTTATTGATGAAGTTAGGTCCGTTCTCCACGGCCAGGCTGTTGGCTGGGTGGAAATAAGTCAAAGTGTGGCGGAGACGAGGGACTGGGAAAAGCAGCGGACCTCCGGGGAAGCCTACTCCGTTCTCCCCGCAGTTAGGGACCGTTCTCCACGGCCAGGCTGTCGGCTGGGTGGGAATAAGTCAAAGTGTGGCGGAGAAGAGGGACTGGGAAAAGCCGCGGACCTCCGGGGAAGCCTGCTCCGTTCTCCCTGCAGTTAGGGACCATTCGCCACGGTACCGCTGCTGGGCAGGGTGGAAATAAGTCCTGCAGAGTTTCAGAGGACCTGGAGAATGTTTTAGAATAGTAATAACATTATATAAGATAATCATATTGCAAAGATAATGTATTTAAGATAATAACATTAAAGACAAAATTAAATTGCAATACTTTTTCAAAACTTTCTGTACATTTTGTATACAAATTCATTACATAATTTTGCTTGTAAATGTCTATTTGCATCACATTTATTACGGAAAACACATTATTTGATAAATTTACATTGTGCCCCTAAAGTTCTTTGTGCGCTCCTTACTTTTTCAACTTAGGAGCACATGTGCTCCTTTGGAAAAAAGTTAGCGTCAAGCCCTGATTTTGCAAACATTGCATTAAAGCTACTCTTACCTTTCTTGCATTCCACACAGCACAAAATTTGAACATCCACAACTCCTGCCTTCCTCCAAAGTCCCATCCCCCTCCTCCTGCAACTCCACCTCCCTCCAATTCCTAAGTCCCATCCCCCTCCTCCTGCAACTCCACCTCCCTCCAATTCCTACTCCCCCCTCCTCCATTACGTCCTCATTACGTCTATGATAGACGTAGACGTTGGCAAGGTAACGTTAGATACACGGAAGAGGAGAGCGAGTGTAACATTACAACCAAGACAGTCAAACACAATCCCAGAGTTTTAAAACTCAACCAGAGTCAGTGATGACTGATGGGTTTTAGAAAAGGGTTACAGTGCTAACATTAGATAGTAGCATTAACGTTACTAGTAAGTGGAAACGCACAAGGGAGATAACGTTAATGTTTCAGAGGCTACGCCACAGTAGGCTAATGTTAGCCATTAGCAACTGGATGCTGTGTTATCATATTCTATGTTACATTAAAGGCAAACTAAAAATACCTGTCCAGCAGAAACTCTGCAACCATCTTGTCCCTTTTTAGCTAAGGATGAAGCTGCATCAGTCTTCGCCATCGCTCATTGTTACGCAAGCGGTTACGTCAGTCATGAGGAAGACAGACAGGACGCTAGCCAATTGCAATGATTGATAAGAGTTTTTTTAGAACCATATGAGAATGGTACAAATATGAGTTTTTATCTCTGGTGGAATTTACTTACATTTTAGTGTGCCATCAGCTTATTAATAGCATTTTAACCTAAACAAAGAAAAGCATAAAATTTCCAGAAAGGTAAGTGTCGCTTTAAGGGCTGGTGTTGTTACCTCTTCAAGCAGCATTACATTTTGTCACAAACACACTGGCTACCTGTATCTTTTAGAATTAATGTTAATGGTCTTTAACTTGTTTTTGAAGATCTAAATGACCTTGCCCCTTCATACATCAGAGATTTTCTTTCATTTTATTTACCAGCCAGATCACTGAGGTTTGTAGACTACCTCTACAAAATAGGCAATAACCATCACCAATTAACAATGAGGAACAGGTGCAACAGTTTAAAGGTGCTACATTAGCATGATACTGTCAGAAAATCATCAATTTGAAATAACACTGAATTTGGGAGGGAAAAAAAACAGCCACAGGGGAAAAGTGGGATGTATTAGAAGTCTTTCTGGCACTCAAAGTAGATGCTACTCAAACTTTCTTTAAGAACGTGTATATATAGCACTTGATCTTGTGGCCCTCACGCCCAGATCCTACAGTATACAGCATTCAATTATATTTGTGTTTTACCAAAACACTCCAAAATAAAACTTATGAGTCAGACTTTAAATATGTCATTCCAACATGATTAGGGCCTATGTCTGTATTCCAGTACTGCAACGAATAGTCATTACCTTTGGCAGTTAATCTGTTGGTTACTTTCTCGATTAATCCCTTAGTTGTTTGGTCTATAAAATGTCAGAAAATGGTGTTTTCCAAAGCCTGAGAGGATGTCCTCAAATTTGTTTTGTTGACAACCAAAATATTATCAGTTTACTTTAAAAAAGAAACCAAAAAATATTCATATTTAAAGTCCAGTGTGTAGACTTTAGGGGGATATATTGCCAGAAATGGAAATAAAAATAATAATAATGTTTTTACTGTTGCCAAGAATAGACAAACCAAACACTATCTCTAGATAGGGCCATTCATGTTTTCGTGCCAGCCACTGTAGTTAGCAGGCCCTCCGCACTGAGCGGAACAGCATCGGAAATCACAGACTTTTAATGATTCATTGTTGATTTCATTGTTGTTACCGGTTTCAATTACTGGATCAGTTTGTTTTGGAGAAGAAGAGATCTCTGTGAATAAATCAGCTCCTGGTAAAAACCTCCTGAGTGTCTGGATCTTCAATTATCAGAGAAAAGGTGCGTGCACATTAGCAGGAGCTGGGCTAACGGCCTGTCCACTAAGTGTTGGAAAAACGCATTTGTAATGTGAAACTGTTTTATTCAATGATTTTACCAGTTTTAATTACCTGTTCTGTTTGTTTTGGAAAGGAAGAGACCTCAGTAGATAATTTGGCTCCCAGTTAGAGCCATAGAAAACTGAAAGAATCTTAACCTGCAGTTTACCCTTGGGACATGATAGAAGTTTCATCTGGTTGCAATTTGCAATCCTCCAAAGCTGGAATTAGAGAATTTTGACTTTCTTTCCTACAAATTTACTCAAACTGATCAATCAATTATTAAATTAGTTGGCAATTAATTTAACAGTTAACAACTAATTTGATTGATTCATTAATCGTTACAGCTCTACTGTATTATTTCACCTGGAGTCAAAGTGATGCAATATAATCATGTGAGAAGCACATGAGCCAGGTGGACAATGATGACGAACAACATTTCTCTTCTTTATATTGATGAGAAGACAGGAGGGTTCCAGTCTTTTCTCAGCACAGAGCCCATCCCAAAAATGACATGCCATGATGGCTTAGTGTCACTTTTTGTGTGTTACGTGACTATTTTTAACGCCGGATAGCAAGCAGTGAGAAACATTGAAGAGATCTCCTCCTACTGCCATCAGCTTAAAAAAAAAAGCTTGCCACTGTGGCAACTAATCTGTCTTATTGTCAGTGTGAACACATCAGCACATGTTGATAAACATGCAGTGACAGCTATCAAGAAATGTCTGAATATCTGCATTATTTCTCCTTTTAAAAATCAATATCCCATTGTTCCAAAGCCCACAGTGTCCTTATATATACTGTATGTAGAAGTCCTCTACAACGTGGGCTCATCTGGCCTCAATCATTATAAAACGAAATCAAATAGGTGCCATAACAGGTGACAGGAATTCTTTGGTCTCTGGGCCTGCAAACGATTCACACAGCCTACAGTAAGCTGTTCTTAGATCCAACTTCAGAGGCTATCAGTGACTAATGGCATCATGACTAGACGAGAGGGAGAACCTCTCAGCAGCTCATCCATAAGCCCAGGGTCAGCAGCTTCTCAACATATGAGCTGGAGGCACTGGCAAAAGGAGCTGAGTAACACAGCTGACATCAAGGCTGGGGATATACCTGACTTTTTCTGCTTCACAAGGCTCCACTTCAATGTATGTTTGTGTAAAAAAGGCTGCGCTGTGTACATGCTCAGGCAGCTTGGAGGAGACAAGTGCAGATAAATAATACACTCCTGGAATGAAGGTTATCACAAATAGAGCGACGACAGTTGTTGGGGCCGGTCCGCCATGATGGGTCTTGCGGTGAAAAGTGCATCCCCCACAAGGCCCAGTGACATGGACAACTGCTGAAGGGCTGTCCCCAACAATCACATCTTCCTGCAAAAGGTCCGGGCTAGGGAAATGAATAACACAAAGGGCAGCAGTCTAAAAATAATTACCAAGCCTGTGGAGATTCCCCACTAAATACAGTAGCCATAAATGATCATCATCAAGGCTTCAGATGAAACAGGAATGCGATTTGAAAGGGATACAAACACAACACATCAAAATCTGATTTGTTTTTAATGTGTTGTATCACTGTGTCTGTTCTTCAATCAAGCTATGGCCTCTTCTTTATCTGAAATAATGTTTTAAGCTTCTCAAACAACCAGTGCTTTGGAAAATAGTCCAAAAAAACTGTTGTATCTGTGCAGCCTCATGGGCCACACTCTCTATTTCTCTCACACTATCTTCTCTGCTCAACACCCACCCCACCCACCACCCCCCCAACACACGCATATATCCCCCTCTATAACCTACCCTCCTGTGTTTGCCCGTGGACACTTATCATCGATGCACACAACATCTTTTCCCGCATCCCCATCGATCCCCTTATTGAAACAAGCCTCATTTGCAGTCTCCTTCTTGACATTTTTTCCTCTCCTGTCTCTTTCTTTTCCAAACTCTGACAGGCTGTGCAGATTTTGGCAGTTTGCTGTTCTCCCCTAATCCTTCGCCAGACTTTCCTCCTTCACAAATATACAAGGATTTCAGAGAAAATGCAGTCAGACATCAGATGGCCACAAAGACATTCCAGCTTGTGATATACAGTTTTTAAAATTGTGGAAAAAAAAAAAAAAAAAAAAAAAAAAAAAAGTCAGCTACTGTCCTGATTTTGAAAAGTAATGGAAAAGCCAAGCCCACAAGCCCATTATTCTATATTGTGTCACACTGAAGTATATTATGACTTATGACTCAAGAAACAAGAAAAAAAGACTGAAAATCCCAATATTCAATATTAATAGACATTCAACAGCCTGTATTTCCATGGTGTAGTGGTAGTGCAGTGGCTCCTAACATGGGCGGCAGGACTCCTACAAAGGGCCACAAGACAAATCTAACGGCTCACGAGAAGATTAACAGGATAAGAATGTAACAGTAAATGTTCAGTATGAGCTACTGTACAGTTTATCAGAAAACAGCACATGCTACAGTTTTTCAAGAAGCAAGCAGAGCTTTGTTTGACAGCAGCTGAATATTTTGAAAGGTGGAGGTTAGCCCAGGAGTTAGCTACAACTCAGCCCTGGAGCAGTAAAGGACTCTCCTGTCTGTTCCCTGACCACATGCTGGAGGAAAAACTGCATTCTTTGTTTGTCTGCCTTAGCAAGCACATTAAAACTAATATTATAAACTTTAGAATCAGATTTAAATTTTAATTCTCATTTTAACAAGGTCATCAAAATACTTTTTTTCATTTCAGAAACATCACTATAGACCTGTTTTAACCCAGAAATATGCTCACTTATGCTATAATTACCAGCCGCTTATACTACTGCAATTCCTTTTTCACTTACCCAATTCAATTCAATTACCCAAAACCTATAAGTAAAACTACAGCTAGTCAAGAATGCAGCAGTCAGAGTGGAGACTAATGCCTGGTTCACACTACACACCATTTTTGTCATTTCCGACGTCACTATGTCAGATTACGCGGAGTCATAAAATCATGCCGTGACTTGGCCGACAGACATGACAGACTACACGATGGTCCACACCAATTATCCTCAGTCGACTTTTACGACGTGTGTGATGTCATCAGGTTATTCTTGTCCTATTTTTATCATTATTACTATTATTTCAGTCACTGTGGCTCTTAATGTGTCAGCTGAAATGTTATTAACGTAAAAAGTGGCACTAGATGGCAGGAGCTACATTTGATGTACCACATGCAAATTATGCAAGTCACTGAATCCTCCACAACAAGTTCCTGCAAACTGTTTCACAATAAAAGCCTTTTTAGAAAATGAAGGGATTCTCTCAACCGAAGTTATAAGGGGCTTTTAATTTTATACAGAGACATTGCAATGACGGCGTGATGCATTAACTTTATCAAGGCAAACGGGAGCAGATAAAAAGTAAAATTATAAAAATACAGAGAGAATAATAAATAACAGCCCGTTTATAACATAGTCTGTTTCGCATGAAGCTGGTAGCCTCTGCAGTTGTGGTAAGTAAAACGCGCTGCCACTATTTTTTAATTTTCTTTCTTTATATCCTCCATTATGAAGAAATTACATTCTTTGCTAGCCTGATGCTAATAATAATAATAATAATAATAACAATAACAATATTAATAATAATAATAATAATAATTATGCATTTTATTTATAAGGCACTTTACATTTGAAAACAAATCTCAAAGTGCTACATGTAAAAACATAATAAAAGACAAACAACACAAGGAAAAGATCATCAGAAATATCATAAAAAGCAATCACAAGCAAAACATGTAAGGCATTTAGCAGCAAACAAAAGGGGAAATATAATTATAATCTATATGATTTCGTAAAAAGGAAAGTTTTAAGTCCTTTTTTAAAACTTTCAGTTGTCTGTGGTGCCCTCAGGTGGTCAGGAAGGGCATTCCACAATTGAGGTGCAGCGGCACAGAAGGCTCGGTTGCCCATGGTGCTGAGCTTGGTCCTAGGGCGGACGAGACAGTTTGAGTTTTCGGAGGGGTATGTGGAATGAGCAGTTCTTTGAGGTAAGGGGGGGCATTGCCATAGATGCATTGATGAGTGAGGAGGGAGATTTTGTATTGAATTCTGGCAGAGATGGGAAGCCAGTGGAGTGAGTGGAGAATGGGTGTAATGTGTTCATGTTTTCGCACTATCATCAGGATCCTAGCAGCGCTGTTCTGAATGAGTTGTAGCTGCTGGAGGTTTTTGCCAGGGATCCCGATGAGAAGAGCGTTGCAGTAGTCTAGTCTGGAGGAGACATGCTAATGGCAGTACTCACCGAGTTGATGAAGTGCCTCTGTTGTGGCAACATTACTAGAAGAAATATCAAAAGGGCTGGGATGTAATTGTTGTACGACACTCATTGTCATTGATGATCCGAGCCGACACCGTACGACGCTGCATCAGGCTATAATCGGGCTGATATCGTGTAGTGTGTCCCAGGCATTAAACACACTGGCTAACTGTGTCTTTTAGAATTGATTTTAAAGGTCTTGTACTTGTTTATAAAGCGCTCAATGACCTTGCCCCTTCATACATCAGAGATTTTATTTTATTTTATGTTCCATCCAGATCACTAAGGTCCTCCACTGCTTTACTTTTAAATGTTCCTCATGTGTCCCATAAAAGTACTGGTTAGAGTGCTTTCTGTTTTTAATCCCCAAAAATTGTGGAACTCACCTTCCTTGGATATTACAATGGCAAGCTCTCTAAAGTAAAGTAAATCAAAGACCTACCTTTTTAATTTGGAGTAACATTACATGACATAACATTTTATTGTATAGATTTTTACTTAAAGGTAGGATCTGGAGGATTTTCAAACAAAGCAAATATAGACATATACAAATGAAATCCTGCTTAATCATCACCTATGGGCTTCTACTCATGTGTGGTGGTGACTCTGTTTGCAGAGCTCCTGCCCTTTAACTGTATTTTGATGTTTTTGTCAGCTCGGACCGCTTCTGGGCAGAGATTTCCCCAGCCAATGAGAGAGCGCAGGTGCCGTGCCCGAGCATGTCCAAGCGTGCACCAGCGCGAGCCTTGCCTGAACCTCTTCTGTGAAGCCTTCTTCCGTACCTCCGGGCTCCGTACACCCGGGAGAGTTGAGCCTGATAGGAGGGGCCAAATTTGAATGTGTGTTTACAAACAGCAACTGGAAAATCCTCCAGACCCTACCTTTAACACTTTTTAAAAAACATTTTAACCTAAAACATCCCGCTGATGGACTCAAATTACGGAAGTCATAAAAGTGTTATTCACGTTAATTTAAATGAATTAATCTGATAGTCATAACAGATATGCAGAAATATAGCATATTTGAGTTTAATTTTCATATTCTAATTCCTACCACCACATATGTTAAATAAATATCACTAAAGTCATTATCCAGGATGAATGAATAAGAGCTCCACTGTGAGGATAGAGAATCGTGATCACAGGTGTATTTAATAAGATATTGTTAATTAATTGTTACGGGTGTACTGTAAATGTGACAATTAATTGTGATACTTATTTTAGGTGCAGTTGCTATTTTATATATATTTACATAACCGGCAGATAAAGAGCAATAATAGCATTCATTTGGACTAATTTTATATGTCTGTCTAACTGGAAAATACTAATATAACATAATGATAATATGCACCAAGTACCATGCTATGGAGATTTTATTGAATTTTAGGAAGTATTGTGTAGTGTGTATTTGTGTATGAGAATGTGTCAATGCTATTGATGTTTGTAATGACTTAACCTGCTGGCAATTGGTTTTTGGATTCAGTCCTTAATGACTGATGAGATGCACCTGAGGAGTAACACACATACAGGGTGACTCTTCACACATTCCTCATTTCGCACTGAGAAAAGTCCAGCATGGACTAAAATGCTTGCACTTTTGCACTTTATGCACTTTTGTCTGTACAGCCACATCATGTAAATAGAAGTATTTAAAATCCAGACTGTAGTCTCAATGTCTTTTGTTCTCTGTGTGAGTCCGCCCTTGCTGCACTATATTGAATTTTTGAAAGTCAATGGATTTTAAACAAACATAAAACAAGGAGTAAAGGACAATATATACATGTATAACCTAAAACAGAGGACTAAGACATGAACCAGCAAAAAAAAAAACACTTGAAAAGTACAAGTAGGAGAAAAGCATGAGTGTGTGTGTGTGTGTGTACATAGAAAGAGCTAATTTAAGAGCCAGTAATGCAGTGAAGAAATATTTTCCATTTCAAATAAAGCCATTCTCTCCTGCCCAGCAGAGAGAGGGATTCCTGTTCATATGCCTACCCATAGACCCTAACAAGCAGATTATTCCAGTCTGTGATTGATGGTGCATGAGTTGACTTCCATTGTTGGATGAGCAGTCTCCTACCTAGTCTCTATATACAGACTCTAGATTCAGTGAATGTAGAGTCTATAGGCAAACCCCGGAGATCTTGCCTCCGGAAGAAGAGCGGAAGAGCCCTGGTTTCCGGTTGTAGCCTGTTTGTAGTCCGCGTGATATTGACCAATTCACGTTTGAGCCGGCTGCAGTTGTTGCCAGGTTAAACGGTCCGTGCAGTGAACTAACGAGGCGGAACACATTTGGCGTCACTGCAAACTCTGAATCCATCGCAATGGTTCAGCATATATAAACGGAAGTCGGAAACGGAAATTCGCCTCCTCCGCCCAAATCAAACCAGAATGCCAAAAAAAATCGGGGGTCTGCCCCCAGAGGCTGTATCACCGTCTGCCGGAAGTCAGATGCCGAATACAGCCGATGGGTGGGAGAATGTCTCCTACCCAACATGATAGTGGTCTGGACCCATTTAATATAGGTAGAGGGAACTGTGTCTCTCAGGGTGGACAAGTCCCCTGACAGCAATAAATACAAAAGAGGACTCTCTGGATACGATCATGACACGACGTCACAAAGTTCCATGTTTTGGGGCATTTGCATAGGACATGAGTTAACAAACCCTTGTCAGGGGACTTTCAGGACCAGGGGTCATTTTAAAGCTTAGCCAATCTACAGGATGTCCAATACTTAAATCTACATTGAATTAGCGCAAATATCGAGTGACATGCACTTTGTATTAAGGAGGATTTACACCAAAGGGGTTTTGAGGGTGATATCAGTAGGCATGCATTTGCACATAATGTTACTATTATTGTTTGTGCAACATAATTTGGCCTCTAAGCCGTATTCGTCATGCTTTTAACTCTTCTCCACTTTGCTCACCAGCGGAGTCAGCTGTTTGGTGCTGAGCAGGTAGCTTGCAGTTGGATTTTAGAGCGTTTTGCCTGCTGCAGTCCAAAGGGGTGCCATAAGAGTGAACCAAAACAGTTAAAGGCCAGGGCTTACCATACTGATATCAAAGTACTAGTGGCAACAAAGGCTGACTGTTGCGCTGCCTCACATTGCCTGTGTCATGGCCCGAAAGTTGCACTTGAACACACCGCAAAGACTACAGCCAACAGCCAACTAGCATGAACGTTCTGCGCATGTGTGAAAGGAAATAATTCTCCATACCCGCAGGCGTTGGTAGTCTGTATTCCTCACTCAAAAAGGGATGTTAATTAGCCAGTTAGCACATTAACAACACAACATAATGCTGACACATTAACAAATTATATTTACCGTCTGCTATCAGACAATAACACAAACAATTATGAACTGTTTCTGCAAAACAGGTCAATGGCTATAAAAAACATAATGAATTGGCCGAAATGAAGCCAAAAAGAACCGAACTGCGCCAATGGTGCAGAACACACTGCAAAAACTAGGGCAAAAGACACTAACCGATGGCCCATTGACCAACGTCTTATCATGGCTTGGTGTGTCAGGGCCCTAAGAATTGCTATAAACCATTGTAGAGTTGTGGAGAACTGCAGAGTGGATTCACAATTATCTGTGGGTTCATCACTACGAGCGATCCCCTTTACATGAAAGATGTAGTGATCCATAACATTTATTATAGCATCTTAGCAGATGTGGTTGGAGGATGATGTTGGAGGAAACATATATTTGGATACTGTGAATAAGCTGAATAAAAAGCTAGGCAGTAAGTCTGACTAACTAGACAGTAGCAGGGACACACAAGAATCAATTCAAAGGTAAAATCTCTCCCTCTTTTAAATCTCAAACTACAGCACCATGGATTCCCTAAAAGAAGGGGCATTGGAGAAAGCGCTAAATCTGCAAGCTGACACACATTGTCTAGCATCCATAAGTCCTACTGCCAAGTCAACCAAGATACTTCCTCCGAGGATAAAAGAGTTTTCTTTCCTTTTTTTTTTTTCCCCACACAAACTCCACAGTTAAGATCCCATACCCACAGACACACAACAGCAATGTCCTCCCTTTTCCTCTTCCTCCTTGCCTTCACTCTAATCCAGAAAATGCATATTCAGCCAGAGGAAACAAAGGGACAGAAGAAGGGAGAAAAGAGAGAGCGAGTGTAAGAGTTTGTGAGAGAGCGACTGAGAAAGAGAGGAGAGCGGGTCCTGCATCTCAAGCCCTCCAGAGATCAATTGTACAAACTTCCCCATGAGTGCTCTCCCTTGCCCCTGTACACTCTGAACTAGCCAAATCAATGCCCAGGCATGTGTGTTTGTGTGTGTGTGTGTGCATGTTATTTAGACAGGAAAGGGAGCAGGGGGAGGACAACTCCAAGGGTGGAAGAGAAGTAAAGAGAGAGAAAGAGAGAAGGAAATAGAGAGGCAGCAGTAAACGATAAGAAATTCCTCAGATCAGATATTCTTAAATGTCACCGAGCTGAAGTGTCTCTCGATGGTGCCGTGTGGAATATAAAGGCATCTTAGCAGCGGGGACGGCTCTCATTGCATTCGACGCTGTGTTTCACACTGGGTATTGCTCCTTAACATGCCACCCAAAAAAAGCCTTTTCATGTGTAACCCCCAATCCCAACTTCCAATCACGTGTTCTCTATTTTCAATGATTACGTCCTAGTTAAGGACCTATTCACTGGAAACATGAACGTCGTCAAGTTCCTGCATCGAGCCTCAAACAGCATTAACATTTTAAACACATCTATCACATTCCACTCACAACTGTATTGTTACTGTAACATTGTCTGTATCCTCCCACTCACTTATAACACTATCATCTTCAGTGATTTATGTCTCTTACAAGTTAGTAACGTGATTGGAATATTTAATTCTACTGCACATCTCTAGCATGTTTAATATTCTCAAAAGGAGATTATGCTGCAAACAAGTTTTAGTGTCAGGTTTGTGGATTTTTTTTCTTTATTTCTAACAAACTCCTATATGCATATGTTTTTGTTAATTTTTGATCATTAGTTAAATACTGCCAGGAAAAGAACATGATGATGCATATATTACATACCCTTCTTTGTGATTTTTTTTTTACAACTTTTTCACTAAAGAAAGCAGACGATGGAGCAGAGTGTCTCCTTTATTAAGGCCCCTCACACTGGGTCTTAGTGGGAGATTTTGGCTTCACGCCTTCCTGCCACGGTTTCAGTAAATCGGCTTTCTGTGGCCATGACAGTCATTAGCCTTGCCCCTGGCAGTAATCCTCTAGTTTCTGTCTCTAATGGAAGCAGGAAGGGTTAGTAGCATTCACTCCGTTACTGCTCCTACTGCTGGGCCCCATAGGGAACCTACGGGCTGTCCAAAGCCAAAGTCTGATGCACCTCCGGCTACATGGTAAGAACAAACACCTAAAAACACAGCAGGCCTCACTCTCACTTGACATAAGTTGTTGTTAACACAAGTTCTGGATAAAGGTGAACAGTGGTGGAAAGTAGATTTTCTCAATAGCTGTACTTTTCACTGCACTACATTTATGTGACGGATATAGTTACTACTTTGTACTTTTTACAGATTAAGATTTGACATAGAAACACACTTCCAACCTTTTTGAGCATGGTACCCCTTACAAAAAAATGTGTCTGGTTGGGGTCTCTTGTCCCATGTCAGATGTCTACAAGTTGTTAGCAGTTCCAACAGAGCGTTTTCCTCTCTAATATAGGGTTGAGCAATAGATAAATCTCATATCAATATTGTAATATGAGCCTCGGTATTGTCTTAGATTTTGGATATCATAATATCCTAAGTGTTGTCTTATCCTGGTTTTAAAGGCTGCATTATTATTTAATAAATTCCATTTCATTTGACAGGGATGATGCAATTTAACACAGTTCCAATACAGTGCATAGGACTGATGTGCTGCACAAAGAGTTATTGCTATTTTTCAACTCTTGTCCCTAGTTGGGCTTTTACATGTAGACCTAGAATGATATTAAAAATATACAGTTTAAAACATCATAACACTGAAGGCACAATAAAATACATAAACCACACACTACACTACACATACCACAGTACATATACCACAACATATCCCACAACACATCTACTACAATAGATATACCACTACAGATGTACCACAATACATATACTAAGGTACACATACCACAATGCACTTACACTAGTACCCCCTAAAATTGTTGGTGCAATTAGCTAAGAGTGGGTACAGCTCTGGTTTGATTTTAGCCAGTACTTGTCCTTTTGTTGTGAAGGATATTTACAGTAAACGGATGCAATTTTCTAAACTCACCAGTCTGTTCTAGCTGTTCTATTATTTGCCTTTACACACTTTGTCATTATATCCACATTAGTGATGATTATTTCTCAAAAAACGCGTTATGTAAATTTTTTGTGAAAGCACCAATTGTACATTACACAACAGTAATTTATTGGGACAAGGGGCTTTTCATGAGTGCTGAAAGACAGTATAACATTACTGGGACTTTTAACCATGCAGGTATCAATCTGCTGTGTGCTTGGTAATTACATTAACCATTAGCCTACATTTAGGGCCATCATTACAAACTTCACACTGCAAACGGACATATTTCCACAAATAACATTTGACTTAAATAATGAGTGGATGTCAGATGAGGAAAAAGGGAAGGAAAGAAGCCTATCTACTTCACTGCAAACCTGCAGGTGTGCTTACATGACAACGGCCGATGTTGCAACATACTGTCTGATGGAGCTGTTTACTCATCTGAATCACACATGCCACCAAGTGCCTGTCAACAGACTTTTAGTTCACTGGTTGTACAATAAATGGAAACATACAGATAAATGGACATGATGTATAGTAACTGGCCTGGGATAATGTGTAGACCTACACAAAGTAGCAAGCTGGTGTGTTTATGTGTTGCATGGCCTCAATCCAGTCCCAGTCCAGTTGCAGAACTATTTGTGTTGGCGGAGAAAAATAAATTATTAAATAAACAAACAAATCATAACCTGTTGTCACTTATTACTGTTTACTGTTAAATGGTGTTTGTACAACTGTTGTATGAAAGGGATTTCACACTTGAGGTTGTGTTGTTGTACTGAATATCAGCACAGCTATGATTTGGTTGTATGCACAAGGCTGCAGGCACATGAGCACTCCCTCTCATGATATTGCTCAAGTATTGTCACAATATCGTTACTGAGATATGTAGTCAAAAATATTGTTTTAACTTCTGAGATGTTTTAATGTAATCAACTGTTTGTGGTTCAAAGAGAAAAATGATTGAATATTCCACAAAAAAAGCAAAGATTAGAGAAAACCACAGATAGACATTTTAGAAATCCAACAGGAAAAAAGTGACAAATGCAGAGCCAAATGGCAACCAGATGCAAAAATATGTCATTTCTACAGTGTCAGCTATAAAGTAACAACTGAGGAAAATGACTGATGCAGAAACTGCTGATGCTGCCCATGCTGCAACATTAGAGGCACAACTTTCATGTTTGACCTCAAGTTAAAGCGTTGATAGGAACTGTTGACAAGAACTCAAAACAGGCTAACTGTTGTTTATTAGCTACAGATGGACGGTCAAGCGCTGTCATCATCAGAGTCAGACACAGGTTTAATTTAAGCAGCATATCCATCAGAGCTCATCAGACCTCGGGCTATATACTGGTGGTGTTGATTTGAATTGTAGCACATGACAGGCCCTTTCTTGTCTGCAGTGTCTGACCAAGTTCACCAGCTGTCTATGAAACCTGCAGTGCACTCTGTGACAGAGTGAAAATTGCACGCAACAGAGGGGTCCATGAGTGGGTCAGGGCTGTCATCAGCCATGTGATCAGGCAATAATTTCTATCACCTAGACATACAGTATGTAAACCCGCCTGATGTGAGGGCCTGGTTACTTTACAGGTCCTGATAATGTATTTTCTCTATCAGCTGTGGTGGAAAAGTTGGAACAGTTTTTTTATTATTTCACATTAGAAATTTTTGTTTTTCTTTTTTCTGTGCTCCTCACCAATCTGAAGTGGTCGGGGCTCAGTGGTGAGTTGCTTGGTGATTGTTAATCAAATCTGCTCAAACTGCACCTGTGGTTTACATTTTTGAGCGTTTAACTCTAAATAAATAATACCTGAAGATGATGTTCAAATGTGATTATTGCTTTTTAAGTCATATATATTAAATGTTACTTAAACCTGCAATAAGTTAATTGTTTGGCCAAGTTGTAAACGCACTAGTTTTAGCGTTTCCACTCAGGATTTTAATGCGCAAAAAAATGCAGATAAACACAGGTGATAAGGTAAACTTGTTACCAAATGGTTGCTTAGATCCAGAGTAACATAATCATTAATTGGGAGTGGTGTTTCTGGCCACCTGGAAAACGTCAGCTTCTCTTTTAGCTCTGTTTTTGGTCTCTGTCTCACAAGCATAGATTCCATGTTGAGGATGTATGTAAGGTGGGGTCACAGACTGAATGCATGATTATTTATAAGCAGGGAAACAGGGAAATACTCAAAAAGTGTGTTTTCATCTAAAGGTGCAGTGTCTTATGTGGTCTTTGACTCTTTTTGATTTGTGTCTGTTCCACTGCAGATTATGGGAATTTGATATATTATGGTGCCACCTTCATAATACCATCCACCACATTTGGGAGTGTGTGGTTGACGGATGGCTGTGATATACAGCCCACTCACACATCTCTCTCTGGACTGCCCGGGAAGGGGAGAGCAGGCAACAGCAGGACATTTTGGAGGATTTTACAGAGATCCTGGCAAATTTCATAAACAATAGAGCACATCATAAGTGTGATTCTCAACCCCTAAAGAGTCAGTTCCTCTCTGCTCAAAGCAGCTCTACATTGACAGTTTTGAATTCATGCTCTTGGGGCCTTTATACCATCACGTACTTTGTTGAAACAGCTAAAGAAATACTTCCCCCACAAAATGACCATTTGTATATTAATTAGTCATGCCTTGTTACCTTAAATTTGTAAGCAAAACATTGCTTTCTCACAGGCCTCCACAGAAAATGGCGAACATATTGCTTTATTGATTGATTGGGGTCCGTGTTTAACAATAGTAAAACTATATCAAAACATCCATTTACAAACTTTCATACAACCTTTGCAGTATAATCCAAGTCTCATTTATCCAGTCATATGTTCAGTACTTCCCAAACACATACCTTTTTGCTAAAACAAAATATCTGACACTTAACTGAAAGTGAAACTTATGTGTCTAAAGTAGAAAGGAAACCAACACTGGCTGAACTATTTATAGGCAAATCAAGGAACAGACCAAATGTGTTCTCACTGGCCAGCAGCAATCAGCACACAAAACACATCTAATAGAATCAATCCTTAAATAATGCCAGGGTGCAAAAGTATTTCCTTTAACTTATATTTAAACAACCTCGACTAAAAGAGGAAAAAGAAATATGCTTCCTTCATATAAGCATGTCTGTGTTGATTCCCTCATGTAGACTATATTTGAAGGGCCTCTGCAGCATATTGGCAGAAGTTGGATTATGGTGTGCACCTTTCAATTTTCTTTGATAATGTAGCGATGCATTTTAGATTCTTACTTACTGGCCTCATGAGTAAAACACTCTTTAACAGATATGCATGAACATGTACTCAGTGTTTGTGTTTGAGTTTATTCTTTAATCTTGAACGTACCTACAGCAGGCTTTAGGATACTTATTAGCAAAACAAAGCATTTGTGTCTTGCCAACTGCTTCTGACGTTTCCCTGTGAGACATGTCGTGCAGATCGAGCACAACTAGCACATGTTCCTGTTTTATCGCCAATTTGATGAGTGATGAGACAAAACATTTAACTGTCATGACTCTCATCCTGCCCTTTAAGCAACCAAAGGAGGGGAGTGAACCTTTATTTTGAATGGAGATTCTGTCTTTGGAGACTACAGACAGACAGACAGGCAGACTGTGACTGATTCGCACACACCCCACCCCCATGCTAAGGGTCTGTGGTCCAATCATTCATTCATTTATTTGTTCATTCAGCTCTTTGTTTGCTGCTTTGTTTTTGTTGGCTTGTTTGTTCTTTTGTTTGTTAATTCACTTGTTCCCTGTTTGTTTTATGGTTAATTCATTCATCTGTTTATCTGTCACGCGTCCCGAAACAACGCTGATCAGATTTTAATGAAACTTGAAGAAACAACTGTGACGTAAGTTTTGTGTGTTAGTCATAGTACCACAGCCAGTCTAAGCCTGCTAGAATTACAAGTGGAAATAAGCATTTTTCTATTTATTTATTGGCCCAGTGGGACAGTGTATTATTTGTCTAGAATGACACGTCTGCTGTTGAAATGTTTGTCACTGTATTTAACCGTCTGCCCTTGCTGGTCTATGTAATCAAATTGATTCTCTCTTTCTGCCTTTCTTATTGACCGTCATATCTAAATGGGGTTTCTGGAGTGGGGTCACTCTTTTCTTTGCCATTCCTCACTGTCACTTACACCTGCTTTTCTTCGCCTCTCTTTGTTGCGCTTCTCTTTATGTTTCCATTTCCTTGCGTGGGCTCTATGAGAGATAAGTCTTTGAGGTTTGTATGGAACCATTTGTTGTATCTGCTGAATGCCACAGACCTGACATTATTGAACACTCTTCCTGGCAAGCACAGGACATACAGAGCTCCAGGCAACAGCGCATGTGAACACAGACACATACTCACTGAAACTAGGGAGAAAAAAAGAGCTCCAGAGAGGTGACCAGGGCAAGGACAAAGTGTGGCTGTACCAAGCATCGGAGAAGAAAGTGGGATTCCTGGATAAAAGGACGAGCATATTACAGGAGCCACAAGAGCTCACCTCTCACCCTGCTGGCTTTGACAGCCCGCCTCCGACCCACTGCTGACTACTCATAATCAATCACATCTCAGCCCAAGCCCACAATTAATCAATCAATTAAAAACCCACACAAAGCCACAGCAGTGTAATCAATCAATCCAGCCTCTGAGGAGGGCCGTTATTGAGAGTCAGGCATCAGATCTATAAGCGCCGGCCCCCAGATGCTACTGGCCTTGGTCGCATGCCTGAGTGTGCAAGGAAGGAAATAGAGAGGAATAGAGGGGTGAGACTAAATGCTCGGGTGTGATCCACTACAGGGTAGAGAAGAGGCTCTCAACGCTCCCATGATACACCACCAGCGCCTGAATATTCATGCTGAGGAATCGGGTACCATTGAGGCGCTCAGTTATTCATTATGCTTCTGCAAAAAGAAACACACCATCGTCCCATTGCGATGGAATATTAATAGCTCCCATTAATAAAATATCCCCCTCCCCATCTTAAGTCTCGTCTTCAACTTTCTTGGCCATTGCACATATCGAGGCCTGGGACATTTGGGATACGACCATGAAAGTAAGCCAGACAATTGTCATTTGGCATATTTGTAAACCTTTTTCTTTCTCTTTTTTTTAAATACTCTACATCCTTACCATCTGGTCGAAAGTGAAAGAAAGTGTCTCATTTGGCCGAAGCATTCTTTGTGAAAATAGAAAAATAGTGTGGGAGGGGATGGCGAGAACAGCTCTATAGCTGTATACTCAGAGGGGATGAATGTTTAATTTAGAGCAGCCTGAAAGTATGCTGACATTTCGCCATTGTTAGGAGAGATGAATACATGGGACACTGTCTGCTGGAGAAATGGAAATGTGCATCAAGGCTGTTAAAAATTCAGCTGCCTTTCGCCATTCAGACATGCAGATCTGGGCTCAGGGTACAGTAGGCAGCCTACCATGTTTGCCACTGTAAGTCTCCTGTGATTTAGCCAGTGGATGTTGTTGGAATGTCATAATCTTCATGTAACTCCGCATCAGTAACAAGATGTTTATGCAATTTGAGCCCTCCTGCCTTTGCATTTAGTCATCCACTGAGCAGCGGCTCTCAAAATCTTTCCTCTCCCTCTTACTCCCCCAACCTTTGACATCAAGTCACTTACAAATTCTCCTCAGACATGGAACCTTCACCTCTGCAGTAATGTGGCATAGCACGCAAGACTGCACTAGCAAGATCAACGCCACCACAAAATAGAGGTCTGCACAAGTCTACCGGGACCCTTGGACCTACGACCTGGCCTGGGACTCACACTGGTTCGGACTCAAGTTTTATCATGGTCAATCAGCTCTGAGTTGAGTCCCATGCTATTGCTGCGGGTCCTGGATCTGTTTATTATTATGTGTTATACCCAAGTATATCTTAGATGACGTGTGATCAGCGCTGATCAAACGAGAAAAACATAGGCACTGTGTGTGTAGTGGGAAAATTAGGCTTACTTAGGATCAGATTACAAGAATGAAAGTAAGGTAAAAATGTTGAGATGGATAGTGAGCCGGACATTATTCACATCTTGGAATTATTTTATAAAAACCTTTTTGATTCTTTCGATCGGCGGACCCTTATGGATCAAAGGAGTATAAATAAATGACACATAGTTCGACATTATGACATGATCAAAGGTAGGAGTCACCATTTTCTTGTCTACACTTGTTTACCACACCAGTAAATCTGAATGAATCATGCTTTGGTGGTCATGGTTTTCGTTAAATGCACTGATCGTCTGAACTGTGGGGAATCTAACTCAGCTAATGATGTGTAGCATGTCCATACTGACACAAGTTCAACAATATATTTGCTCATGTGACCTAAGCCGCTTATAATTATCATAAACTGGTGGTTGGCGGGCATTACAGCAGCTCACATTACAACCATGGATGTCAAAAATGTCGATGTATCGATGCATAGCAATTCTAAATATTTGAAACTGTTTCAATATTTATTTTTTGCAGTACACTGGTATCAGCTGTGCTTTTTGACTCCTTCTTTTTGTTAATGTTCACTACAGTCATTCTGCTGTTCCCTACGACTAACCAAGAAAAGAAAAGTCGTTGTCGTCATGTTATAGCCTTGTTATATTTATCTTTTACTAAAGATTTAAATTTTTATGCTTAAATGTCATTTCTTCTCTGTGGTATCAAAAATGCTTATTGAATATTGATATTTTTCAAGATATTGTATTGAATTTAGCCAGTATCGTGACAACAACAAAAACAACAAATTAAGTGACAATATAATGAAATAAAATAAAAAAGACATCTCAAAAATTATTAAATATCATATACACTAACATGGGTAAGATCAGTACGTTGTATTCAATATGACAAACATTTTAGCGCAAGAATGGCAGTTTAAAGGGATAGTGCACCCAAAAATGAAAATTCAGCCATTATCTACTCACCCATATGTCAACGGAGGCTCAGGTGAAGTTTTAGAGTCCTCACATCCCTTGTGGAGATCGGCGGGGGGAGTGGCTAGCACACCTAATGGCTGACGGCACCCCAGACTAACATCCAAGAACACAAAATTGAAACCACAAAATATCTCCATCATGCTCATCCGTAGTGATCCAAGTGTCCTGAAGCCCCGACATAAAAAGTTGTTTCGAAAAACGTCATTTGAACTCTGTTTTTAGCCTCACTGTAGCCTGTAGCTCCGACTGCTTCTCTGTGCTCCGCGCTCACGTGTGCGTGCTTGCGCGAGACCAGCGAAAGCATGAGCTTTGCTCACCCATGTTTACATCACGTGACACGTGCACCGCAGGGAGAGACAAAAAGTAACCACAGTAGCTAGAAGATAATTTGCACTACGGTCTTTTAGCAAAGGACAGCCCAACATGTCTGAAGACTTTTGAGGAGGAACAGCATTTCTTTGTTGAGCCGTATTTGTTTGAGCCCGAGTATACGGACGTGGAACTCAGGCTACTGGACGAAGCAGCAGCCGTCAAGCACTGGAAACCTGGTGGTGTAGTTGTTTCAAATGCAAAGCAATGCCAGCGGATGAGGAAAGTCTTTGCTGCTCAGACTGGGAATTGGCGATGCCTGCACTTGAGAATCTGGACATCAGTACTGACGAGACTGCTGCTCTTCAGAGACCGTGCATCACCGATCACCCTGAGCGTGGAGCACAGAGAAGCAGTCGGAGCTACAGGCTACAGTGAGGCTAAATGACGTTTTTCGAAACAACTTTTTATGTCGGGGCTGCAGCACACTTGGATCACTACGGATGAGCATGTTGGAGATATTTTATGGTTTCAATTTTGTGTTTTGGACGTTAGTCTGGGGTGCCGTTAGCCATTAGGTGTGCTAGCCACTCCCCCTGCCGATCTCCGCAAGGGATGTGAGGACTCTAAAACTTCACCAGGGCCTCCGTCAGCATATGGGTGAGTAGATAATGGCTGAATTTTCATTTTTGGGTGCACTATCCCTTTAAGTAGCAATTTTAGTTCATGGGCTTGTCGGATTAACCAAATAGACCCAAGACCCATCTCTCTCCTCTCGGACACTCACTGGGTCAGGTCTGTAAAATCTCGGTTGCAAACTGGTTGGGTATATATATATATATTTTTAAATATTGGGTCCAAGTGGGTCCCAGAATGAATTTCCTGGCTTTGTTGTATTCACTGGAAATAGAGTGAATACACAAACAACAAATGCAGGTGTACTACAGCAGACTGGGACTGTTAGCTCCCTGACAACACCCAAGAGGCTTGGGGGGGCAAAAGTGGTCAGCCTGTGGCGAAGCAGCGACACAGAGCAAGAGAGTGAGAGAAAAGAGAGAAAAGAAGAATAGAGGAAGTGAAAGAGAGAGAGAAAAAAAGCCAGAGAGAAGGTCAAGTACCTGCCACTCCTGTCAAACACTTCTTATAACAGCTGAGCTGTGTCCAGCAGGGTGGCTGGCTGCTTTCGGGGCCTTTCATCTCACAGAGGTGATGGGTGACGAGGGCTCCTCTTCCACACATTTAAAGTCTGTCACAATACATCCCGCAGTCCTGGTAACTTCAGGACACCGCTGAGCTGCTGGGACCTCTGGGAGAATGTGCGTCTGCTGCTGCGACACGAGAAAGGGCATGGCAGATACTTAATAAGAGACAGAGAGCCCCACATGTCAGTGTCAGTATAAGAGCCCCTGTTGTGGCTGTTGTTAGTTCTGTTCAACTCTAAACAACAGCCTTTCCTGCACTGGAGAGTTTTAGGATACAAATCAAAGGGGAAATTTAGCTGTTGTTTATGCTGCTACTCTCCTGTCAAGTGGTTTCAAGCTCTGATGTGTGTATGTGCATGCATTTGAGCATGAATGTGTGTTTGACTGTGCCTTTGTGCAAGCAGAACTATCACCGGGCTTACAGACCTTACCTCGAGGCAGGAGGAGCAGCTGGACCGATGGTGTGACCAGTTCAGCTCGGAATCACAGCCCTGGATCGGAAACAGAGGAAGAGGCACAGACTGAGGTTTCAGAGTTGGAGGAAGTGTCTGGCAGTCAGAGAAACATTCAGACAAAGACACCAGAAAAGAATGAACTCCTGCCTGACCACTGGAGCTGCAGACCAGCAGACTGTGACTGACTGACAGACTCTGAGCTGAAGATGGCGATGCGGTCACTGCGCCACACCAAGCCAACTGGCTCGCTGAAACAGGATCTGTTTTTCCGACCCCGTGGGGACCCACTGAAGAACTCGCTGCCATCCCTATATCTGAATCCCGCTCAGGGCTAGCGCGAAGAGAGAATTAGGGACAGGGTTTAGTTTTGGTGGGCTGTGTTTTTGCCACATGTCAGCCAACTGAGTTTCAGGGAGAGTAGTTCTCAGAGGTAGCTCCAGATAGCCTCATCTTTAACCCCCCCCTTCCCACTCTCCCTCTCTCCCCTGCTCCCCCATCCCCAAGACAGAGTGTCAGAGGACATATGGTTGAGCCAGAAGCACCTGGCAGCCCCTTCAAACCGACAGGCAGATTGAAATTGTAGCAACAGGGGCTGGGAGCAAGAAGAAAGCCCACAGATATCTCCAAAGAATGGTCTGGAATTCACGGGCTTACTGCCACTGAGAGCACAGGGATGAGAGGATGATGATGGGATACTGGGAGAGGCAGGCAGGAAAAGAGGTGAAATGAGCTAGGAGGAATGGCAGCTTAGTGGACAATCAGCTGAATCTGAGGGATCTTTTGGAGACCACTTTATTAATAAGATAGAGACATATAGATTTTAACACCCTCAACATAAATGACACATTTTTTTCTGAAAAAGTGCTGCAGGGCACACACATCTTAAATTTTGAAATGTCGTGGGCAACATCAAGGACTGTTGCTCAGTGTGATTGGATGATTGCCATATTGCCATGGTAATATTTGCCACTTCCTTTAACAATTCAAGCAAAGATAAAACAAGGAAGAAACCGATGAAAGGCTGCAAAGAAGAAAATATATTCCCTTGTATTATTGATCCCTGAATGAAACAGCAGCAACTGAGCGAGAACCAACACAGGAGGTTAATTCTAGGATCATCGCACCAATTATTCTGTCATCCTATTTACTGCCACAAATATACACACATGTTGCAACGTATGTTTTATCAATGTTACGAACTGTCCTGCTTCTCCTGCAGCTCTTTTTGTCTGTGTAACTAAAACTCCTGTCTGACTTTGACAGATCAATATACAGTAAGACTTTTGGGCGTGTTTGCTTCATTACTTATTTCACTACACATGCAGTCCATTGTGCTCTGACTCATTAGATGGACGTCAACTAAATGGACATTGTTAGAAGCGTTTCCATCATCATGTATCAATTTAGCCAGCTTTCCAGTTTTCTAAACAATGAGAGGTGTCAGTACAAAAAAATCACAATGCATATAAGCTCAAAGACAAAAACACAGAGCAGCCCCTGGAAAGATTCATTTTTTCCTGCAGTGGTTAAAATGAGGAAAATTGATTATCAATATACACGCCCATAAGTGTGCATACTGTATACTCTCTTCTGCCATGCATCATCAGCATCATACCCCACTGTTTAAAATAGATTACTGTGTGTTCTTGTCATAAATGATGGATTGTCATGAACCGGATCCATACTCTCACCAACCATTTCGCCGATGAGCAGGGAGTGACAGAAGGAATAGATAAACACAGTGAAACTGACAGAGGAGGCAGTTTGCGAGAGAGCGCTTCATTGTTTTCACAAGCTGGATTACACTGAGGAATCCATGGACAGAGGGAAAAATGTTGCTGTGTATCCTCTCTTTTTGTTGGCTTCTTTCTTCTAGGTGAAAACTGTTGCCATTCACACAGGATTTTATTGTTAGCTTGTTGTTAAAACTTCTTAAGCATCCTGTAAAATTCCCCTAAATTCACCCAAACGCCTACCCAAGGCCTATCCAAAGCAAATTAAAAAATGTTTTTGTTCCATCTTTAACACATGTACATGCATGGTCTCATTTGAATGGTGACACACTTAAGTTTTTTTGCCCAGCAGACAGAATCACTGTAACGGCTTCTGTCATTGAGTTATACTGTACAAGTTTCAACAGTGTACCAAATATGTGAATATGAGTAAAGAACAAGTCATGGAGCCATCTGCTTATCATTTATGCACATTTATAACAGTCTATGGTGCAAGGAAGGAGTTCAAACCTCCTGTGGAGGTCCAGAGTGTCATTGACTACAAGACCCATGAACCATTGGGCCAGATGCTAGCTACCGATTCACTATGAGACCAGGAGGTGTGAGAGATGCTCTTTGTTTCAACACAGGCCCTTGCTGACTATCGAAGCCATAGCAACAGCAGTGGAAGCTCCTACTGGCTCAAGTGAAGTGTCAGTAAAAAGGCCAGGAATTTGCCTCCATTTTGACAGTGAGCAGTTGGCATATTTTCATGCGAACAAAAGAAATTATGGATAATATATGGATAAATATAAACATTTGAAATGATGCAATGGCAGTTCATGGATAACTATGGATGTAATAATGTGTTTGGACTTAATATTTTGTTGTATTCAGATTGTCTGGATCTTTGCGAGTCCATGAGAACTGTGTCAGCACCATTTCTGTTGAGATTATATTGATTTGTGGATTTAAATAATGCTTATACATGAGTTTATAACTGTTTGTCCTTTTTTGTCTGACAGAAGTGTTTACTGAACCCACTGTGGTGGTTGTATCTTGAAATGGTCCGCGTCAATGCGAACACTTGTAGCGTAAATCTTAAAATGATTTATAATCCCTGTCATAAATTCACTTTCCCAATCTTTTGCATTAAGAAAGAATATGGAAAATATGCACAAGAAAGCACAACCGACCTTCCTCCAAATTTAGTGCCTCTTTTTACCATTCCTCGCCCCACTCATCATGTGCTGCTTCTTCTCTTAACTCATCCATGACCCACCCTCCCTTCTGACTACGCTGGATGTTGGCGGGAAAAACCAAGCCCTCACAGTGACCTTTTATTAGCACTAAAGATGAGGAGGCCCCTTTCCACCAACCCAAGCAGTAATCTTAATAAGAAAACATTCCTATAAAGACATGGCTATCGCCGCTCACAGATTGCCTCTGAATGCTTGTTCCTTCCCAGCCCTCAGGGCCACTGTGTCCCTGGGCTATGTTTGTGACTGTATTGCTAAACACAGCGACAAAGGCTATGAAAGTCTTGAGAGTGAAACTTTTAAAAAAGAAAACCCTAGCTGCTAAATTCTGTTCTCCTCTATCCCTCATTCCGTTTCTACAAAACGCTTCACTTGTCACCACAGACTCCCAAGCTCCTTTAATAAACGCTCCAAACGAAAACGTCTGGCTTTGAGTGGCAGAGTGTGACTGTTTAAAACCATTGGGATTCTGGTGTAATCCTACGGAAGACGCAGGCATAACCCGACTTTAAAGTCGCCTTGTCGCTCCACATCCAAGTGAAGAACCTGGAGAGGAGAGGCTAAGGATTGTGAGGAGAGGCTCTCGTGTAAGAAAGTGTACATGTTGGCTTTCCAGGGAACAAGGCTCTATTTGATACATGTTGAGTGGAGAGACCCATATGTTTTGGTAATGCCTTACATCTGACATTAAGCTTAAAATAGAGTGAAATGTGGGTTACTTCCACTGGGGGGGGAGGGGGGTCCAATGGATGAAACTTTGAGGACTGTCAGTCAGTAGTTGCAGCCTGCGTCAAGTGAACAGGTTGCTTAGGAACCGATCAAGGAGAGCACTATTGTGATGTGTTCGTCAGCACGGCACTATCATTAAACCAGCAGTGAAATTCCGCAATACGAGTGGTTTTTAAGAGGCAGGGCAGAGACACATGGCTCAAGGACTAAGAGGGGTTTAACTGAATGCAGCTGCAAATCATTGTGCAGCAAATTGAATCCATTTAAGTTGTTTTTTTATGCTAAAGAGGGAAAAACAACTTTCCCAAACTTTTTCCTTTTCCTTTGTCTTTTTCGGCAGACAGCTGTCTGAGACAAGATGCTGCTTCCACTGGAGACCTCACTCTTCTCACTCACACGCTCGCTGGCTCCTAGTTGCCATGGAAAAGCCCAGAAATGGGGCAGATAACAGTTCAATGAGGGAGCAGAGACTTTGGAGGGTCTGCAGGGAGGTAGCAAGTTTCTAGGGCCCGTCCTGTCAAACCATCATGCTCTTTTGATGCGTGAAAACGGAAAGAAAGACAGGGTGAGGGAAAGAATCAGAAAAACAGAAAATGAGGGAAGAAAAATGGCAGGAGGAAACTAATATGTTGACTGAAGTCAAATATGTGTGTGGAGAGTTAACAGCATTTTAAAAAAACTGATGTACATGAGTAAAAAAAAAAAAAGAAGATCTATCTGTGTTGGGAATATTGTAAGCACCAGGTGTAATTTTAAGAGAGGAAATAACAGATTGAACCCCTGATGAAATATGATCAAGACAGTCAATATCTTACAGCCAGTGAAATGACTCACTGAAATACAGGAGAAATCAGCATGATATCCTGTCTCCGATGCAAGAATTAACTGTCTATTATTAAGGTATTAATAATTTCACAAGTACAGTGTTGACGATAAATTACTACACTCAGTCAGAGCAAGTGAAAAAGAGGCTGTCTGGCACCAAATGCCTATCTATCAAACCAACAAATCAAAATGTAATCAGAAAAACTAGAAAAAGGCTACATTTTCAGAGGAAAATGTGAGTGTGCTCGCTTTAGCTGAAAGATGGTGCTTCAATAAATTTTAAACGCCAGAGTATCTTTAACATTCAGAGGCAGTGGTAGCCCTATCGGGGATTGAACTCAGGACCTTCTTACTGGGAGTTAAAGTAAAATCATATGCATTCAAAATGATGTCATCAGAGGAAACAGATAACAAATTAAGAATTGAACCACCACCTTCAGAGAAATTACTTAACACAAGATAAACTCACTGATTATGAAGGCTTCCCACAGCCCCAAAGTAGAAAAGAAGACTATGAAATATGCAAACAAACAGATATGGATGAATAAATAAATACTTGAAAGTTTGAAGCTCTCTGACAGATCAGTGGGGACTTGCTGGTGACAGCCCCACCTCAATTTTACAGAGGGTTTTGAAGTAACACTGTCAGGAGAGGGCCCTCAGAGGTTCCTGTGTAAAACACCTGTCTGAAATCAAATTCCCTTTTATTTCCCTGCCTCCCAGAGACTGAGGAGCGAAGACATGGGACTGAATTGTGTGTCGCAAACGTGCAGCAGCGCGACACGTCCGATGAACGCAGTTACCATTTTGTCCTATGATTTGTTTGTCTTTTTACTTTTGCTGCTTAACGGTCATTGCTGAGGTGTTTGGACAATGATTTTCCTCACATCAATAACAAGTGTATCTGGTTCTCTGATGTCTTCCTACTTTTTGTTGATGCAGCTTTTCTTTTGTCTTTACAGACTCTGTGGCCACAGCTGGTAATCTCACCTACTGAGTTCTCTGTATTGATGAGTTCATTGTGTTTTAAAAAAAACTGTAGCTGCTGCTAATGTAAAATGCATCACTTCCTGGGCACCACAGGCACTTAGATAACAACAGTGAAGCTTCCATGAACTGGGCAGAAGTTAAAACGGTGCTGACTTAAATTAATGGTCAATAAAAAATGCCAAGCCAGAAATATACAGGTGCTGTATTTACTTACCATAATGTCCACCCATGCTGATGGCATAGCATTGTGGATGGCAATGCTGGTTGGTCAGGCAGTTGGTGGGTTGGTCCCCAGGGCCCAGTTGTTCAGAAGTAATCTGTTTTGATTTCAGATGATAAAATGATAAAATCACTTGATCCCCTTGTGGCTTTGATCTGGAGCAAACCTTCACTATTCAAGGACTAGGATTGGGATACCTTTCATTCAAATAGTTATGATTATCCTGATCCAAACACAAGGGTGGATTCATTGTGTATTTAAGATGCAAAATGTAATACAACTTTTAAATTGGTCAAATACCTATACTATCTATATTTTTCACTTGATATGTTTAACCATTGACTAGATAAAGTAGACATTAGGCTACTCCCCCTAGCTGTCAACATCATGGCTATTCTACCTGTTGATCTTTTCATAGCTACTGGCCTTAATTGTGATATGTAGTCCCGTTTAGAGCACTGTTTATCTGAATGTATCTGGATCAGGGTAATCCAATGTGCCTTTGGGAAATACTGACACAGTAATCACAGTTGCAGTGATCAACTGCCTTTTTGGGTCAAATAACTTGGGCCAGAATCATTTCTATACAAATGCTGATTATATAATTTAATTATTATAATCAAGCAGTCTATACTTTTAGTGTTCATCTTGGGTCTTTTCATCACAACATATGGAAAAACAATTTAAAGCTACAATGATTCTTTTTGTTTTTACTTTACTCCCATGATACTTTGCCTCGTGGTAACCCTACTGCTTCCAGCTGGCTACCTGAGGATGGTGCTGCGTGCACACTGAAATCATGATGGGAAAGAGAAAGTCATTTTCTCTCGATAAAAAAATGTAGTCTCATCAACGCTTAAGGCTGTTAGTGATAAAGACGGAAAACGTATGCACATGAGGAAAGCACCTGTGGTTGAAGCCGCCCTCATCAGGTGGATTGATAATGCCTGGTCATGTAATGCACCTGTAGCCTAATGAAACAGCTGTACTGTATTTTAAAACAGTCAATAAAATTCAGCAGATAGCAAAGTGCTTGTTTTTATTTCCTTGTATGTATGTAATAAACATACAAATGTCAATTAGATGGTAAACCGCATTGTAATTTAGAAAAAAATGGTTTTAATAATCATCAGCTTATAGTGATCCATTTGACCCTGACAAACATGATCATTATACCACCAAAACCGATGACACTCAGATCAGCCTCAACTGTACTTTGTCTTCAGTGTTCCTCAGCCAATGCCAGAATGCTAACATGGTAAACTAAGATAAGATGGTGAATACGGTAAACATAACATCTGCTGAACATCTGCATTGTGCTTATCCTGATGACATTCTGCATTCTGCTGCTGGCACGGCTGTAGATGCTTCTTAAGGTATAAAGCGTATTCAAAACTTCCTCCAAGTGTGAAGGAGTTTGTGAAAACCACACTTAAAAAACTGAGGAAAATTTCTGACCCTGACTACACTGTCTACCACTTTGAAGACTAACTTCTGCCAATGATTAAGATGAGAAGGGGTCAGAGAGGATGGGTGGGAGGATAAAGTTGGATGCTGAATGACAGGAGAAGAGTGAGTGCATTTATAGCCAGGAGAGATTGATTCGTCTAAGAGACTAAGGAGAAACAGGGTGGCTCCTGCTCTGACACCAAAGATCCCTCAACTCTGTCCGTATTCATCCCTCCTTCCTCTACTGGGCCACCAGACGCCATGATTGACATCATCCTTCCATCTCTGTGATTACAGCATGTCTCCTTTCCCACCTCTGTACTATCTGTCTTCTTTCTAAGCCCTAAACGCAGCTGTCTGCCGGGCCTTCTCCGCTGGCTCTGTCCGAGGAGGAAAGCAGGCATCAAGAGATTGTTAGAAGGAAAAGCGATCAGACAGGCTGTGACATAGAGCTTCTGAATGTGTCAGTTTGTCACAAACACTTACACCTAAAACCTCTGGGCCGTCTCTAACACCAAAACTGCTTATGCAACCTCAAAGATCGTCTCAGCTGTAGTCAACCACGAAGGGGGGAAAAGTAGGTGTAAATAAAAAATTATTTCTCAGCAACCCCCCCCAAACCTCCTTTGCTTTCCTCTCTTTCTCACAGTTTAAAACAAATGCGAGGCCCTCAAGTGATGACAGAGAGCCCCGGGAAAAAGACAGAGAGAGAAAGTTAAAGCCTGATGAAAGACCATGGACGAGCAGAAACGGCACGGACACAGATGAAAGAAAGATGTCACACCGAGTTGTCATGGGACCATGTAACAGGCATGCGTGTCCAGCAGGCTTGGTGTTCCATGTGAGAAGATGATGGAGTACACAACGTTGGCCTCTGAGGGGGAGCCATGCTCTGAGGGCAACAACACCACTGAGGAAGCTAAATCCCAACTGTGCTGAGCCCTCTGGCCTTCTGTTTGTCCAGACCATTCAAGTGTCCAAATAAAACTGTCTTTTATTTGCATATACTATAACTTGTAGTTGCAGTGATAGGCAATAATTCTGACAACAATGCCTACAGATGCTTTTCTGCTAATGGCTGCTTCACACTGGCTCTGAACAAACTCTGACTGTACTGAAATCAATGTCATCATCCCTCTAGATCACATCATCAATAAAAAAAAAATCACTTATTCTGATTTCGCTTTTTTTTCAAGTTATTATTCCACCAAATAGATACTGAACAATAAATTTACAAGAGGTACATTTGCCCTTGCTTCTTCTGCTCTGCTTCTTTCTCACTGTGGCCTAAATTTGGATTTTCTAGCTTCACATCACTGACAGAAGAGGACAAAGACTGTAAATCCAAGCTTGAGGCTTCTAAATGTACATTTATAGACCTATGGGTGATATAAAAAAAAAAAAAAAAATCCTGAATATGGCATTCACCGGGAAGCACCAAGGGAATAGGGAGCTACAATACGAAGATCCCCTAAGGAGAGATGGTAGACTCAGAGCCTACAGGTGGATGCTGTGATGGAGGTGGGGCTTTTGAAACCTTATACAAGCAGCAGCTGCAGCTATTGATTAAATGGTGCAGTAAGAGGAATGTGCCATGTGAGTGTACAGGCCGGTGGCTGCCTGAACTTGTTCACTTGGTACACTTAATATAAGATCTATATATGGCACTTGGGAGACTTTCTAGACCTTTTTATTCATTTTTTTTTACATCCAATGGCAACTTTTTTTTTATTCTTGCTGTCTGGAATATCTGTGCATGGAAACAATGGCATGACAAATGGTCATTTTGTGGGTGAGGTTATATTTTAAGTAGCTGTCTAGTAGTGCTGGAGATTTCTGTCGTTTTGTGTGGTGTGTATCTTATTATACATTGCGAGTTATACTAGATTAATTCTAGTGTAATATAATGTGTTTAGTATGTCTTCCTGAATCACAGACTGAATCCTATTTGTAATGTGTGATGAGTATGATTTCCTTATTCGCAAAAAGTCATAGTATGGGTACACCAGGCCAACCCATGATCCCACACTGTTAATGTTTCAGACTAAATGTCTTTCAAAGTGCTGCGAGCAAAAGTCACCTTTGTCAAGATTTCCAAAGTTACTTTTTTGCTGTCTTCTTTAAAGAAGAAGTTAAGAATTGTTTGACCGCTGCAGACGGTAGGAAAAAGAAAGAAAGCAGACATTTTACCTCTGCACCTCCTTCTGTAAACTCAACCGGCACCGACCAATGGGAAATCAATGCACTGACTGCTGCTGTGAGTGTCAATGAAATGTACCAAATGCACCCACGTGGCTTCAGACTCAGACAAACAGAAGCAAATGAGGACACACACACACAGGCACGCACATCCATACTCAAACCAACACACACACACTTATACAAGGACAATTAAATAAGAAACAAATCAACAGGGTGTATTTTAGGTAGATTACTTCATTGCCAGGGATTTTTTTCAGACCCGTGAGATAGCCTCTTCTAAGTGTTTTCGTATTAAGAGGAAAGACACAAGAAACCAATCTTAATTCACTGACAAAAACTAGACACGATAAAAGTTTAGGGGAAAAGTGTTACCTGTTTCACTTGACTTTGTGAGGCTTTCCTCACTGTCACACCAGGGTAAATGAAAAATGTAGCTCCGTACTGTAACACCTCGACTGAAATATGACTCATATATTTCTGAATACCATCTGGGTGTTCTTAACATAACCCCAACCATCTGTGTCAGCACACAAGTCCCTAAAGAGATATTCGACTTACAGAGGCAAATATTATTGAGGTAAAATTTTAGCCTCACGTCACATAAAAGAGAACAGAGGTAAACAAGCATAACAAGAGATGAATAAGTGAGAGAGATGAGGAGAGGAGATGGATCTCATCAGGAGCTGTGTAGTAATACACTAGGGATGTCAGTTTCAGTTAATCAATATCCATTTAGAGAGGGTGAAATTTTAATGTTTTGCAGTGTAAATGTCTTGCCTTTTATTGTATTATCTGTTGCCTTTGCTGACAGACAGGCTAGTCGTCTTAACATGCAGAGACATAGTGCCCACTGCCCACCCTCCAATCTCCACTGGTTAGCTATCCACCACCACCACTCTGCACAACACACCACTTGGGCCAGGCAGCAGTAAGCAAAAACCCCTTAAGCATAGTTAACTATGTTAGCACCACTGGCTGTGTTAACGGGCTAACTGTGCTAACAATGTTCATCTATCATCTATAAGAAGTCCTTTATTCTCTGTGCCATCGGGTATTGATACGGGCACTGCAGCATCTTTAATGTTGAAGTCCCAGCGAAACAAAATTATGAGCGTTTTTAGCTTCTGTATTGTGACCTATCTTTCAGTGGAATGGAATCTTTAAGCAGCATACAATTACATTACATATAAAACATTATTTTATAACATGTGCTCTCTTTTATTATTCATATAACTTATTGCTCCTACCTGCCTATTTGCACTTTTGTATCTTTTATATTTGTACTTTTGAAATGGTGCATTGTGGCTTGTATTTGTATGTAGTTTTGCTTAGTTCAAGGGAAGCCAAAGACAAATTTCGACAGAGGTGGACAATGAAGTTTACCTATCTACCTACCTATTTATCTTGTTATATGTCATTTGTTTGAGCCACACAAAGACAAGGTGTACAAACAAAATCTGTCATTTTCTGGAGGTTATATGCTGGACTATGTGTGAGAGAGGTATCGACCTCTCTACGAACTCTCTTCCAGACAGACTTAACTGTAGTATATGACATTATTCTGTCACAAGATCCATGACACCATATATACCCAATGCAAATCATGCTGATATTCTTTTTTACCTTAAAGACGCTGTATGTAAGAATGTGGCCAAAACGGTTACTGTGATGTCATAAAGTACCCGACCTGCAAGACCATAATGCCACCTCTGTTATGAAGAAATAGCTTGAAAGCAGACCAATTAGGTGAGTAAAGATTATGGTTAAGATAAGCCTGGGTCACTACTGTGTATGTGGCCCATTTGCCTGTCTGATTGTCTCCAGAGCTGCTGCCTTCTGCTGTCTCATTCTTGCTCATGTTGTTAGGTTCTTAATTTAGCCTTCACTGAGCTCAGGAAGATTACAATGGCCTGCAACGGGCCAAGGTGCATTCCACTCTACAAGCAGGAAGTGAAAGAGGGACAGGGGGGTAAATCAAGATACATCCCTGGGTTGATAGATGCTGAATGGAACTGATAGAGAACATGGAGCAAGGTCGGCATCCATTAGCCATGCCTTTGAGTCACAGATGGATAACTCCACAACAGAAGGGTCAGCCTGTGCTGTTGCTGTTAACACCTCTGTCTCACACTGGATATTTCATGGCGTCTGGCAGCATACATGAAAACACACACATGCAGAGAGGCATGTAGACATGTGACAAACATGTGTGCTAGACATGAGCTGGCCTGGCTCCCTGGGCTGATGCCATACATTTGAACTATACTGAACTATACTATATTTTCACTGCTTGCTTTCGTGTGAAAAGCAAACTTTAAAAAACATACACAGCGGTAAACTTGTTGTCTTCCACAACTGTCGCAGTCATTATCATTGATTGTCAGTACTGTTTGCATCCCAGTGGGCTAGTCAAGGCAATTCAGAAAATGCTGCAACATAATGTCGAGAAGCTCTTTAGTCAAAACACAATTGGCAAACAAACAAAAAGTCTAAATTAAACTGCTCAATCTATTTTCACCACATTCAGTAATTATACCAGCCAAGAGAGATATAAAACAAAACACCGAAAAACAACATGGTGTAAAACTGAATTATTCCCTACATAATATTTCTATTTCATATCCCTACAGTTAAAATTTACAGTAACTTTACAATTCAATAATTACCAATGAGGTCCATACACAGACTGTATAGTGAAGATGGATGACATGACAGCGCCCAACAAGTGAAGCCAAAACATCTCAATCGCCCCTGGTGCAGGTGGGACATGGGCCAAACTAAAAAATCAAAGTACACGTTCTGAACACACTGCTTTATTTATGCTCAGGTGTTATCTTATACGTCTGGTTTTAATTAGTTATTTAATGCTATAAAACGGGTTCTGACGTCATGATTGACAGCTGAGTGCACCAATAAAGTGCCTGTGGTCAATGGCACTACACATGATCGGTCGGACGGCAGAAACGTGATACCACAGAGATTGCTATTTCACAGGCTCCAAATGACATCCCCATTTCAAGATAGCAGTGACCGTGTCTGGGATATTTTAGCTTCTTCTTTGTACAGTGGGAGGAAGCGGAGACGTGTTGTCCATCTTTATAGTAATTGAGACCGTATTAATGCCCACTCCTAATAAAGGTTCAAGCATGAATAAATGGCAGAACACCAGACATGTATGCGCATACATTAAAATATTTAAAGAAAAACTGAAACAAATTTTGACAGTTCTGGAAGACATCTAAAATATCCTGATACAACACAATGTTTTGACTTAACGCAGACAAAGCTCTTCCCATCTGCCTGACAGGGGTGGGGGTCTCACACCAACACAACAACAAATGGTCCAACAGCTTGTTAGCTATAAAAGCCAGACCTGGACTGTTTCACAACCTGCAGTCCTCCAGGATCCCAAACCCACACAGCAATGACGGCGCCAATGTCATGCTGTCACCTGAGCTGAGCCATTATTACACAGGCATTCTTAATAGCCCTATAGATTAAAGTCCAGAGGAACAAGACACCAACAGATTAAAAAAAGAAAGATAGGAAAGAGGATGATGAATTGCCTCAGATTGCCAGGCAATCATGCATAAATTACTAGGATGTGCTTAGGTATAATAACCAGCACTGTTTTAAGTGATCGCTCACTCTCGGGGGGCTGTTGTGTAAGGAGCAGTGGGTGGAGATGTAAGGGGAAAGAGATGGGTGGCGGGTAAAGAAAGGAGCGGGTCGCCGCTGTCTACTCAATCACATCAGCGTCAAGGGTATTGCCCTGACACTGTCTCCACTCTGTGCCCCGAGCCTCCACACAAATCTCCTGATAGACAGTCGCAGCAGTCAAACAGCACCCTCATCCCCTAGCCGGGGCCCCAAAGGTTCCCTGGGCATGTCTCTGTGGCCCCACAGGCTGGTGCTGGGAGCCCCGGCAACAACTGATTATTCAGGATCTAGGCTAACAAGAAACTGTCATGTGGATCTCGAAACAACATGTTCTGGTTTGAATACATCATGAAGCAGGGGGAACAGGCTGTCTTCTGCTTCTTCCTCTCTGGATGTGCTGCACTCTCAGTTGCTGAGCAGATTCATCAGGTAGGAGGACTGAAGCCAGACTGTTGACTGTTGCAACTGGGTCTACATAGCATAGGCTTATATTGTAGGGAGCACTATGTAGAAGTTTCACAGTAATATACAGTAAAATACAGCTGCTTCACTATCCTCAGACCTCTCCCACTGTTAATAAAAGTTCCAAAAGACCAAATGGCACTATATATACATATATATACTGTATATAAATAATAAATATATAACATGATCGGCATGTGTGCTGAGAGAACAGTGACAACAATCTACCACACATCCCTGTTTAACTGTTCATTTAAAAAAAATCTTACTCTGACTCAAAATTGTGTCAGTCATATTGGATTTGGTTGTTTGATACAAATATTCAACTAGTCGTTTTGTTTTTTATAAAGAGTTTGAGAGTTTGAACTGGGTTGTTCAGGGTTACAATGACATAAGAGTAAACATGCAAAACATGCAAAGTTAGACCTACGTGCTAATGCATGCTAACTACGCTAACTCAATTTTTTTTTTTTGGTTGATACTAGATATCAAACCAAATCCCAACACTGTATCATTTTAACTTGCTGTGAGCTTTAAATTCAGCACTTCTAAGCAGAAACGAGAAGATAACGTTATCTCGGAGCCTGACTGGGCAAAGCCTCTCTTCCTCTGGGCAGCTGCCTCTGTCTCACTCAGAATCACCCTGGGTCTGGGTCCACAGCTGCCGGTACCAGAGAGTAGTGTGAAAGTAAGGATCGCTCACTAAGCAACACGGACTGACCAAAAAAAGAAGACTGCTTGACTTGAAGAATCTTAGTCATCTGAGGGGTCTCCGACTGATGATTTGAATCTTTGACTTTAAGGGGGCATCCCTAAAATCTTTTGTGGATGATTTTGGTATGTATACTCATCTCCTAATGGGTAAGCTCACAGTCTCCAAAAAACCAGAAGGATGAATATCATTGTACATATTGGTTTCTCTCACCTTCCATAATGTGGACCCTGCCACATCAGTGCTACTGTCTGTGCCATCTGCAACAACTCAAACAGCCAGTGAGCTTGGCAGGAGTTCAGGGTAGCCACAGTTGACTCTCCACCGCGGAGGGCCATCTCTCAGACTGGTACAACACTTCAGGGCCCAGGCATTCGTCTCCCTTCACCACATCCCTCTTCATCAGCATCACTTGGTGTGCTTCTCACTTAAAACATGATACTGCAGTCCTTGTTCCTTTAAATCTCTGTATCTGTGTGTGTGTGTGTGTGTGTGTGTGTGTGTGTCTCTCTCTCTCTCTCTCTCTCTTTCTCTTTCTCTCTCTGATTGCTTAGCCCGAGTGGTGTAGTAATGCTAGCGCAGCAGGGAGCTGGGGAGCAAAACAAACTTCGGCCACTTAACTAAATAGTATTCACAATGGCAAATTAGGCAGAAATACAGAAGTGGTTGCCAGCCATCCCACCCAATCAAGCACATGCACACTGGGAGAGCAGGAGAGTGTGTTTCTCCTCTGTGACTCATTATAGACCTGATAATAAGCAGAAAATGTAGGTGAATAGGCAAAACTGTTAAAGGATACACTGGTTAATATTTACATGGCACTTTGTCTACATCATATTCCATCCTCCACAGCGCAGTGTGACAAAGGAGGATTAATACTTCCACTTTTTCTCCCATTAATCCATGAAGACGCGATAGAGTTACTCCCCTCCTCCTTCTCTGTGTTTTTCTTTCTGTCTTTTATATCCCCAATGACCCGCAGTTCAAAGTAGCAATACAGAGCAGGGTTTGTGTTTGTACAGATGAGGGCTCTCTCCAGCAGTATCTGAAGGAAATGAGAAGGCAGAGTTGAAGTCTGTCAGCCCTTGTCTCAAAATAGCAGGTGGCAAAGAAACAGAGAGAACAACAGTGGGAAAGACACGAAGGGTCTATTGCCAGGACAGCCGGGGCCTCAGGGATGAGTCAGGGAGATGGGGACTCAGACTGCCCAAATAAAAACAAACACTCAACCCTTTCAAACACCACATGCATGCACGCACAAAACACACACATAAAAACGGACGCCTGAGCAGATATGGAGCACTCACCTGGCACTGCCACACTCGGTGCACATGAGCTTAAACTGAAGCCTGCGGGTTCATCTTAGCTTAGCGACATAGCTTAAGTCAGTTAGCCAGGGTTTACTCCTCTGGACTGAGCTCTAAGTGGATCACACTAAAGGCATGCCGCTACACTCTGGTGCACAGAATTGATGCCACTAACCAAAGAGTCAGTTGCCAACTCATGGATGGCTAAAGTGCTGTGGTGTACTATCCAAGCCTGGCGCTACGCACATGCAGTGGTGCCATCACTGGTCTCTGCAACATCAGAAACGCGCCAGGCACGCACACAAAGCGTGCGACATGAAGAGGCAGCTGACCTGAGAGGTTTGAGCTCGCCTCCAGGGTAGGCGCAGTCAGTATCTAACACTCTCATGTACTACTAGCATATAGTACACCAAAGTACACACTCAGTGACCCGTAGAGACGCACACAGAGGACAAACTGGATCTACGTCTGTTTTAAGTGGCAGTTCACTACTGTACCATTAACCTTGGAGAAATGAACTAATAAAAGTGTGCTTTTGTACCCGTTCCTTGTCTCTATTTAATTTGTCCTTTAAATGAATTCCCCGAAGGTTCTCTGTCTGAGCAGACCTAAGAATAATGCAGGAATAACACAAGAATTCCACTGGTATTGTGCATAACATTTGCAGGAGTAGATTCTAGGCATTGGGTTGAAAAAAACAAGAAAAGGAAAGCAGGTTATAGCAGAAACAAAGAAATAATGCCTGCCAGTAAACAATGGTTTGGAAATCCATCTAAAAATAAAAACGCTATCTTCCATCGACCCGTCCCTGCATATAGATATTTGTGCCTGAAAACTGCAAGTCACCGAATTACACACCACTTTTTTGTTGCGGTGTAGGCCATGATTGGCCAGCCGCATCATTGCAACACAAAACAGGAGAAAGAAAATAGGGCATGGCTCTGTTATCCAGCCGCAAGCAGCAATACAGGTCAAAGCTGCTGAACTTTGCAAGGCAAAGCTACAAGTAGAGCAGGTTCCTTCTATTTCGAAAAGAATCAATGCCTTAACTTGCAGTATGTAGTGTGTTTTTATCAACCTAATAACTCATATCTCAAGTGTCTCTGCCTTCCTTTGGTCGCCTCCGCTAGCCAGTTGTACATGTCTTGCTTTTGTCCTCACACAGTGATGGGAATCGTGACGGCGCAAGAGCAACGAGAGAGAGAATGTGGGTGGGCAAAGAAAAAGGAGGTGGCATAAGCAGGTGAGAGACAAATATACATCCCTTTGTACTGATTATTATCTTGGTCCAAATGGACTGCATCAATAAAAGTATGGAACATATAGCCTTTCCTCACTGAGAATAACAAGTAATAAAGGCAGAACAAGAGAAGAGAGATATTTGAAAGAAGGGCAACAAGAAGAGCAAAGGGCAGAAAAGAGGGACTCCTGCTTCTAAAGGGTGAGCTTGTTAGTGAAAGGAGACGGCATAAGAAGCATTGAAAGCATGCTCAAACGCTCACCCACAAATGGATATAATAACACACATATTCTTGTGACAGGCACGTGTGTCCCTGAGTATTCTTGAAGAATGTGTCCCCGTGACATCAATACAACTGTAGCAGTTAACGTGCCAGGCTTTGCCATTTTGCCTGCCGTCCATTCTGCTCGCCGTCCAATAAACCGAATCTTGCACTTGGTGGACGGAAGAATGGGAAAGGGGGGGAAGGAAAGAAAAACAAAAGCGATTGATATAAATGATCTGCCGGCCGAGAGAGGCCCCCAGGCAGGGGCGAGCGAAGGTCCGCTCGATACCAATTGATCGTGGGAGGCCCAGGCATTCGTCTTAATTCTGACTAATTAGGGCAGCGGCTGACGAGGAGGGGGTAAGAGGGACAAGTTGTTGGAGTGTGTGTGCATGTGTGTCTGTGCGTCAATGGGACCTCCCAGATTACAAAATCAAGCCCCCATGTTTACAAAGCGTGGAACAAGTGGAGGATTAAGGAAATCAGTTTAGGAAACAACAACCGTCACCACATTAGTGCTGCTGCCAGAATAATTCCCCTGTCTTCAGTGGGTTGCCTGACAGGCAGGATGGGAGTAAATCCTTCCCTCACTTTTTTTTTTTATCTTGTTTGTGTGAGAACTGCTGATTATCTTCTGCCAGCACAAGTCTGGCCTTTGGTAGCCAAGAGGCAGTAGAAGAGAGATGCTTCTCGAGCCTCACCCATTGCACAGATAGACATCAAAGCCTTCTAATTGGCGGCAAAGAAAAGTTGGGCTTGATCACCAGAACCATTGGGATAAAAGCGTGATTTACTTGCGCGGTCCTTGGTCTAAAAAATGATGGGATGTGAGCTCCTGGTCAAGGGTGAGAGAGACAAATCTGTGGACACCTGAGGCAAATTGCTTTAGTGTGCTGTCCTACAGTAGTAGATAGTAGTGCAAACTGAGAACAGGAGATGTGGGCTGGGAGGTTAGAGGCAAAGCCCCTTTAAAAATCGCAGCATTTGGGAGTAGACATTGAGCGGGTGCTGAGAGCCTGGCTTAGACTCTGATTTCTATCTGTCACTCCCTGAGGATGTTAGCAGCGTGAAGTGGAAAGTGGCAGGAGGGAGGTATCACTATGAACGAGGGGCAGCAGTAGGGACGATTCTACCTGACTGGAGATCACAATCTGACAACAGAAACACACACACACACACGCACATACAGGCATTCATGAGCTGGCCTCATGCAGCACTGGCCACACAGACAAAAGTGACAAAATATCAGCAAGTAAAAGTGACAGACAGGCTGCGTATCTGTATCAGACAAGATCCCATTGTGGATGGGAGACAAAAAATAAAAACCCATGCAGGCCGAGCTGACTTGCGCCCTTTGTCACTCACTCTCATAGACCAGGGGAGACTGACAGATACACTTGAATATCAGCTTCTCGCTCTTGTTCATTGACACATAAACTTCACTGCCCTTTCCACCTCTGGCACCTTGTTCCCTGCCAGCTATTCATATCCCAGCCCGCTTCGCTTTTGCCACCGGCCCCCAGTGGGCTGCGATCTATCAGGGGTTCATGAACAGAAGCGCATAAACTAACGGTGGGTGTCTGGATATCCTCACCCAGACTATAAATACCTCATCGGCTCCAGACGTGGTGTCAGTCTTCTCACATCAAATTAACCAATCAGGGTGGACATGTCCCCTGAATTCTCTGCTCGTCAGCTCAAGTGTGATGTCCTAATGACTGCCTGGCCGTCGATACCGGAACACATAACAGTGGGCCCTGAGGGGGACAATTAGGGAGAGTAGGAGATGTTTTCCCTGATAAATGTTGTCACTGCTGGTATTGGTACTAATAAGCTGTAATTTGCTGTTGTAGACTCTGATGACACACACTGTAACAGCACAACCAGACAGATGGGTGAGCCCTACAAGGCTTAACATGAAAGTGACACAAATTATTTCATTAACTAAGAATGGTGGGATTTACAGATATGTATGCAGTGTTTATGAGATCAGGCCTGTGTGACATATTGAATATTCACCAGCTGTGCAGTAGTGTGCTCGAGAAAAGAGAGAGACAAATGTCATCATAGTGTCCCATCAGGAGTTTTGTTGTGATTATTACAGCACAAACTCGAATTTGCAGCAATATAGCTGAAGACAATGTGGTGAAGTTCGGTGTGATGAAAAAGTTATTCAAAGAAATCATGCTAAGTTTTGAAACTGTATTATTAACTTTATTATTGATAAGTAAATGTTCTTGCTTGTAGTACTTCCTCCCTGGCTCAATATCAAATAAAAGTGTTATTTTTTAAGATATAATCTCAATCTAGCACCAAAAAAAGTCCTCAAGCATTAACATATTTGCAGGGAAGTTGGTTTGTAGTTGACTGTAGCAATCCCAAGTGACAGCAACATCAGAAAGAAGGAACAAAAGAAGCTCAAAAAATACCAAGGGCTGAAAATGAGCTAATAAAGATGTGGGGAGTAAAGGCAACAGTGGTGCTAGTGGTAATCGGAGCACTCAGGGCTGTGACCCACAAACTGGGAGATTAGCTCCAACCGATTCCAGGTACAACATCTGAGGTCTCTGTCCAGAGGAGTGCAGTTATAGGAACAGCTAAGATACTGCACAGAACCCTCAAACTCCATGGCCTCTGGTAGAGGACCCAAGCTTGAGGAGGAGTCAGAGGGAAGACACACCGCCACCCCCATGAGCGGGGATCTTTATAAATATAGAGAGATATATATATAATGCTTCATAACTAGTAATTGGTGTTGCAGTAGGCACTATTGAACTAGGGCCCATCAAAATAGCATGTGCTATGGCCTGTTGTAACTATCTTCCGCCACTGCAAAAACAAGACCCCAAATTCTTGCAGAGAATTATTGGTTGATCTATTTTTATTTTTTTTTTGGACTAATGAATAAATCATTTAGTCTGTAAGAGAATATCAAAATAATGACAAATGCCCATTCTCTGTAATCAACTCTGAGAACAGCCTAAAAACCCAAAGACATCCAATTAACAATATTATGATAATAAGAGCCTTTTCACTGGATAAATAACTTAATTGACTGATCTGTTATTACAACTGTTGCAGGAAAATGTTGTGCTGATCAAACTATCAAATAATCAACTGCTCATTGCAGCACTGCTTCATGGCTCTTGATGATAACAGAAAAGACCTTTTGATGGACTTCCTCTTCAACATGCATGAGTGTGTGTTCAGCTCTCTCCCACCGGAACAAAAAAAAAAGCTCTTCTTATTGGCTCTGAGCGGAGGGAACAGATGAAGAATAGAGGGCCGGAGAGAGAGATCATCATAAAGACACAGGTGGCGTGAGACTGCGCCGCGCTGTCTGATGTGTGGGTGAGTGACGGCTACCGGTAGAGCGGGGTTGACTCAGCCCGTCAGCAGACGCGACACCAATGCCAGTCTGCAGCGCCAACTAACAATCAGCATGAGCATAAGCCTCGCCGGACTGCTCTCCCGCTCTCTCTCTCCAACTTTTACTTTCCCCTCTGTGTCACCATCCTGCCAGAACAGTGATGTGTATTGTGTTGTCAGCGTGGCAACACGGTGTCACCATAAACTGTCATGTGCTGATTCGCTTGAGTCAATATTTACCCTGATTCGAGTAGCCTTGTTAGGCAGTCATCTGACAGCAATTCATCTGATTACGGACTTATTCAAATGTGGCATAGGCGGGGAGAAAATCTGTGTGAATTTGCTTAGATTGGCAGTGCATTTGGGGGAAATATTGGAATATATTGGAGGTTGCATATAAACACCTATACTGTCAAATATCACCCTGACACTGTTTTGTACGGGAGGGAGGAGGGAAATTGCATTCAGCTTTTAACAGCAAAATAACAATTCATTTTAAAATGAGGTGACTGATGTGTCACAGAGGATAATAAGTGATGACTGTGGGGGTTGTTCTGCTGTCAGTAAGCAGACAACTCAGTCAGCGTTTCATGTATTCATTTACAAAGACTTAAAAGTAGCCTAAGTACAGCTAAATCTGCACTATCCATTTCCCTTTTATATCATCTCTCTAAGAAGCCCCCAAAATCCATCCTTTATGCCCCATACCAAGCCAGGTCTTCAATTTAATTCCCCATCTGTGGCCAGCTTGAAATATTATCCAAGAAATGAGATCCGTGACCCTGAATACAGAGTGTGAAGCAGCACAGGGAGCAAGATGGAGACATGGCCTGATTCTGTGGCTAAGAGGCATGCCTTAGTGGGGGGGGGGGAGGCCTGGATCCCCTCCCCAAGTGGCATGGCTAAATATTTGCCCTCCTCCACTTGGCTGTCTAGACGCATCCACTCAGCCCCCCCTTCCCATCACTCCTCTGTTCGGCTCAGAAGCGGCGAGAGCTGGCACGGTCAGCTAGGCAGGGCGCCAAACCCATGACAAAAAGTTTCTCCTCGCTGCCAGAGGTCACGGAAGTTCAACAACCTGGAAAGAATGGGCTGCGCATTTTTAAAACCTCTGTGCCACCATTTGGGGAGTCACACGCGCACAGAGCAAGGGAAGGGAGGAAAAAAAAATGCTGTCAAATGGTCTTTGTGCTTCCCGATGATTTGGAGAAAGGAACCCTCAGAACTCGACGAGCGGTCTCTGCGGATTTCTCCGCGTTAGTGTTCCATATTCATTACCTTTTCTCCACATTCACATGGCAGGGTTTTAATTGCCTACAATTCAGACTAAAAAGCTAGATGAGTGGAGTGAAAGCACCATGCCTCCTGAGAGGGAGATGTGGGAAGTCCACCACCAGCACACTCAACCTGATAGACGCATAACTACTAATAAGAGTCCTCATTACGCATAACCAGATTATTCCCTCTGCTATCAGCTCAAGTTAATTTTTCTCCTCCAAAGAGACACACAGCCACTTGGCTCCAGCAAACTGATGAACCAGCGCGCATCACTGCTGCGTAGCCACTTAAGCTGAAATCCAAGCAGCTCTGTACAGATCATTAAACAAGTCAAACAAAAACATCTTTTAATTTAATGACTCCTCTTTATCCATCAGAGGTGTAAGACTTGAGTCACAAATCTGGTAACTTCAGATTGCACAAGACAAAACCAACAAGAACCAGCAATCTGGCTCCAACACCACTGACTCATATCTTCACTTGTGCTTAAACTTTTTAATTGAAATGAGTTGGCACCACCACTGAACCAAAACTTTACTTGAGTATTTCCACTTTATGCACCACAACATTTCAGAAGAAATTATTGTACCTCTCATTTCACTTCATCAATTTGACAGCTACAGTTACTAATTACTTTTCAGATTAAGATGTTACTTAAGACATTACAAAATACAATGGTGTTAAGGATTAAAACAGTGGCTCCCAACCATTTTGGTTTTCTTCTTACAAAAAGCAGCATTCAGATCAGACAACCCAGAAAATAATGCAGAACAAGTACTTCTATATTTGATACTATGAGCACATTAAAGTGGAAACAGACAACTATTCCTTCCCTAGCTTTTCCAAGTGGTATCATTGCTGGTGCCGCAGTCGTCACAATCACCGCATCCTCAGTGTAGCAACTACCAGTAAGAAAAAAATCGTGAGTTTATTCATTCATCTTCTCTATAATAGAGACATGAAAGCAGAGAGAGGTGGTGCCAGGCTGCCAGCCTGACTGGATCGCCAGTCAGCCTTCATTTCCCAGGAGATCGTACCCGCTGGCCAACAGAATTACATAGTGAAAACGATGCTCACAGGGAGCCAATCTCAACGCCAATGGTGTCATCATTCTATAGCCATAGAGCGCAGCAGGGATGACGTCTTTTTTGCAGGCTGACGCAGAAGTTAGCATCCCTCTGGTTGGCTCATTAAAAAAAACAGTGGGATTTTTCCATAAGATCTGTGGCGAGCAAACTTTTATGATACTAACATGTTTTTTTCAGCAAGATAATCTTGACAAATGAACATGAACAGGTGAAAGACAAACTACATGGTTGCATGACTTGTGTCGCTTCCACAACAGGGCTGTAAAGCGGCATTCAGCGTGATGGCGTTTTGTAGTCTCATTTAGCTACCTGTTGGCAACCGCTTCAAAATTCACGGGTTGCCACAGAACAAAGCGTGAAAGTTTCTTAAGCTTGTGTTAAGCACAGACATTATTTCAGGAATCTGTGGAAAAACTTTGAGACGAGGGAACCAGGAATGCAAAAATGCTAAGTCATTTTTTGGTGTTAGGACGTATTCCTGCACCACTATATTACATTGTGTAAAAACCTGTCTATTGCCAGTTTAAGCCGATAATACTTCTATACATTAATAGGATTTTTAACACAGTACTTTTGCTTTTACACTGTGGCTATGGTACTTCTACTTTGATAAAAGATTTGAGTACGTCTTTGACCACTGAGCAATATTAACATTTATGTTGAGGTAACTTTTGTAACACGAAATCAGTGAACCCTTCACACAGTAAATGTGGCGAGACAATCTTGGCAACCAAGATTTGATATCCCTAATGTTGTCTTGCAGAATCAATAAGCAATCAGCAATGTTTAATAATGGCAATCTGACACTGATGGATGGGCAGCAACGAGTCAAACATTACTTAAGACCACTGACTTTACCGGCTACTTTCTCTCTCGCTTCTCTTATTACTTCTCTGTACTCACCAAAGAAAGTTTGTGTGTCTGTCAGAGTGAGTGTGTGGGTGGGTGGGTGGTGGGCCAAAGAAGAGTGAGAGACAGAGTGCATGTTAGTATGTATATATGTATGGATGTATGTATGTGTGAAAGAGAATGAGTTGTTAGAAGAAGGTAAAAATAGAAGAACAGAAGTGCATGCTTTTACAGTAAATAACAACAATATATGTATACTGTTAATTATTATGCGTAGTGGTCAACATTACTGTTAGTGACATGTCGGTTGCCTGGTTTCCACCCACCCGTCATGTCTCACAGGTTGGATCAGTGATGTCTTCTACAACTCTGAAATGATAAAAATGAATCACTTTAATGGTCCTATCAATTCTATTCAATGAAAAATTACATTGCTCTAACACTGCCATTAATTTACCTGAGTTATCTCCTGCAACATAACAGAGTTAACTGACATGTTGTATATGTGAATCCATATCTCCTCACTTCCTCATCCCAAAGACATCAACTATGTAACAGGCTTATTCAATAGAATTACCTCCATTTTAAAGTTTGAGCGACCATGTGATGAGGAAGCAAACTGCTAGAGAAGATGAGGAAACATGCCTGTTACACATGCTGCTCTTCATTGCTCTGCACTGCCTGGATGTTCTGGGCTCTGGTTATATTCTGTCACATTAACGTTGGGATAGAGGATATGTTGACAGAGAGAGGACATTGCACATTGAGACTGTAGGGCTTTTCTAAGGCTGGTGGCATTGGGACATGAAGACAAGTGTGTATCTGTGTGTGTGTGTGTGAGTGCGTGTATAGAAGGAAAGGGTTGCCTGTGGAGCGGAGCATGTGGATGCCCACCCACTCAGCAGCCTCGCGGCCCTCGTCATTTCGCATCAATCCACAGCCCCTCAATATAAATAGGACAGGCGTCCTAAAGCTATGCTGTACTAAGAGAGGCAATGGCATTATGCATCGACCCTGGGCCCCTCAGCTTGAAATATGACTATACGCCAGCCTGTTGTAACGGCAGTTTCCCTCTAACTTGCACACCACTCAGTTAACAGGGCACTATTTTGGCAGTTAGTATGTACGTGAAATGAAAGTACTTGTACTGCCTACAATAATAAAAGGCAAGTGAGTGCCAGCAGACATCAATGAAACTGCAACTTTGGAAACCGACTTCAATTTTTAACTGAGAAAGAAGCAAAAATGTTTTCCCAAGAGTTAATTACTCTATTTTTGTTTCACACACTGTACACAGTTAACGAAATTCTTTACAGCACTGAGTTGCACTTTCAGTTTCATTATGGGACATTCACGTCCGCACCCCAAACGCATGGATGTATAAAGAGAACTGGACACAGCGTTGGAGGCAGGGCCCTGTTCATTCCAACGAAAGTGGCTCAGTGGCGCATGAACACAAAAACTTAAGCTGCGCATATAGAATTCATAGTTGTGTAATACCTAGATACGCCTATTCAGTCCCACAGAGTTGCTCACCTGGTCCTAGCGTATATGCCAAAAAAAACAAACAAACAAAAAAAAAAACATTCTAACTTCCAAGTTTACTTCAGCAGTATGTGGCTGTTGAAGAGTTTTCCAACCAACGGCGCCTGCAAGTTCCCGGTCATTGACCTCACGCTGTGATAAAGCCACAGATTTTTAAATCATTTTCCTTGGCTCTAGGAAAGTTTTGCTAATATAAAACCTCCATGAATCATATTCATAACAGAAAGAGTTAGAATTGACCTTGCAGTTTGAGGTGTCCTGTCAACAGTTTTACAGATGTCTCTTTTGTAATCATGGTCTATGGGGAAAATGCTCAATGGGGCACAGGGGATTTTTTCACTGCGATGTGATGAGTGTCAAATGGGGAAAATTGGCAGTAATGCTGAGCAGTGTTCCCAGGGACCTGAGACAATTACCCTGATGATCAGCACTGTTTCCACACTCTCTGTGGCTCATAGAGCAAGGGCACTGGAGATTTCCACTGCCCTACTTCCGGTTTAGAGCTTGGCTTACTTGAATGGGGATGAAATTATTAAAATTGATCTAATCCCGACAGTGAAACACTTTGCGGGGGTTGAGACACGCAAAAAAAAAAAAAAAAAATTATCGAGTGATTTACAGACATCTCTTTCGCTAAGACAATGGGAAAAAGTATTTTTTGGGCCACAGGGCATAATGCGACAGATGTAATTACACTGTTTGGCCACTACAAAAATTGGCTTCAAAGACCAGCGCACTTCCTGGGGGTCTGCTCAAACTTAAGGAAAGCATGCTGGGAAAAAAAACCCAGTCATTTTTTTAAATGCAGAACTTAATTCATGGATAGAATTAAGCAAGAAGGAACAAACTGTTTGTCTATTTTGGTCCAATCTGAAATGCGAACAAGTGAAGTACTGAGCACAATGGACCAACTTATTCCATCTGGTTTCACAATTGTTTGAGGGTGATTTAAGTTTTTTAACTTGATGAATTTTATAGAAAGTACAAAGTGGGCTAAATACGTGAGCAAATGCGTCTGGGCTGTAAGGAACTGAAGGTGGTGCACTAAAATAGAGAGTACAGTTCCAATAGCTTCCCCGTGGCGTCACAGAAGCTTCACACTTCATTACTGCAAGGCCAGCGACGTGTGAAGCCATTATGTAGGAGCAGTGGGAAGGGGAGCGTGTTTGTGTGCGTGTGTGTGTAGGGGGTATAACTAGGGGGTGCGGAGTGTATGTGTGTGTGTTTGGAGGGGCGGGGGTGGGGGGTGGGGTGGGGGGGTCAAATAATAACCCCCCTTGCTCAAAGTGATTTCTGGAAGCAGGATCAACCCATTCACATGGAAACATTGTTTAATGTATTCAAACAGCTGGGAGGTGTTGTCTGTTGTCCCAGTGTCAAACGAAAGAGGACGAACAAACAGCTGGCAGGGCATTTTCTTTACTCCACGGCTCTGCTTACAACTATACTTTAATAAACATAGTCTGATGCACATGCATGGAGCAATTTGCAATGAATCACATACTAAATAAGCTCCAAACTAACTGTCGTGCAACTAAATCCAAGACTCAGCTTTATCCTCCGTCTTTATCATGAGAGAGGAGTAAACAAATTGGTGTCCTCTACTTCCACCCAGTGGCAAAAAGCAGAATGTCACACTCGTTCATGCTATTCTTGAAAACATGTCTTTATGTCATCTGTGCCCTAATCTACACAGGCAAGGATCCAGGTAATGAAAAAGTTAGTGTTTAATGGTAAAAAACAAATGCAATCTTCAGCAACTTGTCACTTTATGTTCCAACTTTTAATTTCACAGTGCCAATGATGCATTGCACCAACGCTCTCACAGGTTTACAGTCAAACAAACCTTCAAAGAAGTCATCCTCTTATTTAGATGTGAAACAAATGCTATTTAAGTATTTTGATATGTTGTGATGCTTATGTTCTGCCAAAGGCTGTTTGATTGCCAGCTGCCCACTGAATTTAAAAAGAATAGCTGATTATTTTGAAATCAGCATTTCAATTAGACTAGAACTGGCATGCCCAGTGCCCAAAGCCTACGAGTGAGTGCACAAGTACTTCTGTTAACTGCGGGACAATCGAACATTAGTTTTCAATCAAGAACTTTGGGATTCGTGGCAGTATCCCAGCGCGCTTTATGTGACTGCCAACACTAGGCATTTAGCACTGATTGAAATTTTGGCTGCTGAAATTAATTTAACAAGCCAGACTAACAGCATGACAAAGTTTTAGCAGCCATTTTAATTCAAATGGACAGTTGACAAGACCTGTGTCCATAGACCACACACTGTAATGTAGCATATGCATACAGGGGACAAAGCAGATACCAAAATTCCTTAAAGGGGCAAAAAGCGAAATCGTTTCACCGCTAGGTTTGCTGTTGTGCACTGCCTGTAGACCAAAACAAAGTGTGTCATGAGCCACTCCTCCCTCTACCTCTGCTCTCCACCCCCCACCCCACTCGCCTCAACTGTGCAGCCCAGCACCCAAGCATCTCCACGGACTATTACATCCAGACAGTCCCAGCGTTTTTTCCGCAGGCTCCACTTCACTCAGCTGGCCGATATACCCACTGCTTCTTCCCACATTAACCTGAATAACAAACCAGGGCTCGGTGCTCCGGTTGGATCCAAATGGTGAGCCAGGACTTAACGTTAGCTGGGAAGCTAGCGGAGGCTAACTGGCTGTGCTGGCAGCTGAGTGAAGTGGAGCCTGAGGAGGAAGCACCAGTTAACGAAACGTTACAGGCAGATTCACTCGCCACAGGGGCAAGGAAATAAAACCTAAACAGCCAACTTAGTTTGGCTTAGTTTAGCAGTTAGCGATGTCTTTCACTCACTCTCAGTCTCTGCTGTGTTTAGCTATTTCCCTGCTTCCCTGTTAGCGTTAGCACTAGTCGGCTGCCACACTAACGTCCCTACTCTTCTCCGTGAGCCGGAGCCCGCGGCTCATGGCTCCGGCTCACGCAGAGTAGGGACGTTAGCGTTAGCTCCTGGAGTTAGCACTAGAGCTACTACGGCTATTTGAGTAACTTACAGCTATGGAGCGCTTCTACCAGCTCTTCTAGTCACTGAGCCTCGCCTCCATCTCAGCAAATATATTACATTTATTACAGGTACCATCATCACTGAAGTAAGCAGGGAAATAGCTAAACACAGCCCGCCAGGCTGCGCCGGGCTACATTTCACAATGCTAATTGCAAATGTTAGGTGGGCTGCCGGGCTACTCACCTAACACAACTGTAACGCCTGACCCATTGCTGGGACAGAGCCGCTAATAACTCAATGCTACGACTGTAACATTAAATTTAATTGAATCGACATAGCGACATGTGCCTAACGTTACTGTAACACTAATTAAAGTGATAGTTCCACTGTTGCCAACTCCTCAGTAAGAAAAGTAGCTAATGGCTGTCCTAAAAGTCACTAGAAGTCGCTAAATGATGTCATCGCCTAATTTGCATAATTGTCCATATGCATGTAATTGTAATGGACGCTGTGTTGTGGGAGAGACATACTGAGTAAAAAAAAACCCTGAATATGTTTAGAACTACAAATGACCTGACTGTAAACCAGGTCGGGATCAGAGCGATAGATCCATAGACATATATACGTATGTCCATAGAGTGCCAAAGTCACGCCCCTTCCGGTAGAGCTCATGGGACCTTAGATCGGAAAAAATATGAATGGCAGTGAATGGGGAGAACAATATTATCTTTTGTTCTCGTTTGAGTTGCGACATGAAATCTAAATATGTTGTTAATGAATTTAAAACATACATTTTAAGGTCAAGAAAGTCATACTTTGTGGTAAAACTGTTGAGATATAAGCTTTTTAATTAGAAAGACTCAAGAGTACACAGGAGGAGGTCGCGTATGTGACGTCATAGCTTTCGCTCGCTTCCTGCAGCTTGGCCTCCCCGCTGAAATTCCACTGTTTTATGATTAATCGATTTATGATTGAAGATGTGTGTTTTGTGCCAGGTTGCAGTCACTCCAAGCTGCTGGAAGCAAGCAAAAGCTATGACGTCACATACGCGACCGCCTCCTGCGTAGTCTTTCTAATTACGTTTTTTCAAAAGCTTATATCTTCACATGAACGTACATGAATGCGCAGCCGGACCGGCTTGTAAACAAGGGGCTGGAGATCAACACAGAGAGAGGTTGTGTGAGGTCATGCTATACTCCAGATGAAATTACACCTCTAGTTCTTCACATAGCAATTTTTTAATTCCTTCAATCTAGAAATGATGAATTTCGCTTATTGCTCCTTTAATGTAGAACACGTAGACATCCGAGAGGGGCAATAGGAAGATGTGGGTGTGGAGATTTGGTAGGAAGAGAGGAAATTAAACACACAAGCTGCCTGTGAAGACACCACAGTAGGAACATGGGGAACAGATTTGGGAGGCCAATACCTTTGTCTACTACAAGGGAAATCTTAGATGTGAGATAGATATGCTGAGGTCAAACAGGAGCCTTTATCCATATTCATCCAGAACAACTCGCATTTTAGACAGAATTTGACTGTGAGAATAGGCTAGAAACTTCATGGCTGAAAATGGAGAAAATGACAACTGAGAAAATTCAACATAGCTACTGGTTAACTGATACAGAAAAAGCCCACCATTTTAAAAACTTCCCTAATGTTTTGAGTAGGGTTGCAACGGTATGAGATTTTTAAGGTGCGATAACCGTCTCAGAAGATATGACAGTTTCACGGTATAGGTATTATCAGATACAATGAATCATAAAGGTGTAAAAACAGGAGTTGTTTTTTAAAAAAAAACAAAAAAAAAAAAAAAAACTCTATTTTATTTAAAACCATTTTTAAAATTGAAATATGTGTATAAAGTCTGACAAGCAGTGGAGGAGAAAGGAAAATGTGCACGAGGTGAGATTCTCTCTATCTAGTTGCAATTTATTCAAATTTACACAGTATCATACCGTCAATTTTATACCAATATTTTACATTTATTTTATTTATGTATTTGTTTTACTTAAATTTGATTTAACCAGGAATAGTCCCAGTGACATTCAAAATCTTTTTTTTCAAAGGAGTCCTGGCCAAGACAGCAGCATGAAAAATTATAGGCTACTTAGAAGAACTAATAAACTAAAAACACATTAAAAGTTAAAACAAAAAGAAATAAAATTCACAAATAAAAACAAGCAACAGACTTAAACAGCCAATTTACGACATACAGTTAAATTAGCTGCCTTCAGCAAAGATACACGGTTTCAGATAAGTTATATCGTTGCAACCCCGAGTGACTTTTGGCCTTTTACAAGAAAAACAAAGTGTGTTGCATAAATGCACGAACTTATATAATGATTACAGAAAGTAACGTCTCAGATACACCATCAACTGAAACAAGAGAACTGTAAATGTACATGTTTAGTTAACTGTATCAATGTTACTTACAGTTTCTCTTCGATGTCTTTTTTTGTGTTGGGACTTGACAGCTAAAAATACTTTGTCGGATGCTATATTCGTTGGCTATATAAGCTAATTAAAACACCACTGTCAACATGGCTTAGTTAAGTAGACGGTTACTCGTCGTTTGTACAAAAAAAACTGAAATATGAAACACGTCCAGTTTTCATTACCTTTTTTGACAGGCAATGAGAAAGGACAGCCGTACGTGCGCCGCCGAAAGACCCCAGAGGGCCAAGATGGCTGCGCCCGTGACAGACGCCGGGGAGTTTGAAAGCTGGCTAAATGATCGGCTAGACTCGTTGGAAGTGGACCGTGAGGTGTATGGGGCGTACATTTTAGGGGTGCTGCAAGAAGAGGAGAGTGACGAGGAAAAAGAAGATGCGCTTCAAGGGATTTTATCCGCATTTCTGGTGAGTAATCCAAAGCGGCATGTCCCGCTCAGACACCGAGGCTGTGCTTTCTCATTTGTTGCTGTCAGTCTTGTGTGCCGGGCGGTGCGAGTGACAGCGCAGATTTCAGCCGGCATTTCGTGGGAGAAATATCGACGGTAGACGCGGCTGTGTTGCTTCAATGAACGTCTAAACACCACCGACAGTCATATAAGCTGTTCGCTCCTGCCATGTACAGTCCTATTCAGCAACACATGAATCAAAACCTAACACACTCTTGAACGTGTTTTGACATATTCGGCTACAACGAGTGCTAACAGGTAGAGACACATGTTGGGAACTGGTTAGCCATGTGTATCCCTGTGTAGTTATACTGTAGTGCTGGTGAATGCACTGTAGTATCTAATCTTATATATGTGTGTGTGTGATGAGCTTTGGCAGATTGTCCGTTTACTAGCTGTTATTCTGTTATTAGCTCATGCAGGGATAATCCTTACTGTTCACATAATTCCCATAATGCATGATATGTGTATGTGCTGTCTATATACACTGATCAGCTCAAACATTAAAACCATGGACAGGTAAAGTGAGTAACATTGATTATTTTGTTACAGTGGAATGTTCTGCTGTGAACTTTGGATCGTGGCATTTGTGTGGCTCAGACCAAGTACCCCTCTCATGGCAGAGGCACTCCTTGATGGCAGTGCCCCCCCAGCTGGTCAATGCACCCTGCTGCACCATAAAAACTGCTCAGGAATGGCCTGAGGAATGTGACAAAGAGCTCAAGGCGTCGACCTGGCCTCAAAATTCAACTGATTCCACTCTGATTGAGCATCTATGGGATGTGCCGGTACCACTGATCCATGCTAGGGCCTCTTTGTGTAGGACTTGGCCCTGACCTGTCGAGGCGTAGACACAGGACTCTGGGGGTGTCCTGTGGCGTCTGGAGCCAGGGTGTTGGCGGAGGATCTTTTGAGTCCTGTGGGTTGTGAAGTGGGGTACCAGCGTGTCCCACAGATGCTCGATTAGATGTGGATCTGGGGAAGTTGCAATTCTGCTGGAGGGGCACTGCCATCGGGGAGTGCCGTTGCCACAAGGGGGTGTACTTAGTCTGCAACGGTATTTGGATGGGTGGAGCGCATCAAATGGCATCCACATGGATGCCAGGACCAAAGGATTCCCAGCAGAACATTGCGTTGTTACAAGATAATCAATGTTAAGTATTTCACCCACCAGTGGTTTTAATGTTTTGGCTGAGCGGTGTATATCCTCCTGAATACTGCCTCTGCTAGACAAACCACATATGGATTATAGTACCACTGTATGCATCATGTGCTGGTTGTGAATGAATCCAGTGGGTGCTCATCTGTTAAGCCTCATGTCATACTAACAGGCTGTGATGACATTTGGCCTTAAATAACCTGTTTGGACAGTGAGCTGCTGTGTGTGTGTAATGTAAGCTGTTATTTGTACTTAGCTGTTATTTGTCCTTTGTTTGCAGGATGAGGACAGCGTGGAAGACGTCTGCAAACAGATCATCAAGCAGTGGACAGAGTGGCGCAACAGATCAGCAGCCAAAACTGATGCTGACGATGGTATTTGTGTAACTTTGATTCGCCCACATCCACAATCTCATTGAAATGAAAGATGTTGTGACCATGTCAGCACAATAAAAGCTCAGATTAAGTTATCAAGTTCGGCCTTTACAAATCTACATACAGTAAGTTGAATAGTTATGTAAGAGTAAAGTTATGTAGTCATATCAGAATCCACGTAAGTATTTCAAAAGTCCAAAAATAAAGCCAGCAGGCTCATCAACTCATTTAAATCTTGACTAAACAGAGCGAAGACAGCTTGCTACTGAGTCTGTCGTTAATACCAGTTAAACATACACAGGGATTAGCTCTTTGAGTTTTAAATCATTTGCTTTGAGTTTGGAGCAGAGTGCACAAAGACACTTTTGTCTTGCGGAGAGATTAACATTTCCTGAATAGAATCAACAAAAACAGTTCCTGAGACTGCAGAAAGTTCTGCTAAAATGTTTATGCCAAAAAGTGAGTTTGCTTTGTCAGTGTATTACTGGAGAGAGATTGTTTACTATGTACATAACCAGAAGGATGTGTATGCTGTGTAGAGTCTCAAGCTCAGATGGGCACCCTAGTAGCTCCTTCTGTTAATGTACCTTCATATTATATAAGAGTATATTTAAATATACTTTTATTGGAAGTAAAGGTTCGACATGTTATCATGGTTTATTCTCAGTCTGGCTGTGTTCTGTCTTTGCTTTCCTGTAGCTGAGGTCCAGGCAATCGCCAGTATGATAGAGAAACAAGCTCAGATTGTGGTGAAGCAGAAGGAGGTGTCTGAGGAGTCGAAGAAGAGGAAAGAAGCCCTCCTCGCTCAATACGCTAATGTAACAGATGAGGAAGAATATCCTTTTTTTTTTTGTAAATTATAATTTCATTTTAATAACCAATGTTTGACCATATAGAGAGCCTGTCCATAAACATATTTATCAGATTAACGTATTTTATGTTCCATGATCCTTAAAATGTGAGTTCTTTCCTTGACAAAAGCACTGAAGCTGAAGAAGAGGAGCCACCAAGTGGAATTAACCCCACAGGAAATGATAAATGTATCCTTTCTACAGCTGTATACAATCAGAAGCTGTTTAAAATCACATGGAATTCAGTGTTGCAAATCGCAATATGAACGGATGATCCAGTGGTTGCATAACCCTGATTACACGATACACTGTTCCAATCATTTACACTCACATAATGATGTGTGGCGGTGATAAATCGGCAAAGTACTTTTGCTTTCATCCAGCTTTCCTTTACTGAAAGTGTCAGCCCTGTTTAAGAACACCAACGTGGAAGAGGTGCTGAACAGACAAAAGCAGAAGCGGGAGCAGGCCCGTGAAGACGCTCAGAAGAAGAAGGAAGGGGACAAGATGCAGCGGGAGAAGGACAAACTAGCCAAACAAGACAGGAAAGAGAAGGAGAAGAGACGCACACAGAAAGGCGAACGCAAAAGATAAAACAAAGAGAAAGGACACTTTGTATGCGGAAAGGTTTTGTTATGAGACAACAATGAAAAACTGTAGTCATTGCCTCTTTTTAGCTAAACCTCATTGGCGCATTCAGTATGTGAACGTCTTTATCAGACCCTCCATGTCAGGTGCTTTCACTTCATATGTGTAAACAACAAGTTACTGGATACTGTGCAGACCCAAAATCTTGATGTTTGTTTTCTTGGATACTGAGAAAGAAAGATGTTGTCAAGAAATAAAGCTGCAAATCTTTATATGACGATGATTCTGACAGTCGGTCGATCAAACAAATTATTGCTCATTTAAGTCTCCGCCAGTATGATGTTATTGCAGCGAGTGTGAAACATGCTTTGGCTGAGCTTTGACACAGTTACCCCTGAAATGATCAAAGTATACACTTGAAACACAAATTGGATTGATCATGGTAAAAGCGGAGGAATGCTTGTAAAGCAACTGAGTCTGCAGAGTTTCTGCTGTTCTCCTCTGTGCCAATATGCCTTTGATTTCTGCACAACTTCTAAGTAAAGGTGAGTATTCATGTCAAACTGTTTTGCTTTCATTTCAATGTTTGTTATACGGTCTATGCATTGTGTCTGAGACTAAAAACACAGGAGCGATTGCTAAATTATACCTCAAATATATCATGTACCATAATCTGAATGTTTATAATGAGGGTCATCATCTTTTGAAATTCATTAAAAAAAACCTTTTCAGCAATTTGGATTGCTTTATTTAAACATTTTCCATTTCCACAACATGTAACAAGAAAAACATACAACATGAACATTAAAATGAGAGGAAATGAAGCAACTCATATTTACAAAGCATCTACAGACTCACAACTCTTCTTCACATACAGCGAGCAAATTCTGGAGGATGGAGGGTGAAAAATTGTTCAGATATTCTACAAATGCCTGATCAAGCCAATCTTCGCAAAAAATAGAGCCTGTTTTCCAAGCAAACAATAAGTTGCTTAGCTGTTTGCCGAAGCTCCGAGCAGGTTAGAACATCTTCAGTGGGGAAAACTGAGACAATCTAATGTTCCCCTGTCGGCATCCCGTCCAGTTAGGAAGAGGTGTACTGCTGCTAGAGAAGTGTTGCTTGTCGTTGCTTGTGATTTATACATTTGAATGTAAAACGCTGAATATTTACAGTTTCAGTATCTTTGGTTACAGTTTTAAACTTTTGATCAAATTACAGATAAAACAGTTGATTAACCAGGAAGAGGAAACAGGAAAAGTAAAAGTGAACAGAAGAAAAATAAAAGTTTCAGAAATTAATTGAAACATTTCGAAAGACATTTTATAATTTAGCATGTTCAAATCAAACTTCAGATATGGAGCAAGTCTTCAAAGACTTAACTGCATCCAGAGAATTATTGTTTAACTTGGCCATGTTACATTTCACTTGTAGTAATATTTGTTTTATGTATCTAATGAAAAATGTGATTAATACATTTAAATTCAAAACACTGAACCTCTTTTTCTCAGAAGTGTGAGTATCTTTGGCACAGTTCAATTCCAAAAATTGCAGGAAAATTACAATTTTTTTAGGGATGCAACACTCTGTCGGCTGCATTTCTATTTTTGGCCGATAATGTTCTCATGATGTGTTCAAATGCAATCTTGTAAAATATAGTTTCTGACGAGAAACTTGAATAAATACAGTTGGGGGAGAAACATGTTAATGTTTTCACATCAATGTAAAATGGATATTAGAGAAGAAATTAATTATGAAATATAAAGTAAAAAGACTTTTGCAGCAGTTTTTTAAACATGTTTTTCATGTGAAAGAAGGTTGTTTGTTTCTTAAACGTGTATATCTGAATTTGTGCCCACTCAAAGGTAGCATAATGTAAGACAGAATACATTTAAAACAGTTTTGCTGTTTTAAGATAGGCTAATTAAGTTTTCTTTATTTCCCTGGCAAAACAGGGAATAAATAACAATGAACAAACATCAGTATCCGTTATCAGCCAATTTGTTATTTCAAACATAGGTATTGGCCCAGAATCCCACAATCTGTGCGTGTCTGCTTTTCCTGATTACAGCATGTTAAGGTTACATGAGAAAAACTGAAGCTGCAGATATTAACTGGAACATTTAAGAAAACATTTTAATAACTAGCATGTTTGTTTTAAACTACTACCCTTATGATTCAATTATTTCTTGGGAATACTCAGAACTGAGGTTCCATTAAATTCCAATAAATAAGTAAAACGATGAAGAATTCAGTGAACTCTTCCTCATAAATAATGGCTTTAAATACAACAGTGATGAAGCAAGATTGATGTTAATTTGGAACTGAAAATCATGAATGAAATGGAGTTTAGATGCAGCAGGATAAATTACATTTCATGCAATTCCGACTGAACAAACACTGGCCACCTGAAGCTTTTGGGTGCCAAAAAAGTGCAGTCGTCATAAAACTGCAAATGACTTATCTCATATTCTGCAATGATCACTGTGTTGCAGGTAAAATGTCACTATAAACTTGCAGGTAACATTCGTTTTTCACCCTGTTGCCTGTGGGAATTTATAATCAGAGCATTCTGGAGGGCTTTGAATTCAATCAAGACCTTTAACTCATGCTTGTTGCCTGCTAAATCATATCTTAAAAGAATATCCCTCAAATGGAGAGGAGCCCCTCTGTGTGTGTGTAGCCTCCCTGGTAACATGGTGGTCCTGCTTCTTGACAGGTTTCGGAAGTGTCATCTGGAGAGCACACCACAGGGCTGTGCAGAGCTTCCTGGTAGTGGCCGCGAGATCCTTCAGTGCAATGACCAACAGCAGGGTGTCTATGAAACAGAAGCAAGTTAGGACCAGCAGCATTTGGGAGAGAGGAACATATGCCGTCCTCTACAATATGAGTTACCTCTGTCCTCTGTGAAATGAGCTCTCTGCCGCTGGTGTCTGGACATGCTGGCAATCTCCTCCTTGCGTCTTGCCTGGGTGATGCAAAGAGCCATATGATGCCTGCTCAGTGCTGTGTGAATATTCATATGGAGGGGAGTGTTGCACAGACGCTCCATTCTATCCAGGAGGCCTGCCACCTGCAATACACCAGAAATTAATTTCTTAATGTGGTAGTACAGGACACAGTGCTTATTAATAGGTAAACATAACTGCACAGTACTGTTGGAAAAAAACATTTATTTATTGATACATATTGATTCTGAATATTTGAAAATGGTTGATTTGAATGAGTTTTGTTTTTGTTTTTTACTTGCACTTAAGTGCATTTTTGAATGTTTGACTATTCCAGCAGCTTCTGAACATTTGCACTACCACAAGAGGGATAATGTTAAGTTTTAATTATTTGAAATGCCCAAGAAAAAAAAAAAACAGAGAAAGCCCCAGGAGACTGCATTGAAGGGAAGTAGTTTTCTCTTGATAAAACTCATGAGTGTGCAAAAATAATGCTGCAATTACCACCTTCGAACATAACAAGGCTGCTGTGACAAAATTCACCTGTAGATGGCAGTACGGAAGCAATTAATTTAGGGGTCTCACCCTTGCTTGTTCTCTCCTCTGATTAACAATGAGGTGGTCGACTCTTGTGGGATTAGGTGGAGTTTTGGGTATGTTAGTGTTGGCCACTGCTGTAGTCCTTCTTCCAGAAAATGTCTTGGTAAGGATGTCCTCTATCTGAAATAGAAAACAAGTGAGGAAATAACAACATAAGTTGTACCACTGCAACATTTTTATATACTTAACTTTTAAAAATAACTAATGAGCAATCACACAGCTAACAAAAATAATATATGTTGTAATTTGCAGAGCTCATCTTTGTATCATGATATGTGATAAAATGTTTGTATTCCTGACATTAAATCATATTTCAAAAGCATACCCTCTTCCTCTCACTCTTCAAAGTCCTCCACTGCTCGAAACACTCATCCAGGTAGAAGTAAAGCTGGATCACAATTCCTCCTTGATTCATCACCATTGAATCTGCACTGGCTGAGGCCATGTCATGATAAGTGCTCTCTCTTCTGCAGGTCATCATGTCACTGACACAGGAGCTAGAAGCTCCAGACTCTTTGGCTGACATCATATCACCCACACCTATGCTAGGAACAACACTTCCATAGGACAGTGTGGATCTAGAGCTGAAATCTGAGGAGTTGATGGGCACGCTGGAGTACCCTCTGGGGTCATTCACAGTATACATGAAAGGTATGAGCTGCTGTGTATTCCCTACAGTGGCCATGCTGTTTTCCCCAAAAAATCTCTGAGACTGCACACTCCCCAGATGGTCAAAGTACGGGTTTTGTGAGAGAGCCTGTTTCTTATCCCCTCTTCTCATGTTAGTGTTGGTAGTGGGTCTTGAAAAGAAGCCTTCTACAAAGCCAGACATATGCACCCCCTTCTTTTCCCTCTGCATCTGTGGCTTGAGCTTGCTCTGTGCAAGGCCCTGTTGGATGTGATGCTCTGTATACTGGTTCATGCTCATGTTAATGGGGAGTGAAGTCTTCTCTTTGTGCATGGCCATGCTGCTGTGGTATTGGTTGGGGAGGTTTAAAGATGCAGAGAATGGCTTGGACGGCTGGAAGTACTCTGTGTTCTGTGGGCTGAAACCAGGTGGATCTTGAAAGGCATCATGTTTACATGTTTGTTTCCTCACTCCTCCATTTATTTCCATCTGCGCTGTCCCAAAATCTCCCACCAGCCGTTTTTGTGTCTGCATCGCAGGAGTACTTTGTGTTGACATTGCAGGACTGGTGATTTTCCATTGTTCAACCATGCTGTCTTCATGGTTCATGCCCACTGTCTGCCTGTGAATGTTTGGAAAGTCTCCACGACATAAGCTATCAAGCTCACCAGCCATGAACGACTGAAAACTGCTGACCAGTTGGTTAATGTCCTGTGGCCCATACTGCTTGTTACTGATAGGCTTTGCACTGCTCTGGGTGTACTGGTTTTCATAGGGATTTAAGCATGGGCTGTTCATTTCATTTTGAGATCTAAATACATTACTGAAGTCAGGGAAACTATTCATATGCTGAATATTCCCTCTGTCTTTCTCAGGTGGCATGTTGTCAAATTTGCTTTGTTGTATCTGTGACAAGTAAGCATTTCCCGTCTTGGGTATTGGTAGACCTGGTGGCAGTTTCTGAGGACCGAGGGTGTAGCTGTCTTGGTCACCATTAGGCAAATTAAAAAGCCATTGTTGATTGGCAGAAAGGCCCCTGGACTGTTGATAAAACTCCTCAACATCTTTGTCCTTGGACTGTCTGTGTGCATTATTAAAAGCCTCACAGGTTTCATAGTTTGGAGGAAAGGTAAGATTATGTTGCATTTTCGCCTCTGACTGAAAATACTGTGGCAGTTCTTCTTTCAATGTCTTTGGAGACCAGATCGGATTACATGTAGGTAGGCCCCTGAAAGAAGAATCAAGGACTTTCTTTAATGTCATTTTTTATGAAAACTAAACCTGTGTAAAATATTTTTTTTTTTTTAAACAAACTCTTGATACAGTATATTTTTAGCTGTTCATCTCTGTGGTGTCACAGCCATAAATCATCTAATGCATACTGTAATATATATCCAACCCTACAGTGTCACAACCTTAAACCTTGACATACCCTTCACTGTAGTAGCTGTCCCGTGAATCAGCTTCATCCAAAATATTCGACACCAGACCCTGTAGATCAGTCTCCCCGTCACAGTCAGTATTATCAGTGGGTTTCCTGCAAAAAACAGAAAACAAAAACAACTGCATTTTATATTTTATTGTTTCTTTGAGGGAATTCATTAGCAGTGTGGCTGACAACTTTATTTGTTTTCCTTCAACACAACACTTACGCCCAATACTACCTCTGAATACCTGAATAACATCCCAAACCTATTTTGATTAGGCAGAAAAGCAGTGTGATTTCCTTACACTGTAACAGGATAGTGCACCGATTGATATTAACACACTAAACCAGAACATAGTCCAAATGGAATACCTGCTTTCAATGCTGCTCTTTGCATAGCTGATAAGGCCATAGGGATCATCATGAGCATTGTTAGACCAGGGTACGTAGGCTGCTGTGTCCTGTTCCTGTATTGAGACACTGGGGACAGCAACCGAGGGCAATGCCATGCTACCATTGCTCCCACCACCTGTATGTGCACTAGCCTAAAAGATAAAGACATAAAGATTAAGCAATCTAACTCACACAAAGCAGACTGATGCAAAGAACAAGACTTTTGGCAGATGCCACAGAAACTTTGTAAATGACAAATAAGCAACCATTTTGATCACAAAGTAATCAATTAAATTGTGAGGATTTGCTGAATTTTGTTTAATATTTTTGTATCCCATACAATATCAAAATGTACCAGTTTTACTGCATGTTACATTGATGTACTATATTCTATTATATTATTACAACAAATATTGAGAACCATATCATATATTAGCCAGTGTAGACTGTTTACATACACCTGTTGCCTGAACTGTTAATCACACCACTGTGGCTTTATCAGCATCATTCATTTTAATAATAATAACAACAATAGTAATAACTTTATTTGACTGCACCATATAATTTGTCTCCAAATGCTCTTGTATGGTTTCCAGTTTTATTGCATTCTTATGTCAGTCTATATACCTCTTATCTTATCTCATCTTATCTTGAAGAGAACATTTTGGGTTTTTTTTAAGACATAGCCTTTGGCATTAGAACATTATGATTTTCTCTATTTTCGGGTATTTCACAAGCCATAGCACCAATGGAGAAAATAACGATAATCGTTTGCTCTAGCTTCAGAGATAACAATCACAAAAAAAACTTAATTAGGTTTATACAACAGTTAGTTCCGGCCCTGCAGTCTGATTGGTCGAGAGACAGTAAAACCGTGACAATATTGGAGTACAACATCGGTTATTTCACTGTATATGTATCACTCCGCCTCACAGCTGATTGCAATCAACAATTAAATCAAAAATGACGGTTAGTGTTAGTTAGGTCAGCAGTTGCGTTGTAGGCTAATTAATTAATCCACTGTCAAACAGCCAAAAATATGGATTTATTTTCTAAAATAAGTTTTGAACTGAACTATGAATGGTCATCAGAGGAAGATGAGGGAGAGGAGAAGCTGAATCCATCTGAGAACACATCCAGGTTTGTCAGTGTTTCATCAGCGGAGCTCAATGACTTGGAGAAAAGCAACATACTGTCAGATCAGAAGGCAGAGTCGGCTGTGCCTGAGAAGTGACAGTCCACCATGCAGTCACCAGAAACTTATTTCACCGGCTGCACAATTAATGGAAACGTGCAGATAAATGTGTATAAAGAGTAAGTGCCTGGCGCACCATGTTTGCATTACATAGCAACGGTGACAGCGGAGTCCTGAGGGAACTATTTTTGTTGGCGGAATACAAATAAAATGCTTAAATTATCTATTTTGTCCTCATTTTTCAACATTTCTTAATCAGCCTTGCTTATTTAACTGTTGAACTGTTGTATAAAAGCAATATCACACTCGAGCTCGTGATGTTATACTCGTATATCGTTACGGCTGTGATTCGGTCACAGCCGTAACGATATACGGCCTGCGGCCTCGAGCCGAAGACCGAATCACAGCCGTGACAATATACGAGTATAACATCACGAGCTCGAGTGTGATATTGCTTAATTCTGCTATGAACGGAGATTAAAATAATGGTGGAGTTAAAAGTTAAGCGATCAAAGGCCTGATCTACTTCCGTTCCAGATTTTAACTTACTGAGCATGGTAACTACAATAGATGATTCAAAAGTTTATAATAGTTTTGTATTCTATAATCAACCCATTACACATGTGTAACATTATGGCTACTACAAATACGCCATGACAAATAAAGAATACCATAGCTATGACCATGCAATTACAGCTTACCTGATGCTGGTATGAGGGAAAGAGTGAATTTGCAAACATGCTCTGATGGCCGTCAAGAGCCATTCTGTGCTCCCTTGAACTTGATCTGATTCCTCTCTCCATTGCTGGTCTGGCAAGACACAAGGTACTCATTGTTAATATTTGAAAAACCTCATATGGCAGAAGTTTGGGTTCACATAACGTTTGTCATTATTAGCTAGCAAACCGCTACTTCAGAGGAGAGCAAATCAATTAGCTAACTTCGCCATTAAACTAAGAGGGTTAAGCTAGCATGCTGCCTTGGCTAATATGGCCTAAACTTTGGCCCTAATTAAAACTGCTTCCCTGCTCGTCAAATTTGGTGAACTTCGCAAAACAAATCACGTTATCTGAGTAAAATACGAGAGTAACTTACCAGCGTAATTTAAGCAAACGGAAACTTTTGGAGCTTAACGGTTCTCATGGCAGTTAGTAGTTACCCTCAAGTGCTCTCGTGACCCCTCAGCTCGAGCCCGTAAAAGTTTGATCCTGCCCTCGCGACCTGAGCGCCCATTGGCTGAGGTGTTCTACTTTTATCCAATACACATCAAGCAGGAGATCCGGGCGCATAGCAACGCCTGGTGCCACACAGGTGCCAGGGGGTCCTGTTATCTGTAAGGAATAGAAGACATAAATTCAAAGGAATTACAATATGTACACATGCACTATTTATACTATTTTTTGTTGTTATAGTTTACTTTCTCTTCCTCCCAAAATGCATTTTGCATATAATGACATCTTTTTTTTTCACTTTCTTGACTTTCCATTGCATTGCCTTATTTGCAGTGTTTTGTACATACATACCAAGGGTTCATTTGCAATAGCAGATTAAATCTATTTCTGAGATAAATAAATGAACACTAGTTTAAATCATCCCTTAAGTGCAAAATATAAAAACATAATTTAGTAAGATTTTTTTCTAGATATTTTATCAATACATCCCAACAGCAGTTTAATAGCTAATCCCCGTTTAGCAAACATGATTTAGGATGAAAAGATAGCAGTGCACACAACTCCAGAAATCTTAGACAATGTAAAAAAAAATGTGGCAAAGATCAGTCATAGTACACTTCACCCTTTTAAAATGGCAAAAATGTACAAATGTACAGACATGGACACGTTTCAGCTATTGTTTTGTCATCAGCATGACGAAACACAGTGACTGGCAAATTTCACAAGTGAAGTTCAACATGATTTAGGGAAATACATAAACGAATACATCTATTTTTTTTTTTTTTTTTTTTCAAATATAGGCTTTGCAGATTGATTGGTTAATAACTTTTTTGGGAAATTTTGATGAGGAATATGAACATCACATGGAAGTTAAAGTACACTGCTGGGACAGTCTATCCCCTTCTCCTCCCATATTACTTCAAGGGGAATTTGAAAGCCTCCCTGGGCCACGCAATCCAGCTGTGGGGCAAAGTTTGATTACATCTGCAGAATACCACCACCAATCACCTTCAAAATAAAAGCATACATTTCACCAAAGCGTCAGTGCCATACATTGTATATAATGTATGGTTGGTGTATATAAAACGTAATAGGATCATTGCATTTTATTAGAATTTGATAATGTCAGTACTATCAACTTCTAATAAATATAACTATGATGTTGTAATTTGACTTGTATGTTCTGAGTTAATTTACTGGATTAATGGATGCAGTTGACTATATTATTATTATTATTATTATTATTGTTATTATTATTATTACTATTACTATTATTGTTATTATTATCATTATTATTATTATTATTGTTATTATTATTATTATTATTATTATGCCAATGGAAATAACTTCACGATTCACATTAGTTTTAATTTTAATAGTCTTCAAAAACCCATTGAATATGGGTTCGACTCTTGACGAAAGCTATTAATAAATATTAGTCATGCTATGCTGATACCTCGGCATAAGTACTGTTTCTGTTGTTTTTTTTCCTCAGTATAAATATTCATCATGTATGCTTTTATTTTGAAAGCCATCATCGGAAGATATGTGTCTTTTTGAGGCTGCCTTGATGGTGTCGAGGGACTCGAAGTTGTGGAAAAGAAAAAAGTCAGCCAGCAGTGTTCAATGCGGAGACCCAGCACTCAGACAGCAGCGTTCAGGTCTTCATCGCTAGAGTTCTTCACTTTTGTAAGTTATTTACTCTAGAGACCTGCTTACAGGACTGATGAGACACACTAAACAAGTTTAAAGTTGGTGAATCGGACGAAAGTTGCTGCCTTAAACTTGGGAAGATGAGTTTTTGCAAGACCTGGTGTGTTACACTCCTGCTGCCTCTGCTGATATCAGGCCAGTATCAAGGGGACAACGGGATAGTTGTCCCGGAGCATGGATTTTGTCAGCCAATTTCAATCCCTCTGTGCACGGACATAGCCTACAACCAAACCATCATGCCAAACTTAGTGGGCCATTACAACCAGGAGGACGCAGGGCTCGAGGTGCACCAGTTCTACCCACTTGTAAAGGTACAGTGCTCTCCGGAGCTGAAATTTTTCCTGTGCTCCATGTATGCGCCTGTGTGCACAGTGTTGGAGAAGGCCATTCCTCCCTGCAGGTCAATCTGTGAGAGAGCCAAGCAGGGCTGCGAGGCACTCATGAACAAGTTCGGCTTTCAGTGGCCGGACCGCCTGCGCTGCGAGAACTTCCCTGTGCTGGGAGACGGACAGATCTGTGTGGGCCAAAACGACTCCTCCGCCGCCACCGTCCCACCCATCATACCTCATGGGACCGAGGACCTCTCTATGGTCCCCACACAGGGCAGGTTTTTCCGCTGCCCGTCTGTTCTGAAAGTACCACCATATCTGAATTATAAGTTCCTAGAGGAGAAGGACTGTGCAGCTCCCTGTGAGCCCCATAGGAGGGGTGGGAACTTGTTTTTTACTGAAAAAGAGATTCATTTCTCCCGTATATGGATTCTGGTCTGGTCTGTGCTTTGTTGTGCATCTACATTATTCACAGTGACCACCTATTTAGTTGACATGCAGCGGTTCAGATACCCTGAGCGACCCATCATCTTCCTGTCCGGCTGCTACACTATGGTCTCCATCGCCTACATAGCTGGCTACTTCCTGGGAGACAAAGTGGTGTGCAATGACAGCTTCACTCCAGATAGCTACAAAACCATCGTCCAAGGCACCAAAAAGGAAGGTTGCACCATCCTCTTCATGATGCTCTACTTCTTCAGCATGGCCAGCTCCATCTGGTGGGTCATCCTGTCTCTCACCTGGTTCCTGGCAGCGGGTATGAAGTGGGGTCATGAGGCTATTGAGGCCAACTCGCAGTACTTTCACCTGGCAGCCTGGGCAGTGCCAGCCGTCAAGACCATCAGCATCCTGGCCATCGGGCAGATTGAGGGTGATGTGCTCAGTGGCGTCTGCTACGTCAGCCTCAGCAGCCTGGACCCTCTGCGAGGCTTTGTGTTGGCCCCTCTCTTCATTTACCTCTTCATCGGTACCTCTTTCTTGCTGGCCGGCTTTGTGTCGCTTTTCCGAATCCGCACCATCATGAAGCACGATGGCACCAAGACGGAGAAGCTGGAGCGGCTGATGGTGAGGATCGGGGTGTTCAGCGTGCTCTACACAGTCCCTGCCACCATTGTTATTGCCTGCGTCTTCTACGAGCAGGCCTTCCGCCCCCACTGGGAGCGCAGCTGGGTCAGCCATAACTGCATGGGCATGGCCATCCCCTGCCCCCAGCACACTGTGCCCCGTATGACTCCAGACTTCACTGTCTACATGATCAAATACCTGATGACACTGATAGTGGGTATCACTTCTGGTTTCTGGATCTGGTCTGGAAAGACTCTACACTCCTGGCACAAGTTTTACACAAGACTGACAAATGGCAAACACGGAGAGACCACTGTGTAGAGTAAAGGGACATCTAAATGTTGCTGGGACTTCTGTGTGTGTTATTACCTGTTGCTCATGTGAGTGAGAGGTAAGTAGCACAGTGAGTAGCTATGGGTTCCTGCATCATTTGTATTTGCCTCAGCTTTATAGCCACACATGCATGCCAAACTTGAGGGTCAGGGTTTGACAAAAGGGCAAGCTGGATAAACAAGGACTGAGCCTGACTGTCTGAACAAATAACAAGCATGGCTATGGATGCCATGTGCTGAAATGCTCTCCCTCCCCCTCCCGTAAAGCTCAGAGCTCAAGGCGAGAGATGATCCAGCAGCCAAGAACACAGAAAGCGAGGGGAATGAGTTTTTCTCCCTGTAAGCATTTCATATGTAATTAAATGAAATTGTAAATAGTATTTGTAAAAACATGAAATTATATATTTGTATTTATAGAAAGTAAATACTTTTTCTTATCTGCCAGTGTACCTGCTTTACTCACTTTACTCACTGTAAGAATGCCACATATCGTAAATGTAGACGTGCTCCTTTTTTTATTCATTGCTGGTTATGAATTACGTTGTTTTTTATGGATTAAAAGAACATTTCAAGAAGCTTTTTCGGTTTAGCCCACTGTACTGTCACTCCTTTTAACAAGAAACATCTGCTAAGACTTACTCCAAATCAAATACTCCATTTTAAATGCTTAGTTTAAGGGGAAAAGATGAATTGAGTGTTTTTCTTAACTCCCTCCCTTTCTCATGGCCAGTGTTCTGTAGTAACTAAATAGTATCTTGAGAACAAGTTACTTTCTTTTACACAAAAGAATCAGTCACGTTGTTTTCTCAGGGCTCGTGTCACACCTGAACATCTGTTGCTGACTGGCATGCAACAGTAAAAGAGATTATTGGAATTCTTATTGGAAAATTAGCTCCTTACACAAGACTGCAGCCCTCCGGGAAACACAAGGAGTGAGTTTACACTGAGACAATTAAACACACCTCTCCTGTTAATCATCCAAATTGTCAATATAGCCTGATATATTTCACATCTACATGTTTTGTGACTGAGAAACCGGTGCCAACCTGTGGGAATGCCTCCTCACACATGTACACTAACGTCGCCCTCAAGTGCCAAACAAAACAAGAAACATTCTCTAGCCTGTTGTTGGAGGAGGGTTAGTTTGAATCAACAAGAATCATCTGGCGAGTTAAGTCTGTGCTGTTGCATAGGTGTGAAAATGTCCCCGCCTGTCTGTCTTGGCAAAGTGAAAACATGGGTGTTCAGGTTTGCTGTGGTGTTACTGCTCTGGAGCCACTGTTGTTCCGTGCCAAGTTGGAATCCCCCAAGCCATGCACGGCTGAAACAGAACCTTCTCTGCGGTGATGTCATGAAGTAGATGGGTGTGTTGGAGAAAGCTGATCCTCTTGCCTCAGAGCTGAGGCTTTGGGCTAGAAGCAGGCGTTTGAGAGTTGCACGCACATAAAGCTCAGTGCTGTGTGTGTGTGTGTGTGTGTGTGTGTGTGTGTGTGTGTGTGTGTGTGTGTGTGTGTGTGTTTTGTTACTGCAAAAGTTTAGAGGGAGACACAGTCACTATATAACTCTGTAGCTTACAGTAGTGACATGAATACAGCAGAGTCTCACTATCAATGGGCCTCTCTTAAATCTTGTGACCTGTTGGACAAGTTGATGTTTGTCTTTCTTGTATCCTTATCTGGGGTTGAATAAAGAAAGGTTGTAATAACAGACAGGTAAGAGTGATTAAAGGTAGAAACAGATACTCTGAGGGGGGAAAAACCATAAATCTACCCTCTCACACCCCCTCTGCCTCCACCCTCCTTCCCTCTCTCTGCTCAGATGAATTGGGGGAATGCGAGTGAGTCAGTGGAGCGGTGCTGGGCCTTTGCCTAGTGACAGACAGTCTCCTGTGTGCTGCTCACTTCAAAGCGCCGCTGAAACCTGACTAGCTCCTTGTAAACAGTGCCGCCTGGCCCGAAGGCCCACTTCCTGCGCTTAACTCAACTTAATGGCTGGCTTGTTTGGCTTTGCACCGAAGCAGAGAAGCGAATGAGGAGCGAGAGAATGAGGAGAAGCGGCATGGGGCGGGGTGCTGGTGGTAAAGAGAGTGAGATTGTTTTAGGGTTTAGGGGGAGGAGGGGTTTGGAGAGCGTGATGGAAAATTCGGTATTATTTGGTTGCTTTTGTCTTTCTCCAGGGGAAAACAACAAAGACGGGAAGAAAATCCAAATGAGGGGACGTGACTGATTTTGTGAATATTTCAGCTAAAACTTTGGATCGCAGGCCGTTAAAGCTAAATGGAATCAGATGCTCTGCGTTTGACTTGTGCCAGGAAAATAAAAGCTTTTCACAAAGCAATTTTCTCTCAGTAAATCTTGACGTGTGGTGGGGAAGTTTTACATAGACTTCACCTGGTGGCCTTCTCTATACACGCAGAGAACAAAGACATTCAGGTTTATATTTAAAACACTGTGACAAACCTCCTGTATCAAACTTCATACTAAATGTACAAGAGGTGGTAGCTCCCTAGAGTAGATCCTTTTCTCTTTAATGTCGATGCCCAGTTTTTCAGTGGCAGCCGTCTCCCGTGTTGTTGATCTCAGATGTTAAATCTTGCATGCAGCCGTTTCCTGCTTGCTTGAAGGCAAGAAGGGACAAGCCAAGGATTGGGGGGTAAGACAGGAAGAATGCTCCTGGAGTTGATACTATGATGTCGCTGTTATTGGGAGAAGGCCTTGGCATGTCAGAAAAGGATCATGCTGTTAGTCACAAGCACCAGTGTTCTCACTGCTGCTGCGGAGCCATTGTTTAAGTTTGTGTAAACGTACCATTAACTTGTTTTTTACTTTATAAGAATGATATCAGGCCTTTGAGGGGGCTTACAAACGGACAAAGGAAATCAAGATTGAGGAGAAGAGAAAAAGGGGGAAAAAAAGAAGAAAAAAAAAACTACTCAGATGTGTAGTAAGCCTGTTTCTAATCAAATCTTGGCAAAAACTCAAGTGGAACTCATGCTCTGAAGGCTAACACTGGATTAGTTGTAGTCATACATTATCCTAACCATAGGAGAGCCGCTGAGATTTTCCAGAGTGCACACTATATCTATCTGTCTCGCTCTCTCTCGAAATCTCAACAGGAAGTGCAATATGTTCTTTCTCCTCCTATCATTGCTTTCAGAGGCGGCCACTGTGAGTGGGATGGAGCGTAACAAGTTGGCAGGAGACCGAAGGGTTTAAATGTGCATTTCAGTTTCTGACTTTGATTCAGGGCCTCCAGCCATAAATACTGGTCCTGACAGTCACCATGAGGAGGTGTCCTGATTTCCTCCATTTATCTTGTGTCCACTTTTTTTTAACTTGACAGCCATTTTACTCTTGGTGAATTTAGAGCCATTTTTTTTTTGCTATTTAAGAACTACATTAATAGATACAAACACCTTCACTGGTTCACAGTGAAATATATCTGAAAGGGATAGTTCACCCCAAAATGAAGAACACATATTTTCCTCTTACCTGTAATGCTTTTGATCAGTCTAGATCCTGGGACTTCAACAGGGGGTCCATGATACCATCATATTATTAGCCAAGATAAACTGGCCTATTTATAAAACCAATGTCATTTACAGTACACAACATTAATTATAATGTTTACACATATACATAATTACGGCTAACTGTTAAGTTTTGGGACATTCCTGTGAGCCACAGTAGATTGTTCTGTAACTTTTCGAGCAAGACACTTTGACACACTGACCACCTTCAGAAACAACCATCGAAAAGTGCAGAGGGGGAGGCTAATGCAGCTAGCCATGCTACAACTGCTGCTGACTCGACAGCTACTGGCAAAAGCAAAAGAGAGAAGACCGACAAATATTCAGAGAATTATCTCAAGTGCAACTCAGTTTATAACGTAGTAGGGAGTCCCTGCTCCATCTCTCTTTCAACTAAGGGGTCCTTGGCCTGAAAAACATTGAAGACCCCTGATCTAGATTGCTTTGGTGTGAACTGCTGAATGTTGGAGATATCGGCTGTAGAGATGTCTGCCTTCTCTTGAAATAATGGAGCTAGATGGCACTCGGTTTATGGTGCTCAAAGCGGGGGAAAAAAGAAACATTTGAAAAACTCAACAGCAATGTCTCTTTCCACAAATCACAACCCAGTCACTCAAGACAATCCAAAAACCTTGTTGTAAGCAGTTTCATGTAGGAACTATTTTCTTTCTACCAAACTACACTGAGCTGTAACATTAGCTGGCTCAGTGGTGCTAGGTGAGCTAGCAGTAGATGCACGCTTCCTTCTGCACGGTGATATGTTTGGCTGGAGTACCTCGGTAGACAGTAGTTTCTATATGAAACTGCTCATAATTAGGTCTTGACTGGATCATGATTTCTGGAAAATGACACTGTTGTTCAGTTTTTGAAATGTATTTCTTTTCCGCTTTGAGCACCACAAGCCGAGTTCCATCTTCCATTACATTTGAGGGAATGCAGACATCCCTACAGGCAATATCTCCAACACTCAGCAACTCACACCAAAACAATCTAGTGTGATCAACAGCACAAAAAGTAAAAGGAAAAACATGTATTTTTGACTTTAGGGTAAAGTGTCCTTTAAGGATTTTATTTGTTTTAATATCAACATAATGATTGTCCTCCTGGTCCTCTTTAAGGGTTGCATCATGCCGCACAAGATGTCCAGCTGTGATTAAATCGCTAAACTTACCCAGCATCTAATATCTTATTGCCTAAATAATCAGATCAACATGTGGGCTATACCTTGCAGCAGTGAGCAAGTATAGTAGAAACTGTGGAAAGGAGCTCAGCCCGCAAAGCTTCCTAACTTCACATTCTTGGTGGCTCATTTTCATGCCTCATACACACCATTTGTCTGGGATTTTATTGCTCATAAGTGCACAGACCACTCAGGGGTGGCTTTGACAAGAAAACAAACACTGGTGAAGTCTGACTCTGCAGTGTTTTTTTTTTGTTTTTTTTGCCCCCTCCGTCCTTAAGGGCGAGGGTGCAGTGCACTGTATCGGGGCAGAAAGCAAGGGAGTGCCTCAGAGCCTCTCCAGCTGCTGAGCAGAGAGGTGCCGACAGCTGCGTGACAGATATTTTGGGAGCCTGCAGCACGCCTGGGATAATAATGGGCTTGATTGGGAGGAGTGTGTGTGGAGGGGAGGGAATAGTTAATGTGCATCCAGACACCACAGTGTGTACACAACCGTGCCACTCTCATAAACTTTCGGGGTGATGGCACAAGTAGCGAATGACAACACAAGGAGGGATGGAGTGTCTGGGGTTTTGAGCTACTGTACTGTGTCATTGTTTTCTAACTTTTGCATTTTTACTTTAGCATTTTTGTTTATTAAGTTGCAAAGTTTGAACTGAGCAGCCATGGAAACAAGTGTTTACTTGTTGAAATCTTATCTTATCAGGGTATATTATCATGCACAAGAATTTGATTTAAGAATATCTGTGGCTCTCAGACATGAGGCTACTGAGATGGATCACCTTTCAGAGTATGAATACCCTGATACCCCAGAGCATTGTGTTTAATGTGTCAGGTTTCATCCATCTGTCTTGTAATGAATCTAGAGTATGTTGTCCACTACTTAGTAGACATATTTGTCTGCTATATTTTGACATATGTAAAGGCATGTGCAATATCATATAATGGCAAGCTGCAAAAACAGTACTGAGTTGTTAGATGCTATTTTGGCATGTGAACGAAGCCATTTTGGATCCAAACAGTCAGGAGGTGGACATAGGAGATTATAATTTCTTGAAGTAAAAATGGGCCAAAGAGAGTTTCAATCAGGATTATCCTCCTTATCACAGCAGAAGGGGGGGGGGGGGTCTCTTCAAATAAAAACACCTAAAAGTCCAGTTTGTAGGATTAAGGGGGGTATATATAATATATATGATATAATAAGTATGCTGTCTTTAGCGTATATTGGTGACATTTGTATTTAGATATTGAGCAGGTCGTTCTGAACAATGAACACTAAAGGAAATCTAACCCTCAGAAATTTCAGCTGGTGGCAATCTGCAATCCTTACCACTAAATGCCATTAAATCCCTCTAAATCTTACACTCTACACTGGCTATTGTATCTGTGTTTGTTGTATCTTTCATTGTGATATGTAGTCCCATTCGAGGACTGGTTATCTGGATTTCGTAATCTTGAAAAATTTGTATCTGGATCAGGATGTCCAGTCCAATTTTGCTTTTAAAAACTGTCAAAGAAGTAAGATGAATTAGCCGATCCTGGACAGTCAAACATTGGGATTTCTAAATCTGGGCCATTCTGATCCAAATTATATCTTCCAAAAAATGGCTTGGGGGCTGAAAAGTGAGTCTAGAAAGCCACACAATGTAACAGCTGTACCAGTAATCACTAAGCATTTAATTGATGAGTCAATCAACCCCCTGCAGATTCATTACAGTAAAGTAAACTCATTCTTGTCGGCCCAGTAATGCAATGATGCAGCGCTCTGAACACCTGCATCTCAAGGTAAACAAGGTGTGTTAAACACAACGACATAGCTCTAATCCAGTCTGTGGGCTGCAGTGACTCTCCCGTGGGCCCCAGTCAGGCCCCAGGCGTCGACGATGACTTATTGAGACGGCTCCTCTCTGGCGAGCGCCGGCCCCCCCTATTTTAATGGAGGCGCTCTTAACAGCACTTTCTGAGGAATTTACAGCCCTGGCCCCATCCCACTCCCGTCCAGGAGAGGGAGGGAAGCACACTGCAGCCTTGTCCCAACAGAGCCAGCAGTGGAAATGTACAGCTTCAGGCAAGGTGGCAGCAGAGCTCCTGTGTGAGCGTGTGTGCCCATCTGTCTCTCTATATCATCTGTGTGTGTGTGTGTGTGTGTGTGTGTGTGTGTGTGTGTGTGTGTGTGTGTGTGTGTGTGTGTGGCTGTTGGCTGTTGGTGCTTTTTGAGCTTGTGTTCATGTATGTAAGTCTAAGTGAATGAGTGAGTGGTTATAGGAGGGCTCCAGCTCTGTAGGTTCTCTCTGTAATTTCACTCTCTGCACGGCGTAATCGCTTCCATGTGGGCCCTCACCAACAACAGAGTGGTGGAGGGGCCTCATTGCAAAGGTGGGAGTTAAACACAGAGACACATACTGGCTCACAAACGCTCTCTCATGGAAAAGGACTGCCAAGCCTGTTCACCAATGTAACAGAAAGAAGGAAGATTTTTTAAATTCTTAAGTAATTTGTCAAAGGATTTTTTAGATTTCAAAGACAGAAATATTTTACATAATTGTTTTCCTATTGGTATATCAAACCATAGATGTGTCATGTATCAGACGTGCATGCAAAAAAGATACAATTTCAAGATTCCAATCTCTCAGTTAGTGAAATAGGAAGGCCGATATGCCTAATTTATGCTCATTAGTGATTTCCGATAGAGATATCCAGGAATTTGGTGGTTTTCCTTTGCATCCTGTGTGTGTGGTTTTTTTTTCTTTTTTGTGGTGGCTCCTGCTACACATGTTGAGCTGTCGGCCTGGAGTGCCCCGAGGACTGCTGGGCCAGACAGTCACGGTCAATGTGTGAAACCAACAGAGCGGAAAACAACAGGTCCTTTTGCACAACAGGGTCAGCATTTTAAGACACCTCTACAGACCTCATTTGCTATTTCAGCCTCAGGAAGGAGAAACTATAAAAAGGTACAAGAAATCCTGATAGGAGAGATGCTATTTTAGGAAGTATGTTCAAGCACAGAGAGTAATCTCAACTGAGTTATAAAATCAACATTTGGAGTTTCAAATATTTAATTCCAAGATCTGATTGCGTTTATATCTTAATATTATTACGGTGAACAACACCCCCTGCTGTTTGGGCTCATACACTGCTACAATGCACACTTTCGAAGACACAAGTTAACCATACAAAAAAACCATGATTCAAATAAGCAGTTATAGAGTTGGAGCAAAAGAAAGGCCCTTTGCAGAGACTCCTCCACTTTTGTGGGAATAGTGAGTGTTGGTATGGCCAGCAGGCCACACAGCATCTCTGGCCTCACAGCTCTAAAGCCTGAGGCAATATACGACTGTTTGTCCCGTCAGCCTGGGAGCTGCTGTGGGAGAAGTCAGGGGTCACTGGTCAGCTTAAGTGTTACATTTTTCACGGTGCCTTGGAAGCTTCATAATATTCTCGCTGAAAAGTTGCATGTGTATGTGTATTGCTTTATGAAGTGGACTAAGCACAAAATGTCAGTAGGTTCAGCACACCACAACTCCACTAGCTATAAAGGTGAGAGTTGAAAATGTATACAGTATGTAATGCAGTGGTGGAAGAAGTATGCAGAGCTTTTTAGTTAGGGAGACGTAGCAATACTGTAAACAGGACTTAACTACTGTGGTATAATTAAAAGTCCTGCATTCACATGTTACTTAAGCACAAGTACAAAAGTGTAAGTATCACAATATATTTAAAGTAACAAGAGTAAAAATCCACATTATGCAGTATGGCACATTTCAGTGAAAAAATTCTATCATTATATATGTGTTATTATTGATTTACTTAAGCTACAGTTGGTAACTTTTATATAAAAAAAAGTTTGTAATATTTGCTTAAACTGTAACAATATTCACAGAACAATAAATGAGAAAGGTAACCTGTGAAAAAAATCAAACTCTTCTGCCCACTCTATGCCTTTTAGTGCTTCTAATGGCCTTACCTTGTGTGAACAAAAATAACCAATCAGAGCGGAGGAGTCAAACTGTCAAACTAGGCAGCGCTGATCAAATATGAATCAGGATTCTGTTACTGTGTTGTCTCAGATGTTTTCAGAAACATATTTTAGTGTACTGTTTAGCTGTAATATGAGAAAGTTGGTTTAGCTGGTGGGTGGCGCTTGGTTGCCTACGTCAGATGACTGTATCCAACATAGCGGCCAGGTCACCTTCTCATTTTACAGCTAAACAGTACACATAAATATTTTTCTGACAACATTTGAGGCAAGAAATAAGCAATGTAGTAACAGAATCTTGATTCATATTTGATCCACGCTACCTAGTTTAACAACAGTTCACAAGCTGCAAGTGACATGATTGACAAGTGCATTAGAGACTCCTCCACTCTGATTGGTTGTTGCTAAAGGACCCACACAACATGTCATTAAAGAGGCCTCGCTTCCAGTTCCAGCAAATCATGTGTAAAGAACTGTGGGTACTTCACGCCCACTGAGGACACACACATACATCCTTGAAAATCGTCTGACGTAAGGACTCGGCCCTCAGTAGAATTTGAAGCCTCCTTGACATTGACGGGATTCGATGACAAAGCCTTGTTGAACTTCAGCCATTTAAGGATCCTTCCCTGACTTTGAGAAGCACCAATATTGTCACATCCTGTTTTATTTTGCTGTGTCCTGTTGATCTTACTAGGTTGATCCACTGATTGGCAGACACCTATGCTGACAAGTTGGCAGACGTCCTTGTTCAGCTCGCTCCCTCTCCATCCTGCTGCAGCAGGACCTATGTCGTGTTTGGTGTCTGGTTTTCATTTATTCAGTCATTTATTTCAATAACTTTTCATGCAGTAATCTCCTCTCCTGGTACGGTGTTCAATATTATGTTCAGTGTTTGAGCCAGCTGTGACATTGTCATAGTCATTGCACCTGAGGGGGCATGTCTGTCAAGCAGGAGTGCCTGTGGTGTCCTCCCTGCGTCAGGTGTGATCATATGACCTCATGATGGATACTTCTGACAGTATTATTACTCAGAATCTGCAAAGTACCTGAAGATTTCCATTAAATGTATATGAGTTAAAAGTACAAAACCTGCCTTTAAGATATAGTGAGGTCAAAGAAGAGAGCAGCATGATATCTGAATCACTCAAATAAAGTACAAAAGTACAGATCTTGAGTAATGTATTTTGTTACTTTCAACCATGTGGTGATAATGACAGCATGAGGCCACAGGGGGGCGTTACAGTGCTGGTTTAGGTTCCTCTTCATAACATTCTGTACACCTCTGAAATTCTTATGAATGTTAACAATGACTGATCTATAACATCATACAGTGTCTCTCTTTTAGGTTACCATGAGACCAATTAACAGCTGAAATAGATTGATGGTAGGTTTCTAGATGTATTTGTCTGTTATGAAGCACTAACATATATATTTATCGCTGCAGGTAAGAGGAACACATGCAGGACATCAGTAATAGCATCTTAAATAACATCACCTACAAGCAAAAGCTCTGACAAAGACTATTGGAGCCATGAATGTAGTTGTTGTTATTGTTGCATAACACTTTTACATGGCAGAAAACAAAGAATTACAATATATTGCTCCATAAAAAAGTGGAGAGTATTCTCTGTTGGTAAGATAATTACACAGAACTACAAATCTGGAAACATATGTGAAGCCAGTAAGCAGTAGGCCTTTCTCACAGCAGCTGTCACAGTGGGAAAAGCAAAGGTTTACTGATAACACAATTGATGGCTCTGTTATTCTAGTGTTACAGTGAGAGTGACGGTGAGTAAGAATGCAGGGTAACAGGAACCTGAAATCAAAGCAACTAACTGGAAGTCAGCCATCATTCATTTCATTATTTGCGCTTGTGTTGTTGCAACTGTGGCAAGTCAAATTGTCTTGGTGAAAAAAGGCTTATATTCTGCTTGCATGTACATACTTGCCCTCCAGGTGGTGCCAGTGTCTTCCTTCTCTTCTACCAGCAGCAACACTGAAGAGGTGTAATTAACTGAACATGCAGTTTTAGACCATTGTTGGGATTATTAGAATTCCTTGCTAAACCCTTTGACTGACTTTTTGAAACTACTATTAAGTCATCTATGGGTGATTCCATTGTACTCTCTGCCCTTTACTACAGAAACAAACCTGACTCAACAAGACTGTCACATTAGCATCATATGTGAAAACAGGTTTCTGCAGAAAGCAAACAGAAGTTTGACTCCGGGTGGCCTGCTAATGTGACACATATGGTTTGATTAATGTACTTTCAGATATGTGATGATATCAGAGACATTTCATTTGTTATGGCACTATAGAGACATTCCATATTGACGTCATAAGTATTAGCACTGTTTCATCATATATTTGTTAATTGACTGTTGCTCACCAATAGGATTTGTGGATTAAACAGTGTTGCAAAAAACAACAAAAACAGATAAAAGCATGTTATGTAAAATTATGTGCTGAATAAAGAAACAACATAACTTACTTCTACAGCCAGAACATAAAGTGATTTTTGTGTTAATGGCTTTTCTGTTGTCTTAACTTTCTATTTAGTTTTTTTATTGTTTGATCCAATCTTTTTATTAGTTCAATGACATATCCATTTTTTTTAAATTAAAAAAATGTTTCAGTGTCTATCTAAGTTTTGTATCTGCAACCACTTCCTCAAACAGAGGCCAAGAAACATGCTGACGTGTTTTCTCACCAATCACAAATTATGGTGAGGCTGCACCCTCGTATGTTAGTTCTCCAATTGTAGTCACAGCATGCAGTCTTACATTTGTACTTTGTACACTTTTGAAGCACTACAAAGGCCCTGTTTACACCTGGTATGAACATTTATCTTAGGAGATCGGAACACAAATGGACAACTGTAAGTACAGGTGTGAATGCACCAAATGAGTCAATGCATCTTGTGATCCAGTTGCTGAGACCACATTTGGAGGTGGTCTGAGCTGCATATGGCCAAAGTCTCTTAGTAGTGTGTACGCTCATGGCCCAACGTGTTCTCATCCACACTCATCAAATACCAGGTCAGCGTACCTAAATGTCAAAATATGATGCACTGGTGTGTATCATACAATAGCAAAAGGTGCCTCTGCGTGTCAGGATCTTACCCTGAGCTCACTGACAAAGTGTCAGTGTTTAACGACTTGGGAATGAGAGCGGGCTTCAAAGCCACACTGACGGACCATCTGCTCAGATGACACCTTACTGGCATTGCCATGAGTAGAAGCAGCGTTAAAGGACTGTCCCTGGAGCCACTCACCCCCCAGCAAATGGTCACTTCAGCATCTGCCAGGTTAGCATGACTTAACAGCAGCTGTTGAATGGTCCCAACAAACTCACACCAAGACCAAAATGGCTCAACTCAACTAAACCTGTTAATAACCCTTAGTTAACAGCCATGTGATGCGAAAAGTTAGCCCTGTCACTGTGTGTGTGTGGATGGACCCCCATTGAGTTTATAGCATGACAAAACTAAAATTACGTGTTTGTTTGCATGTAGATTTGAGATCTGATCACAAGTAGTCATGAATGAGGAGACACATCATAATGCCAGGTGTGAACAGAGAGACTGAGCCATCCACTTGTAGACAGATCACCCACGGCACAAGTTAATACCAGGTGCAAACAGGCTCAAAGATTCCTATCCACTGACTGAATCCTTTCTTCAGTCTGCTGTGACTATCTTCAGTCTACATCTATCCCCACATGTCTACATTGAGCAGTCATGGTGGATAGCACTGGAATGACAGGGGCCTTTAAGTTTTATCACAGCAATCATTCAAGGACAGAGAGCAGACCAACTACCTGTGCGCACGCCATCAACCAGTAAAAGCTACAGCATGCATAGGGTGAGAGGGAAGAAAATGGGTCAGTCTGCATGTCTCCCTTCTGCTCTAGACTCTATTGTGTGCAGTAAGTGGCCCCACGCCCAAATTACATTAAATATGCTCCTACAGGTCAAGGCACTGTGGGAGAAATGCAGCATTATCACTCTATTCCCTCTTAATGAGCAGCTCTGCAGCTTCAGAGTCTCTGCCAACTTTCTCTGCGTGTTTTCTTTTTCCAAGGAAGCTGTCACATATAATTAAATGCTCTGAGTCAGACCTTATTAGATATCGCGTCTATCACAATGTGCAACACATATAAAATGGTGACATGTTTTTGTACTCTGACACTCTCTCTTAATATCACAACAATTATTAGCTCTACCTGGAAGGCCCATTAACACCATTACTATCAGGCGGGAGCCCTTAATTGAACCACTCACACAGCATGAGCGGTGTAAGGTGCCAGGATTATTGTGACAGATTCATCATCAGTCAGTCCTACCTTTGCAAGTTGAAGCTTGTCGTTACACGGTGATCCCAAATAAGGTGTGGAGGATGTCTGTTTCCAGTAAATGTGAAAGGAAAAGAACAAGTTCGGTGAACTGATGAGTAATGCATGTTTAGTTTTTCTTGTGAACTTGAGTGGTTTCACCCCATCTCTATGCTAATTTTATCTCAGGACAATGATGTGATGTTTAGCACAGACCGGGCTAATTTCAAGGCAGCACTTACTAAAATATGCTTTACAACTTCTGCTAATTACAACTAATCAATGTCATGCATTTGACCATACTCCAAATGTATGCTTATAAAAATCTGCATCCCAAAAATGCCCTTACATTTGTGTTTCTGACTGTGCAGGCTCTTGGTAAATGTTTGATTTGGGAATTCTTCCCACACAGAAACTAAAACAAGCCCCTCACAATGCTTTTCTGTGTGATCACTGATGTGGAATTTAGCTATCTGGGATGGGAGCAGAGTGGGGAGAGAAGTTATAATCACCTCAGTGGGCTGTTGTGCTCACTGAGGCTGATATTTGTTCCCTCATGATTGCATCCCATAATAGATATTGCATTTTGAGGGATCTACTGGGTCTCAACAACAAATGTTCACCAAGCAGTGTTGAGAGTAGATTAAACTACCCCACAGTATATGAAGTAGTTAAGATTCCCACAACCTTAAAAATCTACAGCAGTAAAATACAACATACACACTGACGCAGCAGCAATATTAATCCAAAACATCATATAAAATAGTAAAATACTGACATTTTGCTTTTAATACTTAACATACTTTAAATTTAAGGGGATTTTCAACCAGCTTTGTGTCATAACAATGTGGGTAGTATGTGTAAATGAGCTGTGGTGGACTTACCTTCATCATACCAGCGCTGAGATCTCCCTGCTCATCTCTCAGCTAAAACGTGTCATCCAGCGAAGTTTTTGCTGGCTCTAGGACTGTTGCTCGACTACAGATTGCACTTCCACATTTTCATTTACCCGCCACCAGGAACACAAAGAGTATAGAAGCTAAGCCAAGATTCTGTCACAGTATTGCCTGTTTCTTGCCTAACATGTCTCCAGAAACATATTTTTAGTGCACTGTTTGGCTGTAATACGAGAATTGGTGAACAAGCAGCATACTGTTTCTTGTATTGTAAAAACTGAGGCTGAAAATATTGAGATCAAACTGTAAAACAAAGCAGCGCTGATAAAATATGTACCAAGAATATGTATACATCACCCACCAGCAGGAGCTTTTATGGGTCCAGTGTGTCACAGTGCATTCTGGTAGGTGTAGTGTTTTCTACCTCTTGAGCAAATGCAAATGCCACAGTCCATTTTATCCATTTTTTCTGGTCATGTAGCATCAATTTCAAAAGTATTTGCATCTTGCTTCTGCATAGATAGTCTACTTTTATGAGAAGACTGTTTTTCTAGCAGTGACACACTTATTTAAAGTGAAAATATTTAAGTATTGCAAGTGGTTTTGAATGGAGAGCTTTTACTTGTAGTGTAGTATTTTTACAGTGTGCTATTGCCACTTTTAACCAAAGGATCTGTGTACTTTTTCCACTACTGTCATCATGAGAACAACAGCAGGTCCCTCTTGAGACATCCCTGGTTGTCATAGCAGCAGGTGGATCTGTTGAAGTGACGCTGTTACCCTGGAAACGGCCACCTGTATTTGCTGGGATATACTGTACCAGGGGCCGTCGCTCAGACTTAAAGCCACATAGGATTTATGAGCCGTCGACAATCACAGCTTTACAATCCACAGGCGTGAAATGGACCTTTGCAACGCTGGCATCACAAAGTTCAGTACAGCATTGATAAGTGAGAAGGCAAACAGGGAAATCGATAAACAGCAGCGCATTCGACAAACACCACACAATACGACCTTTGGCTGGGTGGGTAGATAAGTCCTTCCCCCTTCCTCCCACTCTCCCCCTCTCTGTCTTTCCTTGTCTATGTGGAGTGTGTGTCTATTAGCCATGATAATAAAGACAGGGGTTTGAGCAGCGGGTGGGGATTCTGGCATTACAGTGACTTTGGGGAGATAAGGGGATGGCTGCTCTGCCTGTGGAGGCCAAAGTAAAAGAGAAAGATTTGTGATGTAGGTGGAGTTAGTGTAGATGAGGGAGGGTGAGAAAAGAGAGTTTGAACATGTGCAGAGAAGTGTGAGGAGGGCAGAGCTGTATTGGGTTAGTAGGGAGTGTTGGTTTTTACAGAAGAGAGAAGACAGATCAAGCTGCAGGCACACCACACAGCTGTGACAAAGGAAGTGTGATAATCAGCTTGGGAAATGACTGTGTGAATTATTAGTTGTTCCGTTCAGAGGCCGGGGTGTTCTTAATCAGAAATGAACGGTGATGGCAGCAAACAGCGTTATGTGTCAACCTTCAGGATGCACATCAAGCCGCACCGTGCATCGTCTGCACCAGGTAATGGACCAGGAACTACTGACAACAAGCCTTCTGACAAACATATTGACACAGGTAAGGACTGCATGAGAGACAGAGAGAGGAGATGAATAATTTAAGGGTGTGTGTTTGTTGGAGAGCACCCAGCTGGTAGCAGATGTAATGTTTTAAATGTCAGTGTTTGAATAGACAAGCCTGCAAAAACAGCTTTGCTTTAATTTTATCATGATGTAAAGCAAGATCATTTTCCCTGGAGAAGATGAGACAACACACTCCAACTTTGTTGCTTTTAAAGTTCATATCCAGTGTCATGTTTGTCCTGAATTTAAATGATCAAGTATCTGATTGTTTATTGTATAGTGGCAGACTTTCACTTCATGTCAGTCCACACTGAACATCAAATTTTTTATGCTTGAAATAACACTTTTAGTTTGTACTAAACTTTTTGCTGGCTTTTGCTGAGGATCTGTAAAGATTCATTTGAAAATATAACACAGAAGATTAATCTTTTGGATAGCCACATATTAACTGTCTGCGTGTCACTGACTGTACATATGCTTACTCAAATCATTTCAGTGTGAATTGTGATTCAGCAGACATTATCACACACATCTGTCTACCAGATAACAATCTTGTACAGTAGCTTTTGCATCTCAAAACATCAGGAACTGATAAAAACAGACTTGTGTCAGCTTGGCCACAGCGCAAGTGTTTTGAAAGTTTCATTTCCAACAGCAGTGGGTTTTTATAGCAACCTGTAAGCCTTTAGTTCAGCTGAGTTATCACCAACCTGCTAATAAAAGCTTTGAGGTCGGCGCATGTTTTGCTTAAAAGAAAAAAGAAGAGGTCAGAGAGTCATGCTGAGAGCAGGGTGTGAAAATCCACCTCTCAATGTGTCTGTGTGCAGAGGTGCAGCTCAAAATAGCTGGCTTGACTGAACAGTGCCTGTCTTCAAACATCGGACTTCACAGTGAAGTCTTGAGGATTGTAAACACTGGTGAAAGGTTGATGGTAAAACACCCCTTTTGTTAAACCATAACTAGTATACTATGCACGGCATTACAACACAACAGTCAGATTTGGTCCACCTTTACACCATGTCTAGTAAAGATACTGTACTGCGCATGACGGGCCTCTGTAATGCCAATTAATTGTACCGGTGATACCACTCAGTGTCAGCCTGTGGTGTTGATAATGTGCTCTTGATACATGAAGCTTTACTGGATCAGGGGGAGAGCAGTTCCTGGGAATACCCACCCCTGTGCTTCAAGGAAGGATCAGCTCTGATGTCAGTACTGCATTTTAAAAAGAAAACAACATAGTCCTGTTACCATGAACTCTGCATTTTGTATTAAGGCAGAGGATTGATGTCAGTGGTTTTCTGGGCAGTGTGACTGGCATTCATGTGACATGTAAGTGAAAAAGAAGAACAGAAAAAGAGATGAAGTGGTGTGAACTGTTAGGGTAGATCAGAGGATGTAACACTGTGACATGCATTCATGTCTCGAGCACTTCTAGCAGGTCTTACTTCTCATTTAGAGGGACAGTTCGGATATTTTGAAGTGGGGTTGTATAGGGTACTTAGGACACATTCACACCGGCGCTATTTGGTCCACTTTAAACGAACCCTGGTCCACTTCCACGGATAGTTCGGTTCCTTTGGGAACGAGCAAACCCTGGTCTGCTTGAAAACTGGGGGTCTCCGTTCACTTGCAAGCGAACTACAGAGAGGAAGTAAACCAAAGAGAGGAAGTGACGTAGAGCGCAGTGCATTTTGGGTAGAAAAAAAACAAAGCCAACAGCGCGAACCGCTTGCTGCCTCACCTGCTGCTCATACTGGGCAGCTTCTTGTGAAAAAACAATTAGGTTTGAACACCAAAGTAAAAACAGAAACCCCAAGACTGCATCAATTTGGTGCCGCTCCATTGTTTTTGTGGTGACCAAGCCGGCTAAAGGGGGTGGATTTCCGTTTTCAGTCCTGGCCAATCGATGAGCCGGGTTTTATCTTCCTCATGCTTTTTTTCCTCCTGGTCAGTGGTTGTTTCCCCAAATGAACAGCTGTTGTAACTGCGTGACGGTAGTCCATGGGGACTTGGGTTGGGAACCGGAGGGTTGCCTGTTCAAGTCCCCGTCCGGACCAAATATGGAGCGTGGACTGGTAGCTGGAGAGGTCACCTCCTGGGCACTGCAGAGGTGCCCTTGAGCAAGGCACCAAACTGCCAACCACTCGGGGCACCTGTCCATGGCAGCCCCCTAACTCTGACCACTTTGTGCATGTATAGGTCCTGTTTGTGCATGTGTGTGTATTTCAGACCTGTGTGTTCATGACAACGGAGTGAAAAAATTGAATTTCCCCTCAGGGGGATTAATAAAGTATATAAAGTATAAAAGTAAGTAAAGGGAGGGAGATGGCTCAACTTACCCCACTCCTACGCTCAACTTACCCCAGACACGGGGTAAGTTGTGCCACAAGACCACTTTTTTTGGACATGCTATATTGTTGTGCCACAAGACCACTTTTTTTGGACATGCTATATTATCAAAATAGTTATGTTTACACTCATTCTGTTTGTTTGTAGGGATGCATAACATCCTGAAATATATGCACATATATTAGTTAGCAACAAAACTATAATAGCCTTGATGTAGTGATCCTGAATATAAAAAGTGACTCATCTTACCCCGGTCTCCCCTACAACAAAATGTATATTAGCCACCTAAAAAAGTCCCACTTAAGAAAAATCAAAATCAGTTTAAGTGTATGCTATATTTAGAATATATTCACTGCTTTATCTTTCCGTCAGAGAGCCGGTTCTGACGGAGTGTCATGAACAACTTCAGTTCCGCCTCTATGTTCTTGTCGAAGCCACCAGACTCCTTTGACAAAAACCCTTTCAAATGCCAAAGACACACAATAACAAACAAAATAACTGTTCAAGGCAGTGGTAGATCAGCAGCTCCTGTGTTCAATTACTGTTTTTCTTAATGGAGTTTGACTTTGAAGAGTGCAATATAACGGATTCAGTTCCCTGTCAGAAGCTGGGGGGGACTGCAGCCAGCTTCTTCAAACTAGGGGTATGGTGCCAGCAACAATTAGTTAGAATTAGCTCCTACTCAGTCCAGCAGAATTGCTCACCTGGTACACACACCAAAAAAGTTCGTAGCTTTGGGGTTTACTTCTGGGATTAGGCCCACTAAATATGCATGTAGTGTTTGTGTTTGTAATGTTTCTGGTCCTGCTTGCAAGTTCCCACTCAAGAAAAGTTTTCCAAATAGGCTATATAACCTGCATGGATCAAAAATTTCAATTGGAAAATTGGAAGGAAAGCTGAGCAGCATCCCTGGGAACCTGATTACATTCTCTGCTCAGGACATAAACAACAACAGAGAAAACAGAAAACAGTTGTACACTCCTCTATTAATGCTCCAGATAACATATAGCTCCTTTAATAGATGCAGTTATGGAAAGTGTGTTGCTCATTTTCTGTATCTGACCCCTCACCTCTCACCCCTCTTCTCCACATCCAGGGTGTGTTAACTCCTTCACTCATAAACGTCTGGATCCACCGGTCTTCATAGAGCCACTGCAGGACTGCTGCGTGGATGAAGGAAATGACATCACGCTGCGGGGGGTTCTCACTGGAAGTCAGCCGATCAAAGTGTCGTGGTTGCACAATGGTAAGCAGGGACAATTTACACTGCTGCATCTCGATGTTTGCTCAGGATGAAACGTTAATCCAAAGTTGTCATTAACAACGAAGAAAGAACAGCAAAAACTCACATTTGGTTTGAAAACAGGTTATTTATAGTTTCTGAGGTTCTTATCTAACCAGTTAACCTCTTGGACCCCGTACATTTGGCTTCAAATGGATGTAAAGTAGCAACAAAAATCAACTCTTTGACAATTTAGATGTTCTTCTGTTTGTGCTTGTTCCAACACACTGGAGCTTATTTTCCTTCAGACGATGCTACTGTGTTTTCATGTCTGCGTCAAATGGAAACTTTCTGGGTGTCTTTTGTCTAATTCTCAACACATTTCCCTTCACTCAGCCTGACTTATTTGGTATTTTTGGAGACTCTGGAATACTTATCATACATCAAACCAAAGTATGGGTTTGAACAATGCCTGGCCCTGCAACAAGCATTTGCAATAACAGATCCGCAACAGGGTTTAAGAGGTTAACAATAAATTTAACCTTCCTTTATCCGGCATCATTGTCAGCCCTTCCTTTCTCTCATGGCCTTCTCCACATGTTTTTTTTTTTTTTGCACAGTACACCAGCAGCAGAGAGTGTTTCTAATTTGTTTGTTTGCTCCTATGGGCAGGTGAAGTGGCCCGTTTTGGGAATCCTTCCTTCAATGGCAGGGAGACGAGTTTTGTGGTGAGGGAATGCTTGCCGGAAGATGCTGGCGCCTACACCTGCCTGGCAGAGAACAGTGCAGGGAAGACGTCCTGCTGTGCTGCTGTGTTTGTCAGAGGTGAGGGAGACACTGGGAGACACTTGAGACAGGTCCATGTTGGAAATGAGTTAAAGGAACAGTGTGTAACATTTAGGGACATTTAATGTTGTCTAGCTGTCGCTTGCAGATTGCAACCAGCTAAAACTTGAGCCAAATTGACTGATCATGTGATTAAAACCAGTAGAAACACTGTTTAAATCAGTTTTATGCTACAAATCAGTGTTTCTCCAACGCTGTTTGCCATGTCGGAGACAGCTGCTAGCTTAGCACCTGTGTGCTAACCTTTTTACTCACCTTTTTTCTCTGATAACCTAAAATCCAGATGTTCAGGAAGTTTTCACTGGAAGTGCAACTATCTGCAAAGGTCTTTTCCTCTCCATTGATTTCTAAAAACACTGAATAAAGAAGTTTCACCAAAAAAAACGAGATATATTTCCAATGCTCTCATTGCGGAGAGGCTGATAACCACGGTGGCCAACACGAATACATAAGCGAAAGGTCCGATCTAGAGCCAGTGTTTGGTTTGTCCTTTCAGGGCTACCATAGAAACATGGCAATCAACCATGAGCCCCTTTTACACTGCCAGATTTTCCGCGAATGTTGGGCCGTTTTGCCGGCAAGCTGCAAGCATTTAGACACAAAGGGCCAGATTGGCGAGTTGATCCGAGGTGCCCAATTTACACTAAAGAAAACATATTTATTATATCATATTCTATTTCTGCCAATATATCCCCCTAAATCCTACACACTGGACCTTTAAATTCTCAGGAAATTAGTCTACGACACAATTTCCTGCTGATTATTAACTCTCCCTCTTGCAAGTTTAATGTAGGGTTCCTCTTTCATTGGACTTTTTCATTGTGCTACTTTGTTCACAATAAGTAGGAGTTTCATTTCTGATATTCTGTGGTCTCATCTCCTCTTCCTCTTACTGACAACCAATCCAGACTTTGAAACTATCTGCGGTGTGAATCGTGTCTCAAATATCCTGACTTCTGCATCCAAGAGCATTGTGGAGAATGGAACGTCACCACAGTCTCCCAAAGATGAGCTACAGAAGTCTCCTACCTCCCCAACAGGCTCTGATAAGCTCAGCCCAGTCTCAGGTAATCAGATAATTGTTAATTTTACATATGGGGATATTTTAGGAGTCCGTTTATAGATCATAACACACGACCCATACAGTGCAACTTCCTTCCTTCCTTACATGTTTTGATGCACCAGAAAAATATCTCAACCTCTTCACCATTGTTTTAACCTCTTCCGGAAATCCACGTCATATTTTTAAATAAATAGGAAACACATCACTTCCAGTCCTTGTGTGATTGGCTGTCAGGCAACATTTGTATCAGTCAGGAATTATGTAAGACTCCCACAATAATAATAATACACCCACTAGAGGTTGTTGTCCCAAGTGAACACCATGTAGGGAAGTGGACAGTGCACAGTACAGTAAAACTTGCTGAGTGTGTAAACTGATAGCCATAGAACAGAAAAGCAGAGCCACACCTCTCTCCCACTAAAACCTACCTGCACTTCATCTGTCTCTGCAGAAGTCATCCCAAAGAAGAGAGCCAACTCAGGAACAGGTAAGAAACACTTTTCTCCTCTCTCTCACTATCTCTGCTGAATGACCAGGCAATGCACCTGTCTTTCCATCATCCACTTAATTATATTTGTCATTACTCACTGCTATATTGTCTGGTTTCCTCTTGTTCATTTTAATATCTTTAGAGACTGTTTTTTTGTGAGTGTGAGGTGCTTCTAATGCTATTGTGGTTTGCCCTGGAGCTACACCTGTTGTTAGTCTTTGTTCTTGATATAATGTTGTCTGGCTTTAAGCTATTGTGCTCCAATATACTGGGTAACTTTACCATAGGGTGTAGGCTGCAACAATAAAAGCATGCAAAGTTCACATAATAAGGTTTGAATGTGTGTTATGGGTGTACAGGACATGTCATACTCCTTTTTTTTATGGTTTTATGACAAAGATATAAGTGATGGCTTGAGGAGGACAGGCAATAATCTAACATACCTGCTAAGAAGGTAAACTGTGAAGCCATTTAAACCTAATTTTATCAGATTGTCTTTAGTCAAATTCTCCATCCTGATGCCACAGTATTTGAATACTGATAGTGTGAGAGATGATATTGACTCAGGCTCATATATGGAATTTTCTTAGCATATTAACATTGTATAACCACAGGATACAGAGCAGGCTTCACATGTGTGTTTGCTTCTTTTAAGTATGTTTGTTTAAGTAAACAGTGTTTGAAACATATTGAACTGGGATGCACAGGTGAGTTCAACAGGTGAATTAGCTTGACATTGTTCAACACACTTGATTACACAAGGACTGGTTGTACTTGTGTGAAGGAGGCTATATGTGCTTTGCATTTGTTTCCAGTTGGAACACTTGGTCTCCTGTTTGCTACAATAATAAGGGTCTCGGGGGAAGTAACACACTTCCAGTTTTACAGTACAGCAGAAACCACACACCACACAATCCCACCCAGCTAACACAGTCTCTCTTTCTTTATCTTACATGCCACACTGGATGGTTTCCTTCCAGTTGGATATTTAAGGCCTTCAAGTCAATACTACTTCAATAAGCAGGCAGGCTCTCAGTCAAAACACTCACTTTATTTTTGTCTCTGCAGGTCCAGCATTACATTTTGAAAACGCTCCGCAGCACCTCGAGGTGAAGGTGGGAGAAACTGCACGTGTGACGTGTTACTTCGCCGGCAGTCCTCCTGTAGCGTCCTGTTGGATCAGAAACAAAGACCAGGTGTGTTGATTTGTAAATCATGGTTTATATATCCACTTTCTGCCACCTTAACTATACAGTGTCTCCGCTGGCTCTCAGTATTAAAGGGACAGTTCACCTCCGAATCAAAAATACATATTTTTTCTTACCTATAGTGCTATTTATCCGTCTAGATGGTTTTAGTGTGAGTTGCTGATGTGTGGAGAGTGTTGGAGATACCGGCCGTAGAGATGTCTGCCTTCTCCTTCAATATAACTGAACTAAATGGCACTCAGCTTGTGGTGCTCAAAGCACCACATAAATACATTTGAAAAACTCAACAGCAATGTCTCTTTCCAGATATCATGACCCAGTTACCCAAGATAATCCACAGACCTTGTTGTGAGCAGTTTCATGTGGGAACTATTTTCTCTTTATCCAACTACACCCGCCAACCATATCACTGCACAGAAAGAAAACATGCATCTACTCATGCAAGAGAGGCTCATGCTCGTGACAGCACGAGATGTAAACATTGATGGTGTCCTCCTTGGCTGAGTTGTAAGTTTAGCTAGCTCAGTGGTGCTAGGTGAGCTAGCAGTAGATGCATACTTCCAACCTGTGATATTGTTGTTGGGAAAATTTGTAATTTTGATTTCGGGGTGAACTGTCCCATCAATCTCTCTCTTTTCCTTACACACTATATCTGCAGATAGTGGATGGTCCAGAGCTATGGGTAGAAAATACTGATCGCAGCAGTACCCTGGTCATAGCAGAGGCTAAACCACAGCACACAGGTCGCTATACTGTTGTAGTGAAGGACCGCAAGAGCTCAGCCCAACACACACTCACCCTTTCTGTCATAGGTAAGACGACACACTCACTACAGTATGTGACCATATGAAGTACACTTTATCTGTAAGCGACACTTTATTTATCATTATCATCATCATCTCACCAGAGAGGCCTCAGCCTCCAGCCTCCTCTCCTGTGATCTCCCTTGTCTCTGCCACCAGCCTTGTGCTGTCCTGGTCGGGCCCCTGCTACGACGGCGGCAGTGCCATCCTGGGCTATGTGGTCGAGGTAAAGAACCAAGGACGCGCTGAGCCTAAGGAGTGGACCGAGCTCACTGCCCAGTGTAAAAGTACCTCGTACAGAGTGTGCTCTGGGCTGCAGCCTCAACAGGAATACTGTTTCAGAGTGAGGGCCTACAACGCGGTGGGAGTAAGCGAGCCTGGACCAGTGTCACCAGTGGTTACAATGGAGCAAAAAGGTAAGATATTAGGTATTGATACCACATATGAAATTAGAGGCAAATATAATGAGGCTTATGTTACAGCTGTTGTGTCTTTGTGTACATATTTAGAGAAACCACAAGAAGAGGAGGCCCCTCAAGCATATTGCTGTGTCACTATTGACTCTTCACACAAAGTCACAGATCACTACAATTTGCAGGAGAAACTGGGAATGTGAGTATGTCAGGAAAAAACCCAAACATGTTTTTCCACTTGGCTTTAAAGAGCAATTTTCTTCAGAAATGCTCATCAACACTGAAAGCTTGACCTTTGAAGGCAAAGTCTTCTTTTTATTAGTGTGAGTTGTGTGAAAGAGGGAAAGCCTGCCAAGTGTAGCAGAGGGTGGATTAAAATACATGCATGTAGAGACACGGTTCTACTCAAGTAAACAACAGAGGTACACCAGTGCAGGTATGAGAACACCAGTAATTGCAGTTAATAACGTCAGTGCCGTACTCTTGCCCTTTGGCAGATATGTGCATACTAGAATCACAAACCTTAGATTAAAAATTGTTTGCATTTACATTTCTTTCTTAAACTCTCAGAGATTTTAAAATATGAATAAACTTGTCTCTTCATTAGGGGTAAGTTCGGCCTGGTGTTCAAGCTTACCCACAAAGAGACAGGACGTGTGTGTGCAGGAAAGTTCTACAAAGGCCGCCGTGCCAAGGAGAGGGAGGCTGCTCGCAACGAGATAGAGCTGATGAACTACCTCCACCACCCCAAACTGGTTCAGTGTCTCGCGGCGTATGATCACAAGCCTGAGATGGTCATGGTCATGGAGTTGTGAGTATTGTCATAAAAGCACAAAGTGAAAGTGAAAACCTGCAAATCTGGTTGCAAACAAAGAAATATAATAACTATTTGCTATCACTGTGGTTTGTCTGTAGTATTGCAGGTGGGGAACTGTTTGAACGTATTGTGGATGACAACTTTGAGCACACCGAGCCTGCCAGTGTGCTCTACATGCAGCAGATCCTGGACGGGATTGCCTACATGCACCAGCAGAACATCGTCCATCTGGACCTCAAACCTGAAAACATTGTGTGCGTCGACACCACCGGCACATCCGTAAAAATCATTGACTTTGGATTAGCCAGCAGGCTTGGTACGTGAGATGAAACTCTCCATATATTTACTTGTCATTCTAGTGCCTGTGTCTTCAACAGGGGGTCTGTGACACCGAGGCGTTCCTCAGAGTTACTGCAGGGGGCCACAAAATTATTGTGTGATAACTGATTAACAGTTTTCTTTCTTTTTAAAAAAAAAAAATTAAAACATATCTAAATATCATCATGAATCCAACATGTTATTAGCAAAGATAAATCAGCGTGTTCATTACAAAAACATTTAATTTACAGTACACATACTGATGTCCAGGTCAGACCAACTCACTCTGCTTGACCCTGTACATATCCATTAATCATTAACCTGAACCAAAAACTGCAAACCTTAAAGCTCAAAGTTTCTGGTAATGACTTAGCCTACATGCTTTGTGCTATAATGTATATCATTTCCAGTAGATATCACAATCTAAAACGTGTGTTTTCTCTTTTTAAAAGAACAAACAACAGAAAGACAACAAGATCTTTAAGTGGTTACGTCTTAAGCTTATGATCTCAAGCCTACACCTCGAGGTGATTAGTTTACATAAGTGCACAGCTGACAGGTGCAGTTGTTTGTTTACATGACATTACAGAACTGCATATTTAACGCATTCAGTGTTGACAGAGCGACACTTGCTCGCTTTTACAACTGGGTGTTAAGCTTACATATTTGCAGAGGGAAATATTTTTGCCAGGCATCATGACCAAAGAGATTTAAATATGTCTGACTTCAACAGATTTTCCCGGTCGAAAGAGGAATAGCGGAAAGCCTGAACTCATGATAGGCTAAATGTTACCCATGAATCCTTGTGCAATCATGTGAGCGAAGGAGCGCTGTGTGGCACTTGATGGACTGTTTTGTTTGTTTTGTTTTTGAGCAAGAGGCTCTGAGAGAGAAGACCCCAAAATATTCAGAGACTTATCTCAAGTGCAGCTCAGTTTTATATAATATTTGTAGGACGGCGTCCCTTCTCTGTCTGTTTTTGAGCTAAGGGGTTCTTTGTGTGAAAAATTAAATACTAATATGTGAGATTTCTGTTTACCAGATGGCAAAACACCTCTGAAGGTGATGCATGGGACTCCAGAGTTTGTAGCACCTGAAGTGATCAACTACGAGCCTGTGGTTTTGGCAACTGACATGTGGAGCATCGGGGTCATCTGCTACATATTGTGAGTCATACTATCACTCCCATAGTCTTCTCTGCATTCAAGGAATAGTTTGACACTTTATAAAAAGAGCTCATTTGCTGTCTTTAATGCTTTGTTGCCAAGAGTTAGATGAAAATACCACTTTCTTGTCTGTGCAATAACATGAAGCTACAGCCAGTGGCCGACTGGCTCCGTCTAAAGGTGACTAAATCCACCTATTAACACGTGGTTTTACAATATGTTTTTTGAACTGAGTAAAGAAACTAGATAATGTTTTAACTAGTGATTTTTAGAGTTGCCAGTGGATTTCGCTACCCTTAGACAGAACCAGGCTAGCTGTTTCCCCTGTTTCTAGTCTTTGTGCTAAACTAAGCTAATCTGCTGCTGTTAGTGGTTTCACAACCAAAACTCCACAATAAATGCTGGCATTGTATGGTTCTGCATGCCATGGCTTTGTTAAACAGATATATTAAATCTTTCAATTTTCATTTTTATCTTGTGACAAAGGTGTGATTAACGTGTGGTTAGGTTAATGCACAAAAAACACTTGCTTAGGGTTAGGAAAACATCACATTTGAGGTGAAAATATCTGTTTTAGTCACTACAAACACAGTTAGAAAATTTCCAAACTATTGTGAAAAATACCTGTTTTTGTTTGTCTCAGACAGTGGTCTGCAGCTGTCTGGTGCTTAGCACCTAGGTGTCATGCCACCCACATTCCCCTCCTGATGAGAAACTCAGCCCATATACTGTATATGGGCTGAGGATTTGCAACCACCGGTTTAGATGATGTACATGATATACACCATCTAAACCGGTGGTTTCAAACCTTGTTTCTTAAGGGACCATTTTTCCCATCAAAACTGATGACCTCTGACTAAGTGAGACACTTTTGGAATCTTTCATAATAGATACAATGCATAACTATAACAGTACAGAACAACTGATACACTGTACAATTAACTCAAATAGTGAACGCAATAACTGCAGGAAGCTGAAGCAAGACAAGCGTTTTTGATGCATTTTTAGAAATTATTTCCTGTAAATATTGCAACAGAGATGAGTTCTACTGATATTATCTTCTCCCTGACACTTAACCATTGTTTTATTAGTTTTTTTAGCTGTTTACTTACAGGACAAGGCTCTGTCAATACAGCTTGTGTTCAGGGGGGTATTCCAGAAAGCGGGTTATGTGAAAACTCAGAGTAAATTAACCCTGAGATGAGGGAAACTCTGAGTTATCCGTTCCAGAAAGAGAAGTAACTGAAACTCTGAGTCAGTCACCATGGTTACAGACTCTGTGAACATAACCTGCTCGCTGACAGGTTTTCTTCAATAAACCCTGAGTTTTTCTCTGTCTCCTCCCTCTTACA
>NC_065523.1:16958829-17076391 GCF_006386435.1 Epinephelus moara | reverse complement strand
GTTAACTTATTTACATTTTCCTCGCTCTGACTCAGGCTCTTCTTTTAAAGATAAACGTGCACCGTCTGCTGCACACGCATTAATATGTCTAGGCCTACATACACTGGATTAAAATGGAGGCGCTGTCTTTTATTTACCTGTTGCCATGGTGAATCGTGGAGTCGGAGCTCCATTGATGATGGCTTTTTATTGTCGGCTTAACTCAGAGTGAACATACTCAGAGTTGACTGAACTAACTCAGATCAGCTGTTTTGGAACCGGATACTCAGAGTTTCCCATCTCAGAGTAAGTCAACTCAGAGTTCAGGGATAGACTTAGAGTTTGTTGAACCTCCAACCTGGAATACCCCTCAGGTCTTCACAGTGCCCTTATCCTGTGTGATATTTTTGAAAAGTTTTTATCTTTAATAATAATCTTAAAAAAAACAACTTCATTTAGTGTTCCTCACAGAAATGAAAGAAATGCTGAGATATAGGTCGACTGGATTTTTTCTCTCTTAAACATACCTTAAAATCAAGAATGTCAGTCCTCTAACCAAGTGGTGACATCACAGTAGCTACATTGATTATTTATAGCCTACAGTCTATGTTAGGAACCAGTGATCTAAACTACATCATACAAATGAAAGGTAAAGGCCAAAACACACCGGCGGCGTACGACGCGCGTCAAAACAGCCGCCCCCATTATTTTCTATTTACAAACCCACACCGGCGGCGGCTCGACGTGCGTCGACGTGCCGCGCCGCGGCACTTTACGCTATTGTTTTTCCAGCGTCGCCGCCCTTGAAAAAGCGCTATTTTGTACTTCCCAGCCTAGCGGACTGGGGTCCGTTTCACAAAGCAGGTTCAACAAACTCTGAGTCTAATCCTGAACTCTGAGTTGATCTACTCTGAGATAGGAAACTCTTAGTTTTCCTCATTTCAGGGTTAACAGACTCTGAGTTTTCACTAAACCTGCTTTGTGAAACGGACCCCTGGAGTGTGCAATAGAAACTACTTGACTCACGTCAATGACGCTGCCGTCATATGACGCCGCCGGTGTGTTTTGGCCACATGCACAGTTTGCAGCAACATACAATGCCAACATTTTATTCTGGGGACTGAGCTCGGCTTCATATTTACCAAACAGACATTAAAGTGGTATCATTACTCTTATCTACCTCTTAGCAACAAACAAAGAAGCCAATCAATTTTAATCATTTGATTGTGTCATGCACATCAACATTGGAATAATCGAAATGAAAAGGGCTCTTAATCACTTGCAAATCCTGCTTTGAGAGACAAAATAGAACATGACTGATAGAGTGAGCTGGCGGTGACATTCATGACAGATCGACTGCTTATCATTTGAATGTCTGAGACTTTTATGCCACCTAGTGGTTGTAGGTGTAAACAGTCAATATAATGACCTTGCTGTCTCTCTTTATCTATCCGCAGACTGAGTGGTGAGTCTCCATTCCAGGGTAACAACGATGTAGAGACCTTGGCCCTGGTCACAGCTGCCCAGTGGGAGTTTGATGAGGAGAGCTTTGATGAAATTACAGACGAGGCCAAAGACTTCATCAGCTCCCTGCTCAACAAGAACACAAGGTGATTCCATAAACACAGCTGTAGCACAGCCAGCTCCATCTTCACTTAAGTACCTATAACACTCTGTGTGTTTCCCCAGGCGGAGGATGTCCTGTGAAGAGGCACTTGCACACCCTTGGATGACATTAGACCCTGCAGCTCTCGCCACCTCCAAGAGTCTGTCCAAGGAGAAGATGAAGAGGTTTCTTGCCAGGCAGAAGTGGAAGGTAACGCCTGAGTGCAGGATTTTTATGTTTTCTTTGAGGTGTTGTTTTTTTGTTTACTGGACCAGACTTTTGAATTTCTTTGTCACATAGAAAGCAGGTAAGGCCTTGTTAGCCCTGAAGAGAATGGCTCTGCTGTCTAAAAGTGACAGCTCTTCATCTCCTACCAGCCCTGGAGAAGGTAAGACACTTGCAGGACCATTTTAGTTTGCTGATTTGCTGCATAGCAATTTTGACCCCCCTATTAAATCTACGTATCCCCCTCTCCTGTCCCAGACTCACCCCTGAGCCCAGAGGCAGAGCATGCCCTGCAGTCCCTGGAGCGCAAGATGCAAGGGCCACCTCAGTTTACCCAGAGCCTGGAGGACCAGACAGTAGCTCAGGGATCCAGTGTCCGTCTCTCATGTCACCTTACAGGTACACTTCATTCAAGAGCTCAAGCACTACCTGTGTTCATTGTGACATTGTTTTTGCTTTGTTTCAGAGCAGGGGCTTTACTTGCTTGACTCCTTTGCCTTACAATTTAAGTGTGCTAGCATGTTGACTTGACTATGAAGGCTACCAACTTGACTAGAACTCCCCCAGAAGACTTAAACGCAGCTACGCTCTTCATTAATTTTAGAAGGTCTGCTTTTTAAAGCTGTCCTCACCCCTCTCTTCTATCACGGCAGGATACCCTGACCCAGAGGTGGTGTGGCTGTGTGGTAAGGAGCCTCTGGTGGAGTCACCCGCAGTGCAGATAGAGTACGAGGAAGATGGCCGCTGTACCCTGGTCTTAGCCAAAGTTGGCCCAGGGGACTCCAATATTTACACCTGTCGAGCCACCAATGACCATGGGGAGACGTCCTGCTCAGCCAAACTCATTGTTCAAGAATAGATTAATTATTTTAACACTGCAGAGATAAAATGTATAAACAGTTGTCTTGTATGTACATTCTTGTTTTCATACAAATGGGGACCAAACTGTACATCCCGTACTGTAACTGGAGATTTATAATACATGTATTATTGTACAAAATGTATGAACAGATGAATATTGTTACAGAGCTACAAGCATGTAAGGTTGATATTTCTTAATGGGATTAAGGCATTGTTATACACTGTTTTAAACAACATGTTCAAGCAGAAATTATAAATCTATTTCTTGCTTTGCCTCATGGGGGAGTTATTTAATATTCTGCTGGCAATATGAGTAAACTGAGATGTCCCTTTTGAGAAGCAAATGATGCTGATCTGACTTGTGCTCTTTGATATACTTTAAGCTTTTTTTGAGTAGAATTAAAAAAGAAAGTACACCAAATTTTTCGTCCTGAAAGAGATGTAAGCAGTTTTTTAATTTAATGTATAATGTAAAAGTCAAAGGACTTATTTGTAAGTTAACTTTACTGTTAACTTTGGTATGTGCTACATTTTGATGGTATAAAAAGAACCATCATACAGTATGTCTACCAATACATGGGTCATATTATATTTTCACAGTAATGACACAAAAAATAAACCATTTTTGACAAACTTTTGGTGGAATATGAAACTCAAACAGCAGCATTAAAAACTTAAATAAAAAAATATGAGGGTATTTACTACAATGAGCGGACCAATGTTATTAAACAGATTGTTGTTTGCATGATCCTGATTACACAGATTTAAAATAAAAAACATAATATGTAGGGCATTAGAAAGCTAAGGTTTCTGCCTTCCTGTCAGCAAGCTCTACCCTTGTTACGAAATCACTGCACCAGAGGACAAGAACTTTTCACCCTACTCATAAAAATGTGCATATCTCAAAAACTTAACAATACATAACCCTTTAGCTCAGGTTGCACAGGTTTTACGGGACATGATGCATCTGAGGATACTCCAAGAAATTATATCACAGTAAGCATAGACACTTGCCCACCCATTTAACTTTATCTGTTTTAGCTCCTATTGTCTGTGTATGTCTCAGTATGCAATGTGACATGACCTCATCTGTACGTATCTGCACCAGCAGCACAAGTGTGTAGGATTTAGGGGGATATATTGGCAAAAATGGAATATAACAAGTGTGTTTTCTTAAGTGTATAATCAACTGAAAATAAGAATTGTGTTTCAAATTAACCTTGTATCTAGGAAGCAGGTCCTTGTCTGCGGGGATTGCCATGCAGCGCCATGTTGCTACAGTGGCCCAAAATAGACAAACCAAACATTGGCTCGTTTCTGCGTCAGCCACCATCATTTGCATTTTTTTTTATTATGAAATTGCTTTATTCAGTGTTTTTACTGGTTTTAATCACCTGGCAAGTTTGTGATGAGGAGGAGGAGACCTTTGCGGATAATTTAGCTCTCAGTATACACCTCCTGAACAATGAACACTTGAGGAATTTTAACCAGATGTTTCCGCTGGTTGCAATCTGCAACCCTCACCCCTAGATGGCACCAAATCCCCCAAAGTCTCACACACTGACCCTTTGACTCCTGTTGATATTGATATTGGCAATATTACAAGAATTCCAGACATTATTTTTTCCTGCTTGTTATGGGGGAATTAAAGTAAACCAGGAACAAACTGATGGCAACTACTGTAGCAAAAGCAACTGATCTTTTACTTTCAGTTAGTAGTCTGTGCTGTTAAAATAGTCACAAGTTGTTTGGATTGTAAAATCAGCACAAGTTACTTCACAGGAGAACAGACCATCACCTACTGACTAGAGCCAGGTGTTCTCAGAGGCTGAAAAGCTGGATGGGAGGTTAGTATCAGCTGCAGCCTCAGGTCAGCCTCATGCAACTGTTCCTGGAGGCATACTTTTGTTTACAAGGAGTAAACAGTTGCAGATACAATCGGCTACACTGGAAATTCTTGCCTTAATATAGAACAACACATTTTAAGAAAACAGATGCAATAAATGACACTTGGACGAAGGCTTACCAAAATAAAAGCACTTTAATTCAACCAACAAAAAAGTGCTAAAACAAGAAAATCCTTTTAGATGTTTCAGCACTGAGCAGGCGTTATTTCATTTACATTACCCCACAATTTCAGACAGAGAACATGTTCATTTGAAAACTTCTTATTCATTTCAGTAAATAAATATGTACAAGAAAGTAAATAAATTAGCTTGTGTCTAATAAATAAATTGTTTGAATTACATTCAAGGTGCGTGTCAACTCAAGTATAAGATATGAGTGGGTGCAAAAGAAGAACCAGTCTCCTCTGTAAGACAAGTGTTGATAAAAAGTAGAGCAACGTTTGGTTTAAGGTCCAAGTGGATGGTCAAAAGGATCACCTCATGCCGACCGTCTCCTCAATGGCGCCTCCTGCTGGTTCTTGTAGAGTGTGGCTGCCCGTGATGCGAAGGCGTTGACCATCTGCTTGACCACTTCGTCGAAGAACACGTTGGCCAGCTGAGAGTGCAGAATGGACTTGAATTCAAATGACACCTGAAGGAGACACAAGATGGGGACAAACACGTTACAGACAACTGTTTGTGATACACTTAGTTTATTCATTTGTGAGTTAAATTGATTTCTTCCAAGTAACTGAATATAGACTCACATCTCTGTACATTTGTATCTAGGCAGTAATTATAATATGTATTGGTAGGGACACCCCTCCAATATTCAAATATATTGATAAAAAAACTTAAAGAAAAAAAAAAGTACTATGCAACGAAAAGCAACCACATAACCCATTTTCAACCTGGAAAACAAGAATGTATTAAGAGTGTTAAGTAGGCTGTATCACTGTCGAGTGTCATAGTTTTTGTTAAGTGTTAGTGTGCAATAAAAATGGTCATAAAAAAGGAACAGATTGTGCACTTTTGCTGTGCAGCCTTCAATCATGTGCTGGCTGCCTGATGGCCGTCATCAAAAACTTTGAGGACCCTGATCAAAGTTAGGAAGTACAGCCTTAAATATTCATTGATAATCAGTCTTATTTAACCTGTCCATCCACTTCCTGGTTGAGCCGGAGGTAATCTGAGCCAACATTAAGGTCAGACTGCCTGTCAGCAGCTCCTTAACACTGTTCCATGACCTGACAGCTATTTCAGGGCCTCCTGGGACACCAGCGTGCTACTCATGACTAAATTTAGAGCTTAATGGGATTTTACTCAACACTTCATTTGAGTCTAATCCATTCACAATAATACAGCAACGAAGACTTAGAATGAGCCTCTCTATTTAACAAACATGAAATCTGATCTCTCAAGTCCCATGAGCAAGCATGGGTTTGTTAATTATAATAGTGTCACCGGTGTTTTATTCCTTTCATTGTTTACTTCTATTTTCACTACAGTGTTCAAATTGCTCCCCATGTTTCCATATGTCAAATTACTGCGGGTGCTGCAAAGACCTGATTTCATCATCGCTGTCAGAGTCAGATATTCATTTCATCTCATCCACTTACATAGAAATCCACTTTGCAGGAGCCTGGTGCATCTTTGGGTCCAGGGGCGAACCTCCATATCGTTTCAAGATGGCTTAAGAGGGATCCTTCAGTACACACGGCCTGTTTCAAAAGAAATGACCCTTTAGTTATCATTGATTGGCAAAGGCAAAGAGCATAGTACCCTGGATCAAAGTATAGTTTGAGAATTTGTGATGGTTGTTTTCTGGAGCTACCACAACACAAACTTACCCTGACTTGGTGGTTTGGGATGACAGTGACCTCGGAGGTGTAGCGCTCTACGATGGGGGGGAAACCTATTTCCAGGTCCGCCCAGATGTCGCCATTTCGTCCCTTTTTGACCTGAGACTTCTTGCACCATGGAACAAAGTGATGGTACTGGTCTACACTGGCAACCAAACTGTACATCTGCTCTGGAGTAAACCTGAGCACACAGACAAATGGAGACAGAGGCACATCAGATGAGATGATATTGCAATTTCTATGTAAATTTGTGAATTTAATTCTTGGAAGATTCAATTTCTATTGTAAATTTCATGGATTTATCTGCTGATTAGTTTCTTGATGTTTTATTTTTGTTGATTAATTATCATAAAATAGTGAAATATGCTGGTAATAATTTCTCAGAGCGTGAAGTTTCATCTTCATATTGCTTGGTTTGTCCAACTAACAGTCCAAAACCCAAATAAATTAAGTCAATTATTACACAAGACAAATAAATTTCATTTTTCCAAGTAGCCAAAGTTTCAAACTTCCTTTAATTTACTTATACATAAGAGATAGTTATCAGATAGTTAGTGTCTTCTTAGTTCTTTGGTTTTCAACATGTTGGATATCATATAAAGACACTCACTCTAATGTCCGGCATTCGGTGTACTCCATCCTGCGTGCGCTGATGGGGATGGCCAGGTTGATGAAGTTGCGGCTGGGTGTGCTGACGGGGACCGCAGGACAGAGAGGCAGGCTGGTCCTTCTCACTGCCAGAGCCCCACAGGAGGCCCACAAGTGTCTGAAGAAAGGGAATCAAATATAAATGGGAAGACAGTAATGAGTTTGTGGAAATGTGCAAAGCCCTGTGGCAAATGATTCCTCAAATGTCATTTTCTGTGCACTTAATTATGTTGTAAATTCACACTGTTTGAATATGCATCAAATCTCATCTTTTTTGAGGACAGACTACCTTGATTAATACTTCCCTGCTGCTGCTAATGATGAAAAGCTGACATTCACATCATATTTCATTTATTGCCCGCACAGTTTATTGAATGCAGGTGCCAAATGCACCACAAGAGGGAGAAAAGACAGACTCAGTCCCATGACTGACAGTAACTCTGCCAAGTTACTCGAACACTTCCTACACTGGAAATAAAGTCTACTGTCCATTGATGTTAACAATATTAAGTCAAACATCTAAATTACACCAACAGCCACATTTCAATAACCGTGTGACTATGAAAATTCAATCTAAACGAACACAATCACGCGTTCATCGGTATGTCGCCTACCTGTACGCATCTCTGTGGGTAACGTTTCATTTTCACTCACCTGATATTCGCTCTTTTATTGTTTCCTCGCACAACCTTTGAGGAGTGGGCTTCAGACATCTCCAGCAGCGCCTTGAAGAGAAGAGGAGTCGCTTTGTTGGTCATGGTGAAGGTAAAGTTTAGAGACTATCGCAGTTTCTCAGGAGAGATGTCAGTGTTATATCCCCGACGGCAGCAGCGGCGACCCGGCTTTGTTCTGGCTGACGAGTCGCTCCGCTTGCCCAATAAGGGCAGCAGTGACGTCACGAGAGACACGAGCCAATCAGAGAGAGCTTGATCAAGTTTAAAAGCCAACTTTATCCAGTGCCAAGGGCCCTGACTTTATCTCTTATTAGAGGTAACCTTTGAATGACACTCAAGACAAATGAGGACAGTCAGAGGACGTATATGTTTAACTGAGTGATGACATTATAAAATTAGAAATTGTTTTAAATGTTTTAATTGAAATTTTATTGGACATTGTTTTTATTAGTGGAAGTGCTGGTGGAGTGCATTTTTGAGTCTTAAAACAGTGGCAGCGTTTGTAAAGCACTCCTGCAGATTTGAATTTGTAGATTTTATGTCCATTTGTAAAACATTTTGTAACCTGTTTCCTTTCAAATAAATGTATTAATATAAATTGTATTGTTAATATGGATTGCAGAGCTAATTTCCTTGCTCAGAGACAGACACATGGAGTTCAGAATTAAGACTGACCTTTCAACTCTTGTCATCCAAAGTAGATGACATTATATAACAGATGACAAGGTTATCCAGATTTGTTGCCTTATTGTAAAAACAAAAACAAAAAAAGCACTATATGAATCAATTTTGTGATTGACTGCCTGGAAATATTCCACAGCTGAGTTCACAGTATTTTGTGAGGTTTCTATGAGCAAGCCAAAGTCTAAATTATAGTGTTGTTGGGTTGAGCCAGTGAACAAGCGAGCACATACTGTGCACATGATTCACCTGGACTTTGGTGCTTCAGAGAAATTAAAGTTATGAGCTGTAGTAATGTTTAAAGTGCAGCAAAGTATGACATAACAGCAACCACAGCTAACAAACAGACTAAACTAAAATGTTTGATTTGTGATAGTGGGAAATCTAAATTTACCTTACTCCCATTATACTCTGCGTAATACTACAAGCTCTAAGAGGCTGACACCACTGAGTGCTGCATTAAGTGTTACCGCACAGTCAGAGCTGGTAGTGCCGGATCCATTTCAGGATGCCAGAATTAGGGCACCTGACCAGGGAGGGTTTTAAGAACCTCAGTCAATCCTATCAAAGAAAGGCTGAAAATGTAACCTGTAGACGTACAGACAAGGTAACCTGTCTCAGGTTATAAGCGAACATACTCATAGGCTTAACAGCCCCAGGCTGATCCAAAAATGACACAGGAGATGAATGCTGCTCCAGCTGGCCCTCATTCAGTCTTTATACAGTTCAGCGATTCAAAAGCCCAACTGAGGCACTTCCTCCTTACAGTTTACTCACAACCATTTAGAAAGACATTTCTTTAACTTTTTATAATTTTTAAATGGCATTTTCTAGATTTATCTTGAAATAGAAAGGTACTTGAGGTATTACGGTAATAACAATTAGATTTTTATTTGGTCTGTTAATGCACTTTGTTGTTTCAGGACCACTCTGGACGTCAGTGCATTGATGTCACTGGCTTGCAAAGTCGTCACCTAACATACGTATTCAGTTCACCTGCTTTTGAACAGATGTATTAATCATTGACAGACCTTCATTCAACCAGTTAAAGAAAAACTACACCAGTTTTCAAAATTCATACATGTCATTCCGATAGTCTAAGACAGTCCAAAGATATTGGTAAACATGGACAACTCTCTCAAACTCAAAAATTAAAGTGCTTAAACTCTAATTTATGATTTCATCTCATATAAAATCAGGAGCTGCTCCACTGATAATGAATTTAGAAAGGTGTTATGGATGGCACTGCAACACATTGTTACCCTGACCTTGTCACATATTGACATTTGGTCATGGACTTTCCACTTTGACATATGACATGCAAGGTACCTTGAGTGCTTTGGTTGTTGACATTCTGGGACACTGTGTCAACCTCTGTCTGTTACACTTCTGTCTGTTTTAAAAATAAATTTCCGTTTTCACAGAAAATTAACAGTTTGCATACAGTCTCCTTCAAAATAAACACACTGCGTTGATACAACATTGCGAATTGACGTCTTCTTTCTTCAACATCAAACACAAGTGGTTGCATTTTGCCAACACTCACACGTGGTTAGATTTAGAAAAAAAGGGCAAGGTTTGGATTTACAATCTTACAGGAAGCAAACACCGGCCTCCCAGGTGAAAGTCGCTGATTGCTGGACCCATTCAACACCTCTCCCGCCCACCCTACTTGGACTTCCACTGCCTTAACTTTCATTGCTGTCCCACAGTGTTTCTTCCTGATGCTGCCAGGCGTCGTTAAACAATAATGGCAACTGGCCATATATCATGCCAATACGAAAGGACGGCTGTTTTCGTTGTTGAAAGATGCCAGAAATCACTGACCAAGCGGCGGTTTTCGACAACTTCGCAGTGACACCGGGTGGGACACTGAGAGCAGCCAGGGGAATGTTTGAGTACATGGGTACATTTTCTGCATCAGAACCAAGAACACTAAAGTTGAATAAAGCTCATTTCGGTATAAAAAAGAAACAAACATCCTGTGGGTCGACAAAATCAGGCTCCCATTCATTGTCTACAGAGCAGCTCCAGACTGAAGATTGGGACTTAATTCTCTGGTTTGTGACTTTCACAGATAGAAGCTCATGTTCACAAATTTTCATTTAACTTTACTAGGCCATGAAAAAAACATATTGGATTTCTTAATTTAAATGGTGCACCCCTTTAACTTTAACCACTTGTCTAAACGTGCAAACTTCTCTGAAGAGCCACATGCATTCCTGTTAGATTTCAGCGATTAAAAAGCCACAACATAAGTGAACCACCACAGAGTGTATGACATCTCTTTGTTTGTTGCTTGTGACAATATTTACAGGACCAGAGGACAGAGAGAGAATCCGCTTCTAGGTCAAAGGATATTTTTAGTCTTAACTAGCAGTTGCAAACAGCATTTGTTTTGCTCTCTTCTTCTTTTTTTAAAATAAAGGTGCTTGATCCACTTCAACAAAATAGTGCATCTCTTGATTACTAATCTGACATAGCAATAAATCCATATTTATTTAAAAAATATGCTGAATTTTAGTAGTATTTCTTGTGACAGTATTTCTTTCATTGTGACATCTAACTGCTATTTTGAATAGAGTAAGGTGAGGTGCACCTGCACAGTACAATCTGCAGTGAGCGTATGACAGATATCATCCAAATTCTTTTTAGGTCAAATACTTTATTCATTCATCCCTCAGGCGACATTTTAACACAAGCAGTTCAGCAAACACTACAAAAGAAATACAGCATACCATATCATTAAGCCATGTAAAAAAGCTTGCATGATTTCCTTCAGTGAAAGTACTTATTTTAGTTATTTATTTTTAATTTCATGCTTTGAAGCGATAGATTTGTTCCTGCTTGCATGAAGCAGCCGGTCAAGATTACATAAGAACATTCTTGGAGTGTTTTACATTTAACAGAGTGGTAAGAACCTGCCCAGAAGCATGCCAGTCCCTTTGAAAATATGCCAACAAGTGTGGTAAGAACACTGTCACACAACCCAGATAGCTCACTAAAACCATTATCCTTGTGAAGTATTTCGCCACTAACCAGGAAATGGTTTAACTTTTATTCTTATATCTTTATGTTGTTATAAGTAGTAATATAACTTTTGATAACACACAAAAATAGAAGCATGGAGTCACTCCCTCCTTTGAACTCCCAAAACTCTGAACTTACTGCCCTTTCCAGTTGAGTAACACAGCTGAGTCACAGTGAGTCAACTTTATTCCCGAAATCACCACTGAGAGAGCCAAAATATTACCTCTGCATTAAAACGCAAACAAGAGCAAGTTGTGGCTTAGATAAAAACAAGGCAAAATTATTGTTCCTCAGCTGAGAACATGATTTTGCCCAATGCACTGATGTACCGCGAGCCATCTGGCTCTGTCATCTTCAGTTTGGTGAGAGGTGGCACGACGCCGCTGGTGAAGTACCTAAATGCAGGGCTGGGTGACTGGATGGCATCAAGGAAAACCTTGAAGACATAAGCAAACACACCACAGTGGTTAGATGTAGAGGTAATTTTATATTGACACACTTATGTCAATTTGATGTGATAAACTCAACCTCAAACCTCATCAGTATTCTGAGCACTAAATCAAGTGAAAATAAAACCACAGTAGAATCAAACATATGTATTAAAAGTAAAAGTACTCAATATGCAGAGTGGTTCCTGTCTGAGTTATCATTATATTATTGCATCATTATTATTGTCACATATTATATGTGTATGCAGTTTTTAATGTTGTAGTTGGTGCTGATTCGATAACTTAATAAAATCTGTGTATCATATTTAATAAGGTCATCATAGATTTTGTGTGTAAACTCTTAGTTTGCAAAATAACTATTAACTGTAGTTGTTAAACTAATGTAAGCATTGGGCTTCAAAGTCATGCACAAAATGTTGCATGAAGGCTCCTCCCTATCCACAGCTAGTGAAAATCAATTCTATTTATTTCATTTTTAGATAAAAGATTAGAGTAAATGTTTCCGGTTGATGTGAAGGGTGCAACAGGGATTAACAGTGTGAATTGTTTCATGTGTCCAGGGTCTTACGGGAAAATTTTATAGTGTTGTCAAGATCCTCCCTTTTCTTTTCCATGCTGACAACAGTCACATTTAGCGAAAAGACTAGAATCTTATCATTTATAATGCTGTATTTAAAGGTTCTCTGTGTACCTTTTAGAAAATGCTTGTTATAGTGACATCTCTTTCTGAGGCTGTTAAATGAACTGCACTCAGCATTGACTAACGAGACTGAACATGAGTTCTTCGTTAAAGCATTAGTGTGTAGGATTTTGGGAGATTTAGTGGCATATAGCAGTGAGGATAGCAGATTGCAACCAGCTAAAACTTGTCCTGGTGTGACATGTGTTCAGCAGGTTTTTACTGGGAGCCAAATTATCCACAGGGGTCTCCTCCTCTCCAAAACAAATGGACCGGGTGATTTGAACAAAACTTGCAAAAAAAACAACAACTTAATGATGGAGTTTTACCTTACAAATCTATATTATTCTAATGTTGCTTGTCACAGATGGGCTTCTAACTATAGTGGCTGATACAAAAATGCGAAAAGCCCTATTCAGATTGCAGTGAATACGGCCAGGACTAGCTCCCTATGTAGATATAAACGGCTCATTCTGAGGCAAGGAAAACACAGTGAATCTTATTTTCAGGTGATTAGACACTTAAGAAAACATACTTATCTTGAATTCCATTTCTGCCAATGTTATCCTCCTAAATCCTACACACTGGACCTTTAAAGTTTATCACATCCTTTGGATTTTCCCTGAAAATTCCTTTACATAGTCCTTTACATGGTTACAAACTGTTCATTGGCAATTAAAAACGATTACATGTAAAAAGTTACATACAGTGCCTTTAACACACACATAAAAAAAACTTTCCACCAGCATAATTTAAACCTATTGATGCACTTATGACACTGTAAACATACAACATACCTTTACAATGTCCTCAGTGTCCTGTGCTGCATTTTGGAAAACGGAGCCACAGTGCTTCAGGTATTTTTCATAGAGGCTGAGCGTTAGGGCCTCGACCTGTTGGAGAGAGGTATCCCCTAGCTCTACCTTCTGCAGGTTGACCAGGAAATCGGTGTTGACTGGACCACACTCAATGAGACTCACACTGCAGGATGAAGCATCATCAACATTTAGAGTTAACAGCCTCTAAGCTAAGGAAACAATTTGCAGCAAACATGAAAACTCACTGGATATTGAAGTGTTGCAGGAGGATAGCTAAACTCTCACATGCTCCCTCTATGGCAAATTTACTGGCACAATACACCTCATTAAAGGGGAGACCTGCAAGAGAGCATGAAAAGGGGTTATTTTGGCAATTTTATGCACGGCAGCAAGCATCAACACGATCTGTCGCTGCAATCTCCATCGAATCATTACAAAAACTGCACATGTGGAACACTGTTGACATTCAGTGATTCCTCAGCCACGTGCTTGTCTCACCGTGAAGTCCTCCAGTGCTCCCAGTGACCAGAATGTGGCCCTGGCCCTGAGCCTTCATCTCCGGCAGGAAAGCCTGGATGGTCTGGATGGTACCCAAAAGGTTGACCTCCAGAATCTGCCTCATCGAGTCCAAGGACTGCACCTCCAGCGGCCCCATCAAACCCACACCAGCATTACACACTGTGAGTAGTCAGGATAAGCCCATTAATACACATGATCACAGTCCTAATGAGAACACACTGACACAAGAGCATACCTAGAATGTCCACTCGTTTCTCAGCAACCCTGTCTCTCGCATCCAGGATGGACTGCCAGCTGGTTACGTCCAATTGGAGTATGTCCAAGGTGTCCTTGTGCAGGCTTTTCACACATTCCAAAAGACGCTCTTTCTTGGCTAGGTTTCTCATTGTGGCATACACTAAACAGAAAGCAGCTCTTAATGGCATGTCTTGACACATTTTTCACTATGCTTTTAAATGTTTTGCTATTTACACAAGTCTCATGTATATTGCAAAATAACTCAAGTCATAAAGCACATTACAAACTCTGAAGTGTCTCTGTAGAAGATCCGTAACATCAACACGTCCAAACCCAGTGAAAGCTTAGACACTTTAGCATATAAAAGGGCTATAATAAAAGTCTATGCCAGCTGTCGTTACCTTTGAATTTTTTGTCGGGGTCAGAGGCCAGCCGGACAGCCAGGCTGAGACCGATTCCCGAGGAACAGCCTGTGATCAGCACCACCTTCTTGTCCATGGAGCCTGGCTCATCAACTGTCTGCTTCAACAGAGTGCAGCCAGCATAGAGGATGAGATGGAGACATGTGAGAACTCTTTTTCTCAGTGTTGTTACATATTTCGCCAACACAAGGCCAGTTAATCCTAAACATCTTCCTGTTATCAGCCACCTGGAGTCCCTACATTTTTTCACACGTCCATGTTGCCCTTGTTTTCTTTTCTCCTTTAGGACGTGAGAAACATTGCTGCCTTTCTTTGACTTTCTGTAACTTCTGTGAGTTGGGATGCCCTTATTTATTTTCATTAAATTTAGATTTGACATGATAACAATGCTCAGAAACATCTACCTGTTTATCTTTTAAATTGCAGCACTAATAGGAGCACAAGGTGGCAGCAAAACATTATATCATCAGTCCCACTGACCTCTGCCTGCACCATTGACCACATTAAGACAATGAGGCTGGGAAGAGCCAGAAATGAGCACAATGGGTTTGAGTTCAAGGGACCGAGGAGGGAAATCGCTTGGTGTTTATTCTCATGAGGTTTCTGATATGAACACCCTGCATCCTTTTCCCAAGCTTATGTAAAGGGAAAGTAATTTCAGGCATGTCTAACAGAAAGTTGTCATTTGCAGGTGCCGTGTAGTCTTTAAATGTGTGACAAAGTAATCCCAATTCATAGATCACATATTTTGAGCTTTCTGATCTGTGTTCATCATCTGATAACAGCTTTGAAAAACCTGGGAAGTGGACATCTTCCTCACACATACTGTTCAGAACTAACTAAAGAAAAATTATGCCAAGCAGTTGTTTCAGGAGTCTCGCATTCTTTATTAAAATACCTCTCAATGTCTTAATTAATCCTGATAAGGCTTGTCATCTGTGGTCACAAGGCCTTGCAAATCTGCAAATCTGCAAATAACATGTGGTCACTCAGAGAGGAAACTAAGGGGAAACTTGGCCCATTTCAAAGCAAAGAAATTCCAACCAAAGCCCAGCCCCAGAGATGTCTATTATTAAGTAATAAGCAATCCATCATTCAAGCTCTGAGCAGTGACTGGAAAATAGGTTTTGAGATTACGAGACGTCATCATGTGCATGTGAGTGAGTTTTCACTAGGTGGCGACAAATCCTCAGGTACAAACCATTCATCAATCAGAGCTTGTGTAAAGCAATTATTAACAGTTTATTATTATAAACTGTCACGAAAATCTCGACACAATGATGAATAATTCTTAGATAAAAGAAGTGCCATTCATTCTCAGTAAATGTAACATAGAGTGTAGAATATGCAATATGAAATTTGACTTTATTCAGTGTTGTGGTCTTCTATCTGCTCTTGTTGCCATCTTTCTGCATTTTAACGGGTCACCATCCCATGTGCATTCTCCTATACTCTGACCAGTGAAATGGGCTGGCATCTCTGTGCAACATTTCAGCAGCCTCATTTGAAAGAATTTCTTCTGCTGATGGGAGCAAACCAAGTAGGAATTTCCTGCCATTTTGTTGCGTTCCTCCCCTAGAGATGGCATCAGCTTGGCTGCTGTCCCAGAGTCTGTGGGACTGATAACAGCAGGCCTTTAACCTCTTTCAAATATCTACGACTCCCAAGCATTGTTAAAAACTTTGAACTGGTTGACCTCATTTGGAAGTGAGTTTTAGCTGTTTTATTGCATCCTGTGTGCATCTAGTTTTTATTTTTGTTAAATGCTTATCTTGCTCAGGGTCAAGAAACTTTAGTACACATATAGTGCTTTGCCATATGCACGTATGCATTTTATATTGTTACTGCAAATATACAAATAAAACGCATTTTCTGTCCTCTCTTTTAACCGTACACAGTCAAGCAACAAGCAACATGGCATGGGCTGCCATTCATCCATTAGTTGTGTCTGGATCCATCCTGGCAGCATAGTACAGTCTATGGTCCATGGTCAAGTACAGTTGCCCAGATTCCTGCTAAACATGGCACACAGTCTCCCTGTGGACCAGTAATTACCAAGAGAAGGTCGAGTGGAGGTGCACAGTGGTCTGGAAAAGCCTTTAAAACACCTCCTGGACAAGACTGGCCCACAGCACCAAGAGTAAACAGACTTCTGAAGACCTTACAGTTGCTCAGGGAAAGAGCAACGACATCCCACGTGCACAGCTGTGTGTCTTTGGGTCATTTTTGGAAGAAAAGTGTTTGTTGGATGTGGTGGAGGCAGCACGCCGGCCTCGTGCTCAAGGAGGAGATGCATGACAAGAAGCAGACATGGATTCTGCGCTGTGACTTTGGTGCCAACAGCGACGGAGGTATCTGGTGCTGCTTCAGGACGAAAAGCATAACAGCTCCCAGGTGTCAGTTCATTCATGTGCTCTCTCAGTGGACGACCAGGCCACAAATGAGTCACACTGGGCTGTGTGTGTTCCCAGGATAGAGGCATGTAATAAGTGCATGGTGCAAACACAATACAGGGTTTTTAATAAGACAGAGTGGCTACAGAAGCAGATGTACTTGACAGGATGTCCCATGTGAGAGTGATGAGCAGAAGTGAAACAGCTGAAGACGTAGCTGCGGTAGATGTGGTGAAGCTTAAATGTCACGCTATACCTGATATCAAAGTTAAATGAGGCAACTGGGGGCGTTTCAGCTGAAATAAAAATGCAGATCTTACATTTCTCAGAGATGTTCCCTCACTTTTCAGGTATGAGATAAAACATGAGTTTAAACTTCTTCTTAATCAGGGTCTCCATCAGCCCAGTAAGAGAAAGCAGAAAGAGCTCCCTGTTAAGGTTTGCAGTAATATGTGGAACCCAAAAGCAGACTGAAAATGCAGAATAAGAGTTTACTGAGTTTATTAGAAGGGCTAGGTGCTGGCAGAAGGCTGAACAATCAAGGCTGAGTAGATGGAGACTGTTGACAGGGAGGTTGAAGCAGAATGGCAGAGGGTAGGAAGACTGAGCAAGCAGAGTGGTTTCTTCTTCCACAGTCCTCCCTGAGTGTGCTGACATGAGGAGTGGACACTGGTGAAACCTTAGCACAAGGAAGAATCACATCAGAAAAATCTAACTGACAACACTTGGGGAAAATTAAACTAGTGGCTGACAATAACTGCCATTGGAGTAGACAGAATAATCTGGCAAAGGGTGGAGGTGAGGCTTTGGTTCTTGTACTGAGGCTGATAAGGAGGAGATTAGTTGCAGGTTTAAAGTTCAGCCAGGTGCTTGATTGCAGCAGCCATGCCCTCTGGAGACAGACACGCATACACAGAGAGGCAAAAAGTGGAGGGGGAGCAGGGCAACACAAGGAAAAGGGGAAAATACTATGTTCACAGCCAGAGCTGTGACACTCTCTTTGTTGGGTATGTCACTTTTCTGCTTTTATTTTTTTAAAAGCCTCCTTTTGACTTCAAAATAAGATGATTGGGTGATCATATCTGCAGCAAAACCTTTCCTTGAGCAGCACGGATGCTGGCACAGCAATGCTGAACACAACCTTTAGAGTAATAAAAAGGATTTACTGTGTGGTGATATGACCTCCTGCATCGTATAATGTCTTTCAAATGTGTTGTTGAAGATATGCAACTGTGAGACACAATTTCCAAGATACTTCTGTAGTTGCCAGGGAGTACATGTGATAAAACAGAAACTTTGTTTTATTAAAAAAATGTGGCCACATATTGAGTTAGAAATAACACCTGGACTTGTGACTAAATGCTGGTTTATACATCTGCCTTGAATTAGATCTGTTCTCTACGCTGTTGGCTGATGTGCAGAAATGCATGGATTACTGAACAAGCATACTGGGCACATGCTTAGGGGTTCAAAGTGTTAGGGGGCCCCCTGGCCATCACTTTCAAAATGTTACTCAAATGAACCAGGAAGAGACTCAAAATGACCTCAAAGAGCTACAGAGGAACTGCAAAAAGATACACAACTACAAAATGAATGGAACAACCACAAATAGATATAAAATGACTATAAAGTGACACAAAATGACAAAAAATAGATAAAATGACCACAAAGAGACACAAAACAACCAACCAACTAGCCACCACTGGCGCTTATCTTAATAGATAGAAATGTGACAGAAATGTTATGTTGTGTTTGGGTTTTTTGGCTGGTGTTGTCTCCATGCCACTGAGCGCATACATCTGATATCAAATTTACTCCTCCCTATCTGCCTGAGAGGTTTTGTTTCACTTTGTAAAACCACAGTTTGACTGCTTTGGTCTAGACTTGATGGATTTTATGATTATAACAATGTGTCTGCATCTGATGAGGTAGCGTTACAGTGTCTGTGACCTCTTCTTGCCCGTCTTCTCGACACACTGTAGATACATTTAATCCATATCCTTTTCTTTAACTTTAATAATTAATCAAACTCTGCCAGCTCTCAACTCTTTTACTTACAAAATGCCATGCCAGGAGACATGTTATTTATGGTGTCTCTCCAGAGTTTCTTCTATTTCACTACTGTATGTGCACATATGTAGCTCTTTGCTCACTGGCAAATTCAATTTCCAAGTAACCTGTAAATGCTCGAGAGAGGTTTTGTGCTTGTGTGAGTTGCAGTTGTATACAGCCCTCTTATATAAGATGTTACAAGGACATATATGGTATTAATAGAAAGTATCCCCCCCAGCCTACAGCACAACTGGGACTGGATTGAGAGATCGGAAGAATTCCCTCTCCCGAGAATTTAATCCAGCATGATAAAAACCCAAACCAAAGGGCCATAACTTTATATGCCTACTTATAAACCACTGACTGATGAGACATGAGGCTCCGACCACTCGCTCTGTCTACTCTGACGACAGATGGCAGCTTTACTTCAATAAAAGGTAAAGAGAGAGCCTGAGAAATGCACAGTGCATTTTTCACAAGGTAATATAGAGGGAGTGGGGCTAGCTCCTTTCTGGTAAAATCATCATGGCTGAAACAGGAGAGGACGTGTGGAAAGTATGAATGGTTTTGAACACACAGATACAGAGGCAGAATCAGCACATTTTAAATTTCTAATCTAAAGAGGAGAATTCCCTGAAGCCATTTAAGTATAACAAGCTCAAACTTAGTTATTATTATATTGCTTAATACTTTTTGAATTGAACTTGCAATGCAATCTGTCTGAAACCATTAGAAATGATAAAGCTGTATGATAAATAATTGTGCTTGATGCAAGACCAAGATGGTAGAGAGTCATCAATATATCAAGGGCAAGAACATTACAGTCTTACTGTGGGCCCAAGGGATGTGTTCGGCCAAATTTCCATCCCAGAGCGAGGTCGAAGGTAACTCAGGTCCTGTCATCAGAGGGGATTAGGGCATCATATTTTATACATGTGTATTTTTTCAGAGTTTCTTGATATATGGGATGCAGAGTTTATGGTTGGCTGCTGGACATGAGGCTGTACGTCAGCTTTAACCCTCAGGGCCATAGCCTGACCTGCCGGTTTTGCATTCCGCTGGACCAGTTTGTATACGAAACCTCGGCGCTCCAGGAAGTAACAAAGATTGTGTCATGGGAAATGCCCCCTCGGTCTTGAACCATTTTCTTTCTCTCTGTTGGATTGGGGACATCCTGTTCCTGCTCTATGCTCGGCCTTCCAGCTCTCAAGTCTTTCCTGGGACTAGACCTGGCCTGCATTGAGCTCAGAGTGCTGATGTCTTAGTCATAGAGTTCAATGCAGGGCAGCTTCAGTGTGTGTGTGTGTGCATTCTCCCTGCAGCTGCACCATCATGATGACTTGTTGGGTTGACAAGCACAAACGTATCTGAACTATGTATCAGAGGCTTGTTCCGCTGCGAGATCCAGCTGGTTAGATAACATACACAAGAAAATTTAGACTTTCAAAGTGCAGATCTCATCAGCAGAGGTTTGCTGGGTCAAACACTGGTCTGACTGCGAAAATACAGTTGGAGACAACAGACACGTGTTTGTGATGGGTAGAATCAAGGGATCAGCATTGGGACACTGAACATTTAAGTAAAAATAAGAGAAGGACAAGGTCACAGTGGCCTTGACCTTTGACTGTCTTCCAAACTATGACCACATATGCCATTTTACCAATTAGAAATTTATATTTTTTAGTTAGGCTGTGACCTCTAGGGGCCGTAGTTACTATGGGAACAAAGAAGAAAGTCAGTGACTGAGTGTCGCCATGTTGGCTCTCTACTCTGATGCAATATTCACAGAAATAATCTGCTCAAATTGCATCCAAATTGCTTGTTTTACACAAACTTCCTGCAGGTATTGTGTTCACTATTTGTCATTTGGTGCTGTTATTGCTAAACATTGACAAACCACTGGCCTAACCCATAGTTTTGGTGCAACTGCCACAGTTTCACATTGTTAACCACGTGCTTAAAGCTGTGACTGTTAACGATCATGCATGAGCTATTTTCTCATCCACCAACAGGGCCCTAATAGGAGAAATGCTCCTGTTGGTCTTAATTAGAGGGCAGGAACATACGACCTATGTGGTCATACAGTTTAGAGGACTTATTGAAAAATAAATCTCCTTATTTGTATTTTATGTTTTTTCTTTACTGTGAAACTGTCCCTTAGCACACATTCCAGTGTTTTATCTTTTCTTTCTGTCTCTTTGCTCCAGGTGCAGCAAGCGGAGAATGCCAGGCACTCCATGCATCAGTACCTCACCTGTTATGTGGTGAAATGAAGTGGTGGGTGGTGTGTCGGGGCACGGCAAGTGATTCAGCCATGCTGGTATTTACCTGCTATCATATAAAAAAACACCTCTCAGTGGAAAATTAAGGTATGTTTTGGCACTACCACTCTCACGCCTCTCTTCAGTCTCTCTTTTTGTCTGAATCATTTCTAAATAATGTTTCCCCATGCACCTTCTTGCCCTCTCACAGACAGTGATGAAATCAGTGGTGCACTCCACCCACCAGCTGGTTACCTGGATACCTTCTGTTTACAGCTGGACACACTGTAACTAAGTGTGTAGACACAACATGAAGCATTGTGTAGCCTGCATGATAGTAAGTGGCAAAACTTTCTCAAGACAAGACTCCGCACCTTAAAAAAGACTGCACACCTAGATTTGCATCTTGCAGTCACCTTGTCTTGAGCTCTTTCCTGTGTTCTCATGTGCAAATCCTCAGCAAACCCACTTCCCCTGTCTCACAAACACATACAGTTCACACCAAGGGAGCTAGAGGTGCTCTGCAGTTGAGATATGCAGTGCTTAGACCTGAATAATGAAGTCGTGTCCTGGGGCCTCATTTATAAACGCAAACTTTGGGATTCGTACAAACCAAACTTGACGGGAAAATGTGTGGTCTTCCATGGAAGCTCTGACCCATGCGTACGCACACAAATTGTAGACATGAGAAACTGAGACCCCCGTGGTAGAAAGATGAAAAGGAAGAAATGTTGTGAATTTGATATCATTGTGTAAAATAAAGACAGTTATGACCTCTCACCTTTTATGAAGAGTGCACTTGCAAAAACGGATAAACATGAATAAAGAACAACTTTCTGTGCTTTGTTCGTACATCACCTTTAGTCACCTTTCCTTTTATAAATGAGGCCTGTCTGTCTTAGTGTCTGCATTGTAACAATTTTTATTTTGTTTTCTGCTTCTGGAGAATACCCCGCCTATTAGGTTAGCTTGTATAAGCTTGCTGTTTTAAAGGAAGCTGCAGTGAAATCTTGGCAGATGGTTTGTCAGTACTATCACCTTGGAAAATGATACCAGCCTGAACCACAGTTGCATAATCACTACCTCGACTTTCAGTTCCCAGGAGTGAAGAACACAATGACACTAAATTTTTACACCTGTGACAGACAAACCTGCTAAATGCCTACCACAGCCTCTCTAATTGATGCGTTCAGAGGATCATATTTCCCCAGCACCCTTTGTCATTTGCTCTCAGCACAGGAACAGTATGCCCCACACTCCCACAGTTGAGAGTTAATCCTTGTTATTACCTCGACAAATAGTTCTCTCGCACGCCTGAATAGAAAGAAATGTTACCTGTCTTCATTTCTAACATACCTGTTCTGGTTTGTCATTGCTATTTTTTGACACCGTAGCGTTCTCATTGGTTGTTCCCGTAATGTTTTCTTTCACGCTACATTTGAAAAAAGCTGCAGTGAAACAGAAAAAACTTGTTTTGGCTGTGAATATTGTATCAGAGATGAGTTTTGCTGATATTTGTGGGAACTTTTCACAGGATTTTCTTTATTATGTTTCTATTTTTAACAATCACACAGACTTAAAAGGCTTCCTTTCTAGAGAAATTTATTTTTTTACTCCTCCTTTTGCTTGGCAATTGTTTTATTAGCTTTTTGGTTGTTTTATCTGGAGACTTTTCTCATGTAGAATGAGGATTTTTAGAAAAGAGTAAAGGCAGTGTGAATATAGCTTGTTGGGACCCCCAGGTTGGGAACCAGAGGCCTTGGCTCACCTATAGAAAGATCCGCCACTGTTCATTCAATGCATTACATTACTTACACAGTTTATTCTGATGATAAGTCAGATCTCTAACGTCATAATTCCTCTCTACTTGTGCTTCTGTTACACTATGTTTGAACATAGGTTTTTTTAAGACACCACCCCACTATGTAACTTTGCTATAAATTCAACTTTCCATTCCTGCTCCAGAAATTGATATTTGATGCTTTTAATAGGAATAATATGCCTTTTAAAATCCAAAACACTCTTGCCCCCCCCCCCCATGCACTTGACAGATTTATTTATTCTTGCACTGAGTTCTTATTCCAAATAAACAGTGGATTATGTAAATGTACTTTTTCTACACAACCTCCCAGTCTGAGCCAAGGATGCAAATACAAAATATTCCCAAGGACCATCTGGCTCTTATCACCTCTCAACATCATTTCCTTCACATAAAATGACCAAGACCAGGAGCCAAGTCCCATAAGTGTGCTAGTGCTTACTGTAAATGGTGCTATGTGCTAATCACACATCACTCCCTATTTTGTTATGTCAGTCACGGCCCTTCATTTTATTGCTCATATGAATCTGTCTCCTCCTCGTGTACTCTGTCCATGCTGTAATGTTGTCATGCTTTTGAAATAATTAGAGGCAGGATTAAAGGCTAAGGTACATTTTGACAGAGATAGAAACCAGGGTCAGAGTGACATATTGGTGAATTTCCCTGTTGATTTTTTTTTTTTTTGCATTATGAGACGACAGAGCAAAGGTCAATAGAAAGCTCTGGGAGACGTGCCGTTCTGCATCAGTTCTTCTGCAAGAACTGGAGACATCATCCAACACGAGCAGATCACCCAGCTGTATCTGGGGTGAATGTTTTTTCGCTGACAATTTATTATACTCCGTAATTATTACGTAAGAACCTTTTGGCCTATAATTTGGGTTTTAGAAAGCAGATTTCTGTGGAGGCAGCAGATAACATTAGCAGGCCAAACGCATGATTATTAGCTTGTGGTTGTATAAGATGGTTTCTTTCCATGCATTCTCCGACCCATGAAATTAAGTAGAATTCAGCGAGTGACATGCATGGCAGTCTTCATGACGGGCATGCAGAGAATGCCATGGCACCACCGCCTAATATGGGCATTATACTGAGCTGATGGGCCAGTTGGACTCTCAATAACATTCCAGTTCCTCTTAGTTTCTGCTCATCAAGCTGTTATGAACGCACCTTCACATTCCTTCCTTGTTTACGGGACAGTTCAGGAAGGTGACAGGATTAGTGTGTCTGAAAGCATGGGTGGTGCTCGTGCCCTCCACGCCCTCACACGTAACAGTAAACTGACAACACAGTCAATTAACACCGTTGTTTGAACCTGACATGAGAGGTTCACCTGCACAAGTGTCTTTGTGCAGGTGTCACTTTTTGAGGAATACATTACAAATGGTGTTTAAGTTGTAACTATTGGCTTTATCCATTTTAACAAATCATTTAATGCTTTATAGAAAAGTAATCTTTCAAAACAAGTAAAATTTCTGCTTTCAAAATCTTACTTAAAGGGACAGTTCACCCCAAAATCAAAGGTTCATATCTTTCCTCGAATCTGTACCTAGTTTGACCTACAGACCTTGTTGCGCTGTCATGAGCTTGAGCCTCTCATCCATGAATAACTCCTGTGCAGTCTAGGGTGTAGTTTGGTCAAGAAAAAAAAAAAAACTCTTACATGAAACTACTCACAACAAGGTCTGTGGATTATCTTGACTAACTGGGTCATGATTTCTGGAAAGAGACATTGCTGTTGAGTTTTGGCAATTTGAGCACCACAAGCTGAGTGTCATTTATTTCCATTATAGCCAAGAAAAGGCAGACATCTCTATGGATGATATCTCAAACGCTCGGCAAGTCACAACAAAACAATCTAGACTGATAAATAACATCACAGATAAGAGAAAAAAATGTTATGGTTACATGGGAAAAGATGTGTTAACAGACACTGGATCCATATTTTGGTATGACAAAGAGATAAACTTAACTTTGCATACATTTGCACCTTTATTTTTCTGTGAGTTTAAGTGCATAAAAGCAACGAGGGAACACACCTCTGAGTCTCATCCTTAAGAACTTTGAATTTAATTAATACACAAACTTGTCTTGGCTGTCTGAGTCTCACAGTCGACTCAGCCAGATCATATGACTCATCTGCCTCTGGGGTCTTTGATCAGTGCTGCAGATCACACAGTGCAGTGGACATGTGCTGCTCTCCTCATTAACATTATATTCCAGACAAAAGTGAAATGACATCAAAGGTGCCGGAAAACTCTTAAATGAGAGAGATGTCAGACTACATTTAGGGTATTCTCCTTTGTGTGGGAGATGTCTTTCTTTACACAGCCTACCACTGCTGCAAAAATGTACAAAATTTAGTTTAAATTCTGCTTAAAATCTTTGAACAATCCCTCCACAGCTGTTTTTGAAATTACAACATGTGATATGTCTTTAAGGCTGTTGCTCACACCACCAGTTTTTCTTCTAAAAATAAAAAAGACGACCCTGGGGCTGTTCTTTATTAAACAATAAAGAGGTCTGTAGTCTCCAAATGACTCATCTGTCTTGTGTCTTGTCAGTGCTGGAGTCAGAGTCTTGCCTCTGGTTTAACACTGATGTGGCAGCAGATTCCTCTTGCCCGGCCTTGCGTCAGCAAGGGGATTCCTCGAGATCCAGCATCTGGGTGCTGCATTCTTGCCGTCCCAACACTTTGCCATCGCAACGCTCACGAGACACAACAGCGGTCACAGACAGAGTTGCTTCCTGTCCCCCAGCTGGAGTGAGGGGTGTGAGAAACACGCTCACTGAGCTCAGAGTTATGGGCACAGAGGCGAATGCTAGCAAAGAACCAAATAACCCCATCCCACAGCGACGATGGTCCCCCTCTCCAACAGACACTTCACTCAATAGGCAAGGAGAAGAGACAAAGGAGCGATTCAGTGTCTGTTAACACAAGAGGCCCTGTCTATAATAAAAACTAGGCTATGAATGAAGATAAAGATGCGTAGGGCTTTGTGACCTGAAACATGAAAATCCATCTCCAGTTCCGAAGATCTAACAGATTCAGATCCTCAGACAAATAGTTGGAATTGATTAGGGAGATTATGTTAAAGCCAAACAGATGGTGCTAACGCTTGCCTTTTTTTGTGGGGTTTCAGGGTTTCAAATTAGAGGAGGGCCTGTCAGGGGCGGATGTCCCATCAAAGTGGGGACACGCCCTCAGCGTGGCCACAGACATTGATTCTGGAGGGTGGGTAACTCAATCTGAATTCCTGCCAGAGTGTTTTATGTTTCCATTCAGTTTGAGGAAGGCGCTGCAGACCACTGGCAGCTGGACACCCTCCAACTATATACATATTATTTAAAGACAAATTTATTTTACTTTTACAAATTCTGCTGCCACCAGTTCAGCATTACAGTGCATGTACACTTAAAATCCCTCACAGGGTTGTAAAACAGGATTGTAAAATGGTTGCTTGTGTTAAGAGCCAACCAAACAACTTCTGACTATGGAAAATAGCATTTGAGTAAAATATGTTGAGAAATGTTTTTTTCATTGGCGGCTTTGCGTCAGTGGTCTGATTTGTAGTGTGATCAGCTGAAAAGCTAAGGGGGGTGATAAACAAGGCAGTTTTAATACAGAGGCCTGGAGGGACACATGAATAACTGGCTGTCGACGTGAGCTATAAGTCATAGATGTGGGGTCCTCCAGTGCTATAGTGAAAACACACACATATGAGTGCATGCATTTAAGTCTAGGTGTCTCCTTGGGAGGTCTTGTAAGGGGTAAAAAAAAAGCACTAAAGAAAGTGGGAACAGAATCTAAAATTATGGGAGTGAGCTGTCCATGACGGTCTCAAGGCGGCCTCTGGATGTACTGAGGCTGAAGAAGTATTTGTTTGTGTGAATGAGAACAAAACACAGGAAAACAGTAGCAGGTTCCTGGGCCCCAGCCAGCGCTTAACAAACAGAATGAATGATTTCCGTAGAAAATAAAGGCGATGGTCCAAACCCTACTCATCATTATTTCACCTCTCTGAGGCTTTGCAGAAAGTCAGGAAAGTAGATTCCTCTTTAGTCCACTGCAATATATTTAGTGCGATGAAATTTAGTTTGGCTATGCTTGGTCCACAGAGGATGATTCCTACATTTTGTAGATCCCCAAACATCTACCACCAATTTCTGGTTACAATTTTCCCTCCAGGTGTATTTAAATGTTATGGCTGGATTTCCACTAAAGTTGCTGTATTCTTTTTCCTCAGAGGATATTATCATTATAATCTTTATTTATAGAGCACAGGATGATTGCCAATACTTTTGTTGAGTAGATCATATTTCCTTTAGTACCACAATAAGGTCAAATTCTCTACTTGCACACAAGAAATATTATAAACTAATGAGCAGATTACCATGAAATTAATTCCATACATTCATTCTCCCCAGAGGTTTAACCATATGCATTTTAATGTTCTTACGCTCATGAATCCCCCCAAATTCTATGACCCAATGATATTTTGTCTTCATTTGGAGATTGATGGAGATTGATGCTACTAATATCTTTCCATTAAATATAAGGCTGAAGCCGGGCAGCATGGTGGTGTGGTGGTTAGCACTGTTGTCTCACAGCAAGAGGGTTGCTGGTTCGATCCCGGGTGTGGGAGCCCTTCTGTGCGGAGTTTGCATGTTCTCCCCGTGTCAGCTGCTCTCCGGGCACTCCGGCTTCCTCCCACAGTCCAAAGACATGCAGATTGGGGACTAGGTTAATTGATAACTCTAAATTGTCCGTAGGTGTGAATGTGAGTGTGAATGGTTGTTTGTCTCTATGTGTCAGCCCTGCGATAGTCTGGCGACCTGTCCAGGGTGTACCCTGCCTCTCGCCCGATGTCAGCTGGGATAGGCTCCAGCCCCCCCGCGACCCTCAAGAGGATGAAGCGGTTAGAAGATGAATGAATGAATGTCAAAGGCTCTGTCAAAGGGTAACAAAATCTATCTACTACTTAAGTAGGCTTGCTCTGAGTAGGTGCTAGGCAACTAGTGAAGACTCCAGGAAGTTACTGGAATTATTTTGTCACCTTCACACAGAGCCAGGCTAGCTACCCCCCCCCCCCCCCAGCTAAGCTAAGCTAACTAGCCACTGGCTGTAGACAGATGTGAGAGAATTTTATTTATCAATTTCCCAAAATGTCAAACTATTCTTCAAAGCACAAAAACAAAAGACTTGTTTCCTACATTACATGGTGCACCTGTTCACAGTGCAAATAAAAGAGTGGCCACAAAGTGTGACAGTTGCAGCAAAAAAAAGAAGGTTATCCCTCTTGTCTGACATTTGACCCAAACCTCCCCTCACCTCATTGCTCACGCGAGTCACAAAGGGCCACACAGCACCAGAGCAAGCTGCCTGCTGATACATGCAGTCAAACACAAAACACCAATGCAAACAAACACAGGAAGAGGCACAAATCACACATATGCAGGTGCAAACACACGCTTATATGCACAGAACTCTGGCTGTCTTTGGTAGAATAAGTATTCATTAATGCAAATTGAGAGCTGGGATGCAAACATGCAACCTTTTTTAGCTCCTGAGACCCAGGCCCAAACCCATTTCTTATTTTTACCCCTGCTCGTTTTTGAGTGCCACCTTGCCCCTCAGAGTTACAAGGGGTAGTGGTTAAAATCTTTCTCTATGATATTGGACAACCCTTCAATACCCTGTTATTGGTAGTTGTCAATGCTGGTGTTTATGTAAACAGACACAACAAGTGTTGCCGGACATTGTGAATATACTGTCTTCTGCTAAGATGATTTCTGGGCTGTAGACATCCTTTGAGGTTGTCAGGACACTTGTGATTTGGGGCAAGAGGTGCAGGCTATTGGGACTGGACCCTTCTGTACCTTGTGTGGTTTCATCTGACGAAATCTTGGCTGTTATGATTTTCCACCTTGTTTTAGGTTGAGACCTTCCAATAAACCAAAACCACAAAGCTGTCCCTGGTGACCTTGGGGTGTGATGAATATAAGGCCGTGGTTAGCCTCTGTACAGATTTACTTGGCTATGGTTTAAAGCAAACTCTTCCTCCCACACACACATTTATTCTAGCAAGGTAAAAACTCACAATATTTGAAGTCTTAAAACTCTCGAGGCAGCTGTGTGTTTTATTTGATAAGAGTTTTATCACATCAAATTAGATTAAATTAAATATGATTACTTAATTCTGAGCTCATGGCCAGAGGATGATAAAAGCTGGCATGGTGGTGATGGAAAGTGTGCGTGTGTGCAGCTTGTTGCACTGTCACCACGGCTACGCAAACAAACAGAGAACCTAAGCAGCACGCTTCAGCAGGTAATCATTAGTAGCAAGCCGACCTTTGACCCCGACATGCCTCAGATGACATATGGTAGCATCTACCTGCTGTTACTGGAGTCACTGGGCTGTGTTACCCAGTGTGATGTAAATGCAGTGAGCTGCAGCACCAGCTTGTTGTTGTTGTTTCATCTGTAGGTGCAGTAACAGAGAGCGCACGTTTACGAGAAAAACATGACTTTTTGAGTAGCAGGAAGAGCAAAAGGAGCTGGTGCTTATAATCTAGCAACATTTTTTTTTCCCAGCCTTATCGTGTGTCTGTCTGTCTTCTCCAATAGCTGTGTGGGTGAATATTTGCTTTCATGAAACAAACCCACTTTTCAAAGATAATCAGGAAATTCCCTTGGCAAGAGCCTGCCACAACAAATAGCACTGAAATGTTAGTAAATGAGACGTTCATCCTGTGTGTTCAAGTGCTTGTTTTTCTGTTGTCTTCCTTTCCCCTTTTCAATTTGTCTTTGTTTCTTGATTTTTTTTTTTCTCTCACTGGTACGGTATTTTTGTCTGCAAGACTAACAACTATCCTATTTCTTAATACTTACCATCCCACCTCCTCCTACCTCCCATGCTCAGTCGCCAGTTAAAATACATTTTTTCCATTTCTCTCCTGAGTCAGACATTCCAAATGGATTTCTCTGCTTCCCCATTTCCTCTGTTTCCTTCTCTCATCCTTCTTCTATCCACTGGCATGACTTCTCCTATTACCCTGCTTCAGTTTTGTGCCATTTACAGTATATTCTTCCGTCCCTCTTAGTTTTCGGTTTATCTGACCATCTCAGAAAGCAGTGAAAAGCTACATTCAGCCCAGTTGCAAGAAGAACATGTTGGCATTGCATGTTTCTGCATACAACGGAAAATTTACTTTTGTATGTTTTGTATGTATAATTTTAAAGTTTCTAATGCGATGTAGCTCTGATTACATGTATGGAGGAAGAAGGGATGGTGTGACACAGAGGGGAGACGACTGTCAAGTTGCACTAGGGGTGTTGCGATATACCAAAACTGACGATAACCGCAATATATAAAAATTAAATACTGATGTAATGTAAATAATACACATGTGACAATATTGTGTAAATAATTCAGCCCTTCTTCTCACTATGTCTTTCTCCCCCAATGCCATCTGGTTGCCCATTCACATTTCATCAAGTGTAATTTTGATTTTGTACAGTTATGGTTGCAGACCCTCTCTCCACCTCCCTACACTCCTATTTTGAATCTAATTAATTTGCCAAAAATGAAACAAAATGCACAATTTAAAAAGAAAATTGCTATCACAATATCATCATGAACTCTTCTGAGCATGATAATCATGCAGTGAAAATCTGATATGGTGCCAGCCCTGCAGCAGACCACCATATGACACCAACAAACAACCAAACTGGCTAATTTTAGTGAGACATCAGCGTCATTTCCAGTCACATTGTGCCAAATTTCCTCCACCATTTTTTATCTTGGGTTGCTGGAAAATAGTGTTTATTGTAAGACTGCAATTGCTTTTTTTAAGAGACTTTATTTTCCCATGTCATCAAGCCCCAACTGAGACAACAGTAATTTGTTTTGGCAATCAACCCACACAGATAAGCTTCTGATGGATGGCCACGGGTGCAGGACTGTGTCAGCCAGTATTTTTCATCTTGTCCAAGAAGATGTCAGCTTTTTAAATTCCTAAAGTTATGTTTAATCCGATCTGATATTATCTGAATAATGCTGGTATTGTAGGCAGTACAGTGAACTGAGCCGTGAAAGGCTCCATGTTGCCTGTCGTTGGATTAATGAGACAATGATGTGGCTGTGAGGGGGGATGGAGACCGGAGACAGAAGCAACAGCTGAGAAAGCCCTTTCAGTTTCTAAAGTTGGTCTGTCTGTCTATGGTTAAGCCTGGCTGCATCTGTTAATACCCACACCCCAACGGCTGTAGGGTGGTGTAATATCTAAATCTGCATGGAGCTATTTTGGCCAACCTAGACACGCTTTGTTAAGCTCTTCGTAGAGTTATTGCATGTGGAGTCATCAAGACAGAGCACAACAACATGCTGCCTTTATTCCCTTCTTTGTTGAGACGGATGAAGAGATGATATAATACTGTTTTATCTTGTGTAAATACAGTGCTGCATGGCTGTAGTATCACTTACAGAAGTCTTACTAATTCATCTGCCTGTGGTGAACATGCTCGTACTGTTTTTTTCCCCCTTTTGCCTGAAGGAAATAAGCACTTTACCACAGTCACTGCCTTTACGTGCAAACAGTGTCTAGCAGACGTGTGCACAGCTATAGTTATGAATTCCTCCGGTCTGGGAGGTCATGTTGCCAGAAAGCGAGGCAGGATGTGGCAAAACGTCTCTGCTGCTTCTACCTGAGCACAGCTTTCATCTCCTGTCTGTCTCATCCCTCTCTTCCTGTGCTGCTGCTTTGCAGCAACCCACACAGTGTGAGCTTAGAGAAAACAAATCAGTTACTGCAACCCAGGGGAAAAAAAGCTGTTAAAAAAGAGGCAATTTCATATTTGTGGGCAAAAAAAGATGTGCAGTTCACACTCAAGCTTTCCACTGCGATCAGGCGGTCTGCAATTCTAACACAACTATCCCAGCGCTCTACTCCGTCTTTCCTCAGTCTTTCCCATCTGTTGCATTTATCCTGAACATCATGTCACTTTTTCCCCAATGATTTTCTGGTCAGGAGAGATGAACCAAAACCAGCTGCTCAGATTTGATTAACACCCAGAAGTGTTGCTCCCTTTGAAAATATTTGCACACTGAAGGTGGCTGACCTTGCTCCTGGTGCTGATTGTTGCACCCATGGTGTAAAACATGGATGTTGTTTTTGGTGATGCAATGCAATCAGAGGTGCACATCATGCATGCGTGTAAGCCTGGAGGGAAGCATTTGACATATGAGGCTCCGCTGAGATCAAGAGGAGGTGAAAAACATGTTCACTTACTCACTGGAGGCATCAGGATGCTGGGGTAGAGACTTCAAGGTGAAGGCCTATTTGTAAATGCATGGGTTTGATTAGTTTTTAGTGTATGGATCAATAAAAATCAGATGTGTGGACTTGACCTGGACTTGAGTAAGACTCAAGTCACAAATATGATGACTTTAGACTTGAAATGACTTGTGACTTCACCTGGACTTGAGCCTTATGACTTGGAAATACTTATTACCTTACCCCACGCCCAAAGACTGAAAGTATTTTATGTATGAGTTTGACACGAATCAATTCATTTCCCTTTATTTCCTGAATCAACTAACGTTAACGCAGTTATTCCCAGTAAGTCGTCACTTTATTCCCCAGATCCACTGTGAACCAATCTGACAACATCCAATCAAGTTGCAGGGAAGAACCATGAAAAACTAACGTTATGTTACTAGTTGAAAAAAATTCTACCAAAGATAATTTGGTTCATGTACAAAAACTATGCAGTGGTCAACAAAAAACTAATTGCAGAGTGCAGAATGTGTGGGTCAAAAATTACAGTCGGAAACCAAACAACTACTAATTTTGTTCGACAATTGAAGTTGCACAGAAAATGGTAAGTTGGTGCTAATTAGAGAGCTAATGCTTAGCTAGCGCAGGCTTAACAGCTAAGTTACTTTTTAATGAATAAATACAAGCAAGCATCCCTGTTTGTTTGTTTTTCGTAGATTTAATATATTTTTACTCTCTTGTTGACATTGCATTTGCTGAGGAGTGCGTTATGACTTGTTCAAGACTTGAAACTCAAAGTTCAGGACTTGAAACGTGACTTGGGACTTGCCTTTCTTGACTTATGACTCGAGAGCACAGACTTAAGACTTATGTGTGAATTTGCAGAACAATGACTTTGTTCCACCTCTGATATAAATCAACATTTGTGAGAGATCTTCTTCATCCTATTTTTTCATTTTACCCATAGTTCAGTTAATCAAGCTGACATTACAGATGTGCCTTCAATCCAATAGAATAACTCTTTATGCAGAGAACTGATTAAAGAAAGACTGTAACACCATTCATCTGCACATACAGTAACAGTACCCATTTGATTTCTTTCCCAAACACTATAAATAACCATTGACTAAACATCATGGGGGGCTGCTCCATCAGAAGCTCAGACTAAAGCTAACTTTGCATCATAAAATAATATGTTACCTGACAAAAAACCAATTTGAGGATTCTCAAGAGGCCACACACTGCTTCTCCTATAGACCTGTTTGCCAAGTGTTGTTTTTAGATTACAAACAAGGCAATGAGATCCTGGGCCTATTCTGATCTCTTATTTTTATCCCTGCCGTAATGTTTTTCGCTGTTGCCAAAAAGGATTAGGAACTTATCTTTTAATACCACTCGAGCGTCAGCCCTGCACGTCATCCCGCAGTCTTGAGGTGAATGACTTCCAGCACCAGTGTTTGGGAACCAACTGATTCTCTGCTGTCAGGCCACAGAGGAGATGTTTGTCCTTTTTGTTAACCACGGTAGTTGATGTGGCGGACATACCAGCAGCGAGAGAAAGGGTTAAGACGTGGGTGGCGTGTTAAGCATTTAAATCAACCGGAGCTATTGGGCTGTTTAGTTTTATGAGGTGCCAGACCTTTGCCGCTCCATTCAGACTGCTTTACACTGAGGTCACCACAAACAGACTAGAGATCACACCAGTGTGTGACCTAGGCTCACCACCATTACACCACTGCAGGAATGATTTATAGACTTAATGAAAGCATGACATCATGTATTACATCGACCTACTGTTAGCCCTCCCCTAACCCCGTAAGTGGTAACATACACGCAATCTACCCAAGCAAATTAGGGTCTGCCTGTGCAGACACATGGAGGCATCAGTTGCTTGTTAATTACAAATTGCACAACACATGACACATAAGATATGTATTGAAGCTCTGTATAAGCAACCAAAGAAGGCGGGGAACACTTATCGACTGAGGTGAGATTACCCAGTAGCCCTCTGAGCCTGAACCTGCTCATTACATGGAATCCTCTTTCTGCATAAACAATGGTTTACAACTAAGAACATAAACAAAGAATTTAGACAGCTTGCAATCACGCTCTGTAAGGATTCAGGATTTTGCAATTTTGCAGATGTAGTCTTGTTAACAAGGCAAATTTCCTAAGAAAGGTTGACTCATTCTGAGATGGAGCTGCAATGAAAGTGACTCGAAAACATTTTGTCGGTGAGAGCAGTTTCACTTCCAAACATCGTCTAACAAGGACACCTCATCAGTCGGGCGTTTGACGAGATCCTTCCACAATCATACCTCCTCCATGTCATAAGCAAGGCATGGAAACAGGTCATTTTAGTTCTTCAAAAAGAAAGGAAAAGTCTGGGATGTTATCAGAGTAGGACATCTTAACATAACTGCACAGGCCTCCGGGGGAGACTCATAAAGGAACAGCAGTGAATTTAACAGGACAGTGTCACAAAGTCATGGAAAAAAAATACTTATGTAATGAGACCCCCCCCCCCCCCCCCCCTTNACTTATGTAATGAGACCCCCCAACCCCCCCTTATTTTTTTACACACCCATGGGCGACAAAATTGAGAGGAAAGAAAGGCCATCTTAAAAATGTGGACAAAAGACCGTCTGTGTGTCCAACACATTTACCCAAGGGAGTCATAAGAGAACTTAATAGTGTACATTTACCCTGATCCTGCAGCGGCCACTTCTTTAACACTAGATTGCTTTTGTCCTGCCACCCGCAACCTTTTACCTCCTCTGGCTCCCTGTACAAATGGCAGCTTTTACAAAGAGCTCATGAATATCTACACATCATAAATACAAACTCAGGCAAAGGTTGAAACATTATCACATACCCTTGTAGTTAAAGCCATAAAAATGCCCCCACTACATCAATCAGATCCATATCGTGGACACTTCTTTGGACCGGACCCAGATGCTAATTTACAGCCGGGGTCTTGTTAAAAAGCAAGAGCTGTGTTTTCTGACCCAGTCATGACAAGGCCTATTTGTTCCAGTGGCTCGGAAAGCGTTTGCGTTCCCCAGGTCGCGGCTGAACTTCTCACATTTATGTTAGCTAAACTGCAGGCTGGCAGGCTAATTCGCTGGTATGTGTTTTCATTAGGTCTCCGGGGCCCGGTAGAGCTGCCTCACTAACTTTGTTCCTCTGAACTCTGACCCCAGCTTTAATGGGAAGGCTGGCGGAGAAAGAGGGTCGAGGCACCGGAGTGGGCTCACTTAAAGACTTAAGGTAACAATTTGAGGAGGCGTAACAGGTTATGCAACCTTGTCGCTGGACACTAATGACTCGGTAGGGCCTGAGGAATGTCCTCGCTCAATAGGTCTCTTTTACATCAGTTGCTGTTTGTGGCAACAAAATTAGCGTGGCTATGGTAAGATTGAATAAATCCTGCTCTGTGTGCTAGATAACAGCCATGTAGGGCATGTGACAAACCGCTAGCGATGTGCTCAGCCACAGGCCATAAAACCAGCACAGAGGAACCTGTCATCCCTCTGTTTTTTCACTCCTTCCCTTCCCTCGAGGCAGCGCAAATACTCATGTCCTCATTTAGAAACATGAAGAATACAGGCTGGTATGAGTCTCTCCCCTCCTCAGGAAGATGATGTGGCCACTCATATGAGCAAGAGTGCTCAAACAATCAGATAAAGACTTTTAAAATAACTGATAAGTCAAAGGTAAAAAATGTTCTTCTCATTTTAACATCACTGTCAATTAAAAATGACAGGGTTTCAGGGAGGTGGTCAGACAAAACAAGCAATTTAAAGACATCGTATTGACTAAATGATTTATTTAAAAAGTAATAGATGGCAATGACTGACACCCAGCATGACCCTGGCTTCTTTGCCTACTGCTTCAGGGTACAGCGATACTTTTCAGGAAGGTCAAACGTCTCACGCTGTCTAATGTGGTCTCCTTTACATGAGGTGTAAACTGTGGAAGAAAACCACAGCTTCCACCAGCAGTTCCTTTATCGTCTGGGATTGACTCTCAGCTGGGGAAGACTTGCTGTGTTTGTGTGTGCTGCTCTGTTTGCTTGGGGTCAGCCCAGGCCTCGGCCTCTCTAGAGGTTTCACAGTCTCATAGATTTAGCTTCAGCGAGCCTTTGTAGCTTAGGTGACACATTTCCCGTAGAGCCCAGGTCATCGTCACATTTGTCCACTCTGCAGGCCCTAAATACCAATCACTTTTCCTCATCGGCTTGTCTTTGTGTTCACTATACAGGTTACAGGGTGATTTTATATGTTATATAACAGATATAAAAAAATTCAATCACCTGGACTTTCCCTTCAAAGCTCCAAATAACTTTGTCTGTGCCACGCATGCTGATGAGTCGTCTAATGGGATGTTTTGAATTCTTCTGTAATGACATGCAGCTTCGATGGGCAGACCAACAGCTCTCCCACAGATGAGAAAACACAAAGCTGTGCAGAATGCTCTCATACCCCAAGGGCAGCTTCACATTCACAGCAAGTGTGAGAAAATGTCTCACCTGTAGCACGGCCAAGCCCACATGCAAGTAGCATGAAAGCACATACCAACGATAACAAACATGCCTGAAATGTTTGTGAGCATGTCAGTATGCAAATGGTGCGTTTTGTTTTACCCTTAAGTTTCTTTTAGGAGTACATTTTGGGGTCGATGGGTACAACATGAAGTTAGAAGTAAGGAGGGAAAAGGTTAATCAAGTACAGTCAATGCTGAGGTTAAGTAGTGCCGGACTTAGCACACACACAACTTGCCACCCTACTTTGGGCGGTGGCCATGTATGCTGCCTTTCCTCCACTCAGATGACACTTGGGTGTCTTATTAATTATACCTTGTAAATACGCATGGAGAGGCTAAATGACTAAGCGAATCGAATGGCTTACAGGAAAAGGAAAAGGAAATGGAAATGCAAATAGGAAAGGATATTGCTTGACTAAAATCTGTATTCTTAATTCAATTTGTGAATCCAGTTATTCACTTCTCTTCTTGAACTGAATTTTCATATAGATTTTTAGATTTTCCATAAATCATTAATGATTTCCATCTCTCATTCATGAATCCGTGAATTGTTAAAGTACTTACTGACTCTTTTTTGGTACCTCCCTTTTCTAACTTGAATTAATTATTGATGGATTAATATTTCATTTATAAATTATTTTATAATCCCTCTTTTTATTGCCCATTAACACATTAAATAATTAATTACTTCATAGTTAAGTCTACTTATTCATAGATTAATAAATTTACAAACAAATGTATTAATGCCTATTTTTGTTGTACAATTATTTCTAAATCAGTTAAATTTTTGACACTTGTAGTCCTCCATACACTTGGACTCTTTTTCTACATTATTTAGTCACCTGAAAGTTAAGGCTAACAAATGCAAGCTGATAGAGCTGCCAACATTTTAACTATTAGACTGATCTACATTATAAGGTGTACAGTGCACAGTAGTTTGACTACCTTAGTGTTGATATTTGTATGTTTTATTTGTGTCATGTTCAATAATTACAACTATGTTATTAGTCTGAGTCATCATGAGAACTGTTCAACTGAAACTAATGATAATAGTCTCTGTTTGTGTTTGTGTACCTGTGTCGATAAGCTCCTGCCACTCAGACGCACTGGCTGCCAGCTGACTCGCACCTCCTCTCCGGCACACTCATTGGCCTCCGCTGCGGAGCGTCAGCGCAGTGGGGCGGCCCTGACAAGGAGTTTATTGTCAGGAATGTGTAGTAGCACTCAGACTAATTTACCGCACCGACTGTGCCACACTCCTGCAGGGCATCATCCTCCTGTTTGGGACGCGCGTACTGGATTACCTCCCGGTGGTTTGACACAACTGCTGTTGGCTCTAATCGACTACTTTATCATGCGAGTATATACTTGAAAAATCGCCTTTGTTGTATTTTCTTTTTTTCCTGGAAGAAGATTGTTTCAGTTCAAGCGCGACTTCAATGCTAGACTCAGCAAAGATGAGCAAAAACGGAATCGTGACAAAGATCCACACGAGGATAAGAGCTGACCCGTTCACAGCCAATTACGACCTGGTCGGCAAAGAACTGGGCAGGTGAGTCCGTTTGCTGCAGCATTCATTGATGAAAAACTGAAATCCGTGCGCTGACGGAAATGGCATTTGCAGGAATATCTCGATGAGCTTATGTAAATCTGGTAATCATATTAGAATTTACGCTCTGCACGTGTTAATGGGAAGCGTGTTAATTGAACATTTCCAACCCCGCATTCCATCTCGGGGAAAGGCACAGGTTGGAGACGCGCTTTGGCACGCGCAATGGTAATGCGCTTTTGTGCGTCTTCTGTGAAAGTTTCTGCAAAGTTTTCGGACTTAATGATCTTTTAGTTTAAGAAATGAGGTGGACAGTAATGAGTTCTATGAAGAAGGGTCAGAGAATTCTGTGAGATGAGGAGGGACATGAGTTTGCATATGTCAGCACTGTTCATATGTCTGACATCCAAGGGGTGAAAGTATTTCACTATGTGTTTTGAAATTCCACAAGATGTGCTTGTTTCTGTCGATGCTCATTTAAAGTGTGTGTTCTGTGCTGCATGTGGTGGTGAAAATGTCAACTTTCTCCAAATACCATGAGCTGAACTTCAGTATTAGTTTGGGAGTCATATTGTGTCAAAGTGTGAGTGATATAAGTGTTATAAAGGATGGATTACTAAAGGAGCCCATCGGTCACAAGCCAAGGGGCCCACTGGCCGCCACCTGCAAAATGTCAAATTAACACGCATCACCTTGGAAGAGACTCAGAATGACCACAGAGATGCAAAGACGCTGCAAAGAGACATCATAAAACTACAAAAGGGCATTACAACCCCAAGGAGACACAAAATGACCACAAAGTGACACAATATGACAAAAGGAGCATAACAGCTACAAAGAGATGCAAAACCAACACAAACTCTGTGTGTCTTTGCTCCTATGTAGGAGAGATGGTGGGGCCCTTCATGCATCTGTGCCCAGGGGCCCACTGTCTCATAATCCATGAAAAAATGACAATATGTACAACAAGACTAATGGGAGAACAGTATGGAAACAATGTGATCCTAATTCTATATTTTAGACATTATATTCCTTTTTCCCAGCGTGAAATTTGCCGTCTCCAATCAGCCGCTCTTATGTCTCTCTCCAGCCAAATCCATTTTGTGCTTTATACTCACTGATGTGTTGATCACACAAACAGAAGTGCACATTCCAGCAGTATTTAAGCGGGGATTCCCCAATGCGCCGGACAGTAATGACTCTCCTAAAAAAGCATTCTGAATTAGCGCAAGGAGCCGCAGTGGACTTCTTGGGTTTCACTTAACTCGACAGCTGTTTCATTGCCCTTTGTGCCAATACTGCATCTGTCTCCATGACTCCAATCTTCAGTTTGCTTAGAGTGTGGTGGGACAGCCTAAATAAAGAGTCAGTTGGTAGCAGCCAGTTTTCCTTGTCAGACACCCTGGGACATACTGGGACAGCAGCCAGAACCCATGGGGGGGGATTGGATTGAGGCTGCATATGAAGTGTAGCAGCCTCTAAACGCCCCCTCTCTCTCCTCTCACCCCTTCATCCTCTTTCCCTCCTCTTCCCATGAGTCCAACCCAACAACATCCTGAGATCAGGCCTCATAATCGCATTAAGTGCAGGAATGTATGCGGTGCTGCATACCAGCAGATCAGCTATATAGACTGTACATTAGCAGGGATGTTGACTCTGTTAGAATTTGTAAGTGTAGGCTGAACTCTCTTGAAGCTTGAAGTCTCTTGGCCTTATTTTCAAAAACCTTCTTATCACCAAGCTTTGCAGTATGAGTGATGGTCCCCTGCAGAACTATACACAAACACATGTTGTGGCCAACTCGAAAGCAGGAAGAGGAACTCATGTTGTGTGTCAGTCTGTCTGTGAAACAGGCAAATGAGAGCTGTGAGGGCTGTCATTTCTCATCGCAGTTCAGACATGAGTCAGTGCCCCGCTGAGGGAGACAAAACGCAGACTCCACAGGAAACCAGCTTCTCAATCAAATTTCACCATCTCCAGGCCTGGAGAAGAGATAGTTTTGTGTGTCACAGTGAAGTTGTTGATTGATGACAGACTAGACGGAATCTACCCTGCAAATGAGCTGTTTGATCTGCATGATTGTGTCTGTGGATCCAGACAGGATGTTTGAGAAAGCACTCATTAGCGTAAGAGTTTGGTGGAGTTTTTCTGCAGTAACTGCAAAAAAAGGAACTTGATGTGTAGAATATTACATAGAAGCACTGTGATGGAAGTGACATGGCAGAGTGTGAGCGTAGCCGCCTGGATGATGGCCATGTTTGGTAACCTCTGACCTGTTGTCAGCCTTTGAAAGGGCCTCCTGTTGCTCCTTTCCGTGGCCAGCGGTCATTCCTTTTCACTCCATATGTAGTTCCCAGCCCACAGCGAGCTGCTCTGAACTTGGCTAATTAAGGATGAAAAGGCTCTGACGGGTTTTGCCTTTTCACTCTGAACAATGAGTCGTCACCATTCTGCAAGACTGGGGGTGAAAAAGAGAAGGACCAGGCCTCACAGCAGCCAAGGCAGTAGCCAAAACAGAACCAAGCGCTGGCCAGAACAGTTGCTGTTTTTGGTCCGAAGCACAGTGGGCTTGGAGCAACACTGTATGGGAAAACGACCGGCACCATGCTGACTGGACCTTTCTGACTTGGCCACTTCATTTAAATTCTGCCCAGTTCTCAGTCATCTTTTCACATCCTGTGTCCACTTCTCCTAAGCCCTCTGTATTGTGTAGCTCATTAAAACACTGAGATGTTAGTTGGACATAGATGTTGAGGTTACGGTGTCCATTTTAGCATGCAGCCTAGGCTCCAACCTGACTGTAACAGCAGTGACCCCCTGCCTGGCCTACCCAGCCGCGGTCGGGTGGGTGGTCCTGCTCTTGGCACTGCTGTGTCAGCCGACTGGTCAGCTTTTGTACGATTGTCAAAGGAAAAGCAGGCTCTGGCCGAGGGTCTGGGCGGAGGTGTCAACACAATCCCATTTGTCCCTGCTGCTGTCAGCTGTGAAGAAAGGGAAGTGGACAAGGCCTCATTATCAGTCTGGGAGGGACGGCTGGTGATTGGGGTCGACTTGACACACAGAGAGGCAATTCTGCACACATCGGACATCCTGCCCACACCCTCTGCTGACCCTTAACACCTCCTATGAATCCATGAATGTATATGCAGAAAAATTAACGCTCAAGTGGATGTTCTTTTTTTAAATCTCATGTTTTACCAGCCACCAAGCTGTTACATCTCTTTGTTATTGCCTGACCTTAGCGTTATCGGGTCCCTGCCCACTATTCTGCGGCTCTTGCCAAAACTGTCAGCCTTATCTGCCTCCTGTCAGACCCTCCTGAAGGCTAAAGGAAGAGGAGGAGAATGGGGGAAATCTCTACCAAATGTATACTGACGCCTCCTCAGCTGAGCATATCAGTGGTGAATAGCAGGGACCGAAGTTTCAAATGATGCCTCTTCACCTTCTTATCTCTGAACTGTTCTTTAACCTCGCCTACAGTGTTGCACTCGTGGCCGCTTGGCGGGCTTTTCCAAACGTCCTACACTGTAATCTAGGTTTCACCTCATAGCAGTTTAACTGTCAAGAGTATGTCCAGTAATTTTAGCCTTTCACTCGCTGCAGTTTAAATGACCTAAATTTAATCCAGTGGTCCCGTTGGCTACTTGGACACAGAACAGAACTGTCTCTGACCAAATCTATTTGAAAAACCAGTAATGTGGTTGTGATTATTCTGTCTCCTCACTAATCACTCTCTCGCTCTCTCCCCTCTTTGTTCCCCAGGGGAAAGTTTGCGGTGGTGAAAAAGTGCATCGAGAAGGCAACGGGGAAGCAGTATGCTGCCAAGTTCCTGCGAAAGCGACGGAAGGGCGAGGACTGCCGCATGGACATCTTAAATGAGATCGCCGTGCTGGAGTCAGCCAAGGCAAACCCCTATGTGGTGGCGCTGCATGAGGTCTACGAAACCAAAAACGAAATCATCCTCGTTCTAGAGTGGTAAGACAATACTGTGGATATTACTGAGAGTTCTTTAAAAGTTCACCTAAAAAAAAAAAAGCTACACCACATTTAAGCAGCCTTGTCTGGCACTCCAAAGTTTATTCAAACTCTTGTGCACACACCCTTCCACCACCACAGATCTGAGAAGAAAGCGATGGCGGTAATTTAAATGGCCTTTTAAACTTTCCTCACTTGACAGTGTTTGAGCCATGCCAGGAAAACTGGGGATAAAATGATTAAGCCCTCAATCATTAGGGAGATGAAAATCCTTTAATCATCACTCACCAAAAACTTTCCATGAGTGGAGTTTTTCTCATGCAGCATGTTTGAGGGATTTGAGGATACCAAACTGAAATTCCCCAGCATATTTATCCATTTCTACCTAGTAAGCAACAATCTTTGAGCCGGGAAAACCTCACATCAGATCTTACATACACATCATGCAACATCCTGTATTTAACATGACGAGAATGTCACTGCGTTGGTGTTTTCATGTGAATTGTCAGCTCTTATTTATCTGTCTGATCTGTGTAAAAACCCTTCCTGGCTTCAAGTTATCTGCTGGTGGCAGACTGTATGTGTCATTCAAGCCTTTCTCACCTCACAAAAAAAAAAACGCTAACACGTGTGAAACGCATAGCTTTGCACTGTTGTACATGAGCAATACCTTAAATGGAAATTCTCTCTGCGGTTTATTGCTCGTCTCGTCATAACCTCGACGCCTGAGTTTCTTGTTATGCTAAATGGCTGTCAGGAACTGTCACCTTACATACCAATGTGGCAGAACTGCACCAAGCTCACTGTGTGAAAATTGCAATATCAAGCTACAAATGAGTCAGTAACACCCCACTGTGAGAACTGCTCAGTACTCAGATTCAACATGTAGGTGAAGTGTCCGGCAGCTGAGACGAGTTGCTCCCTCAGTGACCCGGCGAGGTCATCCTGGCTGTCTGGCTCTCGTCTGTTGTGGTTGGGTGTTAAATGACATGATGCATATCCACTAAGTGTTCCTTGTCTGCTCTAATGACAGCCTCTAATTAGGAGTTGGAAAGGACACTTAGCATTTTAATTACCTCGCTCGCCTCATTAAAGGGAGATAACACGGGGCAATTATGCTTGAACCACGTTCCTCTGACCCTGTTCCTGAACTGCTCGCTGTGCAGGCAGGAAGCCCTCCCCTCCCCAGCCCTCGGTGGTCAGCCCCATCCCAGACATGGAATGCCTCCTCAGAACAAAGGTCTCTCAGTGGGGGGTGGCTGTGTTTGACCTCTGACTGAAGTGTGAAAGGGGAAGTAGCACCACAGGTCACCCCTGCATGCCTGCAGAGAAAACATAGCAGGAGGTCAGTCGGCACTGGTCCACAGTTCCTCTTCGGTTTCCAAATGAAGCTACACTGAGAGTCTTTGAGCACATGCACAATATTTTAGTGCTTAAAGAGCTCAATTTTAAAATGTCAGCCCTTTTGTTAGTCATTATCTATTGCAGCGTAGGTTTGTCCTAAAAGCAGCAGCAGCACTCATAGTGAGACCCAAAAAGCTGTCTGACCTCAGCATGAGTTTCAAGAATTGCAAACCATTTTCCATTTCCTGTGGGTTTAAATGTAAGCAGCAAGCAAGGCTCCCAAAAGTAGCACACACCACCATGCTGGTATAAAGTGTTGTGCACACACGAGCACACTTCTCGTAGCCACAACCACATCCTTGGTAATGTCAGAGAAATGGAGGCTGAATTCTAATCATCTTTGAGAGCTCCAGTGTGCGGCAGTACCACAGAAAGCCCCAGTGTAATGACTAGGTTGAGAGATGGTCACTTTGATGAAAAATGAAGGTGCATCACTTTTTTTGCGCGTAGTAGCTATGCTTCCCGGAGAAGTCATCACTGTGACCGTGATCCAGGAAGCACAGTCTTTCATTTCCTGTTTTTCTACACATATGAAAGTATACTGTAAAAAAGTGACAAACATACATTTGCCTAACGCATCACAACTCCAGGAAATGCAGCCAAACCTATACAGCCCTTTGAACGCTTCACAGTAAATCTATGGAGGGAGATGTTTTTGCAGCCTAAGAAACTTCTTTAACTTTCAGCATCAAGTCATCTCATCATGCATTTTCCCTCATACTGTTTCCACATTCCTAATGGCAAATCCACACTGTGAGAATAAATCTTTTTGCTTAATGATATGATTCCCCTTATTGTGGCATGACTAATTTAATTCAAGGAATTGAATTTAAGGTTTTCCAGTTCCTATTTGGAGCTGTTTTAGTTCAGAATGCACTGCCATGTTTCCTTCCTCGCCTTTTAGCATACAGTAACCCACAGCACTAATGACCTCAGTGGGCTTTAATTGGACTACACTGGAGCACAAGTGCTGTCCAGAAAATTCAGCCAACAGACAGGTTAGGCTTGAGGAAAGTGGTTGACCGGGTTCTGGTAAGGTGACGTTGGTGAGCGCGTGGCTTGGTGGTCAGCCAGAAAGAGCTTTGACTAAATAGGTTCTCTCTCAGAGCTAAAAGGAGGTTCACATTTACTGCTTAATATAGATAAAGCATAATAGTTTTTCAGCTTTGTTTAGCTCCTCTGTGCCGTCACTCATGTTGGCTGCAGTGGGTTTTTTCTTGCAGCTCGGTGCAGGGGAGGATGTCTCCCACATTGAAGTAGTGTGTACATTAACTCTCCTGGAAGGAGGGAGAGCGCGGAGACAATATTTAGACTTCAGGGGAAGTATCAGATCATTCCTAAGTGCTTGGCCAGAATGTGTGCAGTCTGTTGAATTTAAACAAGATGGTCTTTATCGAGGTTTTAAATCCTTCCAGGCGCTCTGCTGACAGCTTAATGAACCTATTGAAGCACTTTGTCATGTCAAGCCTTTAATTGTTCAGACAGGTACTGTAATAGTTGAAGTCCATGTTAAGCTGATTGCAGTTTTCAACAATAAAATCAAACCGCACTCATGTCTTCCATTTCCTCGCCCAAATGAAAACACTAACACCAAGCTTGCTTTTATTTGGTGTGCATGTGTAGATCAGTGTAAACAGATGAGTGCAATTTTATTGTACATCCATACTGTTTTCATGTTTGCAACAAGCGGGGTAGGTGGTGGGTCAAGTATTCAGTGCTGGGAGCAAAACAAAAAAGAGGATTACATGGACCAATGACGGATATCCCCAAAATCCCAAAAAACATGAGTGTTATTTTCACAGCTGAGGATAGTAAAGAGTGCAGGGTTAGGAAGCTAACAGGGGATTGGGCGGTACTGGTTATGTAACAGTCGTGCCCAGGGCCTGGTCGCAAAGTTTTCCTCAGAAGATAAAAAGCATGTGTGCCATCTAAATCCCCCACACATGGTTCTAGTTTTTTTGGGTGAACTGTCAGCTTCAGGCATTGATCTGACTGATGGAGCATCCAACGTAAATCCACCATGTCTCCACTTTGCTTAATGTTGTTACACAAGCGCGGCAAGACCAGGCAGGAATCTGACTTTTCCCTCTACAAAAATGTGAGAAGTCACCAGTGAGTTGTCTAATTACTAAATTCCAAAAAAGGCTAATCCCTCATACGTTGGTTGTTTTGAACAAGCGAGCAAAAAAGCTATGCAAGCTGAGGCTCACACAGTATCTGCTCACCAACTTGACACTATTCCCCTGCCACCCTCTGTGGCCATTCCTCTCTACTTTAAGAAAATGTTTGGGCTTTGATAAGTTGGCCAGTGTTTGCTTCTGTTGGCCCTTTTTGTCATTAAGTAAGTAACCTGCAGTGTATCAGGCTGTATAAGACCTTATCTGAACCTGCTGTAAGCTGATACGTATGAACATTCTTATCTCCAGTAATATTCCTGAGAACAAGGAAGGTACATGCAGAGGCAGAGTACCGAAAATTATATTGATGCATGTTGGACTCGCATGCAGCGTGGAGCTGTGGGTGGACTTTGTTCCTCCAAGCCAAAGTACACTAATGAGACATCTTGTTACATAATTTTAAAGAAATTGGAAATGACTTTGGGGTTGTTTAGTAAAATTGTCCTAATGGGACTGTTTGGAATTTGCTATTGTCGACTGTGTGTGATTCAAACTGAGAGGAAGGGTGTGTTTGTACAATTTAAAGGCGCAATTTATTATGACAAGTTAAAGTGAATAATCAAAAATGAAAGTAAGCCAAACTAAACTTCACTGGGTGGCTGCACAATTCTTTTCTTCTCATCTTATCCTTGTTTTGTTTTCTAAGTTTTCCTTCCTGTGCTTTCCTTCCAGCGCTGCCGGTGGTGAAATCTTCAACCAGTGTGTTGCTGACAACGGCGAGGCCTTCACAGAGAAAGATGTGATACGGCTGGCCAAGCAGATCCTGAGTGGAGTGGCCTTCCTGCATCGCAACAATGTGGTGCATCTGGACCTGAAAGTGAGTATGCTGAAAGGTTATATGACAATATAGGGCAGCCTATTCCCTCGAGTGGAAGGCTGGAGATATGAGATATGATTTCTGTTATGCAACCTCAACTCATTCAGTGTGGCACGACCCCATTCCCACGAGGAATAAGCCGGTAAAGGGAACTGACTGAGCTATCATGTTTTCTTTAATGGCCCCTGAGGTAACAAGCCAGCCGTCATTGATGTTTTTTTCCTACCTCACAAATTAACCAAGTATCTTATACAACTCATTTTAAAGTGAAAAAAACATCAGGTCAGTCCGACCCAGAATTAAGTACAGTGGTACATACACTCAAGTATATTCACACACAAACCACAGAGCCATGCCAGTGGTTGGCAGGGACATCCTACCTGTTGTTGGTCTCATCTGATTGGCTTAGAGGATGATCTCAGAGGAGAAGCTCGATGCTGACTGATGACCTAGACCCAAAATCCTCTTGGATCCAGTTACCTCAAAATGCTTTGACTCAGTCACACTGCCGTGTAATTAATGACCTCAGATGTCAGACCTCAGGCTCATTGGATAATCATTACGTAACATACCTCTGTCTAATCTGCGTGCCCTCTCCAGCCACAGAACATCTTGTTGACCAGTGACAGACCTCTGGGGGACATTCGCATTGTGGACTTTGGCTTGTCCAGACGCATGGACAAAATCACAGAAGTCAGGGAGATCCTGGGTACGCCAGAGTATGTTGGTAAGTCTCACTTTCAGCCCCTTAAATACCCAGGATGACCTGTGTCTTTTCAATGTGAGCGCCATTTATCACGACTAAATGGGACCATGTGTTTCTGTTGCAGCACCAGAGATCCTGAACTATGAACCCATTAGCACTGCGACAGACATGTGGTAAGTCCTACTGTTGTTAATGAGACTATTTCCACTGATTTAACTGGATGCGATGCAGAACTCATTTAGTCTGTTTAACATCTGAGAATACAGACGTATTCAGGACAGTGACATCACCTCCCTAGCGTGTAAAAGACAGTCTAGACCTCTGACCACAAGATCATCTTTGCCTCTTACTTGCAGTTAGTTAATGAGTAACCACAGTTGAGTGGACGAAAGCCGAATCTGTTGTGTGTTACAAAACACATTCCGTAACCATCAAAGATGACAAATGACCTCATAAACATTCTCTTTCTTTCCCCTTTCTTTACCAGGAGTATCGGTGTCCTGACCTACGTCATGCTGACAGGTGAGTCTCCCTTCCTGGGTGACAACAAGCAGGAGACATTCCTCAACATCTCCCAAGTCAACATCGACTACTCGCAGGACACTTTTGAAGGGATCTCTACCCTGGCTGTTGACTTCATTAAGTCTCTTCTGGTTAAAAACCCCAGGTGAGACTGCTTACTGTAAATATGGAGATATGATCAGATGTTCTGATTATCGCTAAAACTGAAGTTTCCGTCAGCATCACTTAGAGCCGATTGACACACCAAGGATGTGCGTCAGGTTCACACCGGCACGGAAGTACATCCGCATGTGTCTAAATGAGTGTGTGTGGTAATAAGATTTGCGTCACTAGGGCGAGAAGCCATTTCCTTTTTTGCAAACAGCAGCTGTAAACTCACCTCATTCAGAAAAAAAAAGAGTTTTTAGGTCAGTATCTTTGTGTTTCGACATTACACCAAACACTGACACATCAGCTTTGTGCGTCATCATATAAAAGAAAGAACAGGTGAAGTTGCAGTTGGTAACTTTTATGAAAAATTTAAGAAACCACACAGTAGCGCATGAGAAAGATGATCCGTGAAGAAATCATATTACTCTGCCTCCTGGTTGTGCTTGTATTGGCATTTGCTTTAATTCACTGCGCCTGATTGAAAACAAAAGGTCTGAGCCAGGGAGACGCAGCTGTCAATCATGTCAGTCAGCACTTGTGAACTACATCAAACTGTCAAACTAGGCAGCGCTTATCAAATATGAACCAAGATTCTGTTACTGCATTGCCTATTTCTGGCCTCAAACATTTTCTGAAACGCATTTTAGTGCACTGTTTAGCTCTAAAATGAGAACGTTTTTGACCCAGCTGCCATGCTGAAAGCAGTCGAGCCAAAACGAAGCCCCGTCCACTGACCAGAGCAAACTTTCTCATCTAACAAATATGATACAAAGTTATTTCTATAAAAGTTACCAACTGAAGCTTTAAACGAAGGTGTTTTTCAAGGGAAGCTATGTGACCACATGTCTGATGAACTTAACTCAAACCCTAATCCTGATTGAGCGCTCCAACAGTGAGCCCGTTCTTTATCACCACAATTTGTTGATGAAAAGTAGCAGCAGCCTCTGTCTCGCATCCAGAGCCATGATCTCCAGTCAGTATCGTTTAAATGCAGCAGATTACTGGTAGCGTTGGAAAAAGTGGAGGATTCCTCAGTGTTTGAGTAATCGGTGAGAGATGGAGGGGAAAAATCTTGAGAGCAAAAAGTGTTATTTTTTGTGGTTTCCCTAACCAAATGCTGAAAAGGAATATGGCCGACGCCTGTGAGATTGAGTGAATCGGAAGATCCAGGCAATGCGTCGGTTATGTAAACTCTTCAAGAATTTCCACTCATCCGCAGTGTTATTGTGTTTGTGTGTACAGGAAGAGAGCCACGGCAGAAGAATGCCTCAACCACCCCTGGCTGAACCCACTCCCCCATCCTCACTCCCACCCGCACCTCCACACCAGGTCGCCTTCGTCTTTGGACGAGCCGGAGACAAGCCAGTCAGAGTCGGAGCCCGAGAGCCCGGCACCCTCCCCTGAGCTGGACTTGATCGGGTCGTACCTCACGTGCCCGGGCCAGGGTGGGTTGAAGGCGGGACGTGACGCCTTTTCCTTCACTGAGCCCCCCTTTCCCACACGGCCTGAGATAAAGCAAGAGCTGATCTGCTGAACGACATTTCGCAGAGTAAAGAGACTGAATGAGTTCAAACTCCACGGAGCAGACGCTGAAAGCCAGTGAGCCTGCAGCTTCTTGGTCTTGGTCTGACTCAGGGCCGTGCTATATGGATGCTGTATGCCTGCTGCTGGCTGCTTCTACTGCTGTGATGTCTGTGAGCTGGGATGTGTTTAGTTTAATACCTCTGCATGTGTTTGAATAATTCTCCGTGCTGATTTATGATTGTACGGAAGGAATGTGAGGGGAATGAAGATGCAGGAGAAAGGCATGGGAGAGGAGACAAGGATTTTGTCACAGGACTGCACTGCTGCCTTTTAAAAGTGACAGGGCTCAGCTTAACACTGTGGCTAGTTCACCCCTGCACGCACACTGGTTTCTCTTTTTACCCAATTAGCTTTTTGAACTGGGTTTCAGAGGAGAGGCAGCCTTGGGAAATGACTTCACTCACTGTGTGCTCATCAAAACAAGTTATGCTTCAGCTGACCCAGACATACCTTCTGTGATGAGTTTTGTTGAAGGAAGTTAAGGGTTTTGACAGATGGTTGTACTTAACAAAAGAATTAAAAAAGACTGTCACTGTTTTATGTTTATTTATGTGTGTTTGCTATGCCACTTCACCCCCTTAAATACACAAAGCCACATCAATGTCTTGAGTTTAAGTTGGAAATGGTAGCATTCTTGTTTTTTAAGGACAATCTTAAGCACTTTTTTATTTTGTTATTGGACTTCCGTTTTTTAGTGAGGAAACCAAAGGCTCATCAAGCGTAGTCAGCTGTCACACAATGTACTGTACATATTAACCATTTTCTACCACCCACTGTTTTTGTCACATCAGTTTTGTTTTTACACAAAGTGCCACTTTTTCAACCTCACTTCTGTGTTGATATTACAGTTTTGTTTTGTTGGCTACTGCACAAATTGCACAAGTTTGTTTTTGTACTTAACTTCGAGGTTGCCATCAGATTTCAGGCTCTTCAGATATTGTGAAATCATCAGTCTTGGAAAGAGGGAATGGCAGTGGGTTGAACACGATGGTTCAGTTTTATTATTAAAATTGCAATGGATGAACAATGACATGGTCAACTGAAGATTTGTATAAATATGTGATGTTTGCCTTCAGATGCTCGGGAGATTGGGAAGAATTTCTCAAAAAAGTACTGAAATGTATATTGTGAGTTAGTATTAAGATTAATCTGTAAAGTAATTGTTTTTACCAGTGTATGAATGTTAACATCATTATCTTATTTTGTACGTTAACTTTTTACTTATTCCTGTTGTTTTCTGCTCATGAAATTCGGGCAGGTTTGCACTTGTCCTTGTGGACGTTATGATAAAATGAATAAATGTTGATGGCATGCATTGCAAAATGTAACAAAGAAAAATACAAGTGCATTTTGTATCAAACTCCTCTGCTTGTGTGTGTGATTTATTTTTGAAGCAACAATAGCAATGAAATTTAACATTTGGCAGTAACATTTTTATTTTTACAAGAACTTAGCTTATCCCTACCTAATTTAATTTAAGGGTTCAGTTTTCCAGGCTTGTTTTCATCTACGGCAATAAATGGCTGGCCATTAAAAAAAAACAAAAAACCTTATTTATTACTTTTTTTTTTTTTTTTTTTTTTAGCCATGATGCTATTATGGCTGTAGGGAAGGCAATGGCTGTCAACTGCTAGGTCCATTCTGAAATCATCAACAAGTGATGCAAAGATCACCATGAAATGTGACAGACATCCATGGTCCCCAGACAACAGAGAATATATCTTATTTGGTGATCTTCTGACTTTTCCAGCAGGTCAAACATGTCATTTTTCCAATTATTTAGTTAATGACCAACCTGCAAAATTCCCAACATTCCCATCATTCTCTGCTGTACTTTGTGGTTAGTGCTAATTAGTAAATGTTGGCATGCCAAATCTATAACATAAACATTTATGTTGTCTCTGTGCAGTTTCAAAGCTGCTAGCTAGGGAGATTGTCTCTTCACCCTGCTTACAACTGGAATTATGCTCCATCAATTATGTCAGCATCATCAGTGGACCTCTGATGGCTGCAATGTTCAACTAATTGAGCTCACTAGCATCTAAAATTGTAAATTAAAGTGAGTATCCCATAGAGTAGGCTACCCCACAACTATCTGATATGTAAAGATATAGTAGTAGAGTAACGGCGCCCTGAGCAGAGAATTAAGTCACGCTTCCTCTGTTTGTGTTGAAATCCAAGCTTCTCTGTTTTGTGTTGTGGTAGACAGTACCGTGTCGAGTGCATGTAAGTCCTTGTGATTCCCCATGTCTGTATCAGGAAGTCCTCCAAGCCAATTTTTGTAGTGGCCAAACAGTGGGATCTGTCACCTAATGCAATTGGGCCCCAATAACTTTTCCCATAGACTTGCATGAAAAAGATGTCCGTATCCATGGATACATTTTTTCAAGCATCACGTCTACAAAATGACTCATTTTACCATCAGAATTTGATCCATTCAGTGCAATAGTATTAAGCAAATCTAGAAAAGCCACACTGTTAAATCATTTTTATACCCATTTAAGTTAGTGGAGTACTTAACTGGAAGTGACTTAGTCTTTGTTACGCCTGCTCCATGGGCCCAATGATGTGGAAGCAGTGCTGGTCATCATTCATTTTATGCGTGGCAGTTAAACATTTTTGGCTTCATGCGCCAACAAATAACTTTCACAGGAATAAACGAGGTCCCACCTCCAACGATGTATCCAGATGTCCTAATATATTCATGGTGTGTGCCCCACTGGCTAGCAAATCACTGCTGCCCCGCATTGCATTGGTTCCCCCTCAGCCCCCTTCCCCCAGGTTAACACCATGAGCACTGTTGCTGTTGTTAGTGCTGTTAGTACCGTTAGCTGCTCACTTTGTTGAGAACTGTGTGCAGACAACTTGAATCACACTCTGAATCATAGAAATGCTCTGAATGTTGTATAGAGCTCCTTTAAAGTGTCTTTGACTGGTGAGTAATTTAACCAAAGAAAAATATTCCATGTTGTTATTGTATCAATAGAGAAAAGTCAGTCTTATTGATCATCTTGCAACAACTTTTTTGTCTTCTTCCTATCTAACTTTTCGTATCATCTCACCACATATTGCAATCTCTCTAAAAACCCACACATTATCCCCGTCCTTATCACATAATGCTGATAATAAAGACCAATACCTTTCTGTATTTCTGCTTATCCTGTGTCTGACATTCACCTACGTGCGTAGTCAGGAGTAAAAAGCAGATCTCATAACCAAAACAGATTACCAGATCACATGAAAAGCATCTGCTTTTCCCCTCTGCAAGTCTATTTAGAGAAACAGAGTATCATAAAGAAAATAAAAGTCCTCTCTCAGGCCAGCCTTCCATAAATATCCAGCAGACTCTCTGAACAGGAAATGCCAGCATCCGTGAAGAGGAACACAGAGTAATGCTTTCCACTGCAGTTAAGTCTCTTTCTCTCTCATGCACACACTCTTGTGCTTGTTTACTTGTGTCAGGTTAAACAATATCCCTGCTCTGCCAATATCCTGAATTCTTGCTTTAATGTGTTCTTCCTCTTGCGGTCGGCACTGAGCCAGTTCAGCTCTGCTGTGGCCAATGAGGAGAGAGCGGGGCTCCCCGCGGGGTCCTGCTCCGGTGGCTCTTGGCTGGACCGACCGTTTCCCCTAAAGAAAGTCCTGCTGCTGCATGGAGCTGAGGAATGCCAGAAATGTTCAGAACTGGCCTCCTTCCGTTTTTTCAAACATCGTCCTTTATGCATCTCTTCCCTCCCTGTGGGGTTTGTTTTCTCAGTGGGAGGTGGTATTGTTTCTATACAGCACACACACACATAAACATATGCAATTCTTGAAGTGGTTGATTAAGTGCCTGTTTCTCAGAAGGACTCTCAGGATAGGTTGATGGATTTTGATATTTAAGGTGACCATTAGAGGATGATTTAAGACAGATGTGGGGCAGATTGTGCTGTAAAAGAGCACTTGGCTCCTAAAGATCCAAACAAATACAAAGAGTAGTCAAAAAGCTTGATGTGACATCCAGATAACCTGCTCTCAACAGTCTCTGTGGATTGAAACTGAGGTCCTGCTTAATGGTTTTTGAAGCTTATCAGGCAACAAATCCTGCTTTTAAACACCCCTGTGAGCTACATTACCTTGTCAAATCCATTCGTCTCTCTTGAGTCTGTGTAAAAACAGTAAAAACAGATAACATCAATGTAACAAATATTGATTTTTCTTGCACAATATGAAACCTAGTGTCTGACATCTGCTGGACTGTAAGATGTCTTTGCTGTGGGGGCACTCAGCGAGCTTTTCATCTCATGCTAACCAGCCACAGATAAGCCTGTCAGCGCTTCCAGCCATGACACATTGATCCCTTGAGGTCTGTGAAAATCCAGAGCTAAGATTTCAAAATGTAAACCTCTTGGGAAGCTGGAAGCGCTACATTCTACACTGTATAGGTCAAAATGGTCAGTTATATAACCAAAAATTGTTTGACAGCAGGGTGAATTTTTTTTCCCTTTGGCCTTCTCATCTCTATCCATGTGCCACTAACAGCTTGGGAACACACTACAAAAATGGTACTGTGACTTTAATCAAATATTTGTTTATGTAAAGCACTTTCCTTCGTCATAGTTACATATTTTCTGTTATCTGAGTGGACGAAGAGGACGTGTAAGGGCTTTAATGGAGTATGTATCGTTTGGCACACATTGTAGTACTTTATGGTGCTCTCTTTGTGACTTGTTCTACTTTATGTGTGGCAGTATGTAGCAAATAGTTTGACCCTTTTATGAAACCTGAACTGGAATTCGACTTTGTATTCTAACTTGTTACACACAGATGTATACACATATGTATAGGATTAGATAGGGTTTTTCATGCCCAGGAATGGATTACTGAACGGGCTGACCGGGTCCAGGCCCAGGGGCCCAAATTGTTAGGGCCCCCCACCCCTGGCTTTCCCTGCCAAATTGGACTCAAATGAACATGCACCAACCAAGAAAAGACTCACAATTACCTCAAAGAGACAAAACAGGACCACAGTGGAATTAAAAACAAACAAAAATAACTACAAAAAAGGGGCAAAACAACCCAAATGAGACACAAAATGACTAAAAAGAGACACAAACAACTACAAAGAAAATCAAAACTACTACAAGGAGACACAAAATGACTACAAAGAGACACAAGCAACTACAAAGATACAAAACAACCACAGAGACACAAAACAAGTAAGAAGAGATACAAAACAACCACAAAGAGACAAAAACAACTACAAAGAGATGAAAAGCAGCCACAAAGACACAAAACAACTACAAAGAGGCACATGACAACCACAAAAAGACAATAAATAACAACAAAAAGAGACAAAATCACCATAAAGTCTGCGTGTCTTGCTCCTATGATGGAGAGGTGGTGGGGCCTTTTATATATCTGTGCCCAGGGGTCCACTGTCTCATTATCTGCCTATGCCCACCTCGTCAGAATCCAATGCTGGTCAGTGGTCCTCATTGTCAGATACTGACACACAGAGGCACTCTTTAGCGTCTGTAACTGATGAATTATAAAGAGCGAGGAAATCCACATAGGGTGGGAGCATTGGTGGATGGGTCAGACACAGGACTGTCACCCAGGAGACCACTGTTTGTGTCCACTGTAAAACCAAAAGTCAAACTTATTTTCAAGTGTTTTAACTGCATAACTTAGTAGTATGTCAGGTACATATGTCATGTGACATACGTGTTACGTTAGGTTCAAAAATACTCACTTTAACCCAAACCATGATCTTTTTACAACCATGTACTTGAAAATTTTTAGTGTCTGTGATAAAGCAACAGACATTTTGTCTTACAAGGTTTATCATACCAACAACAATCTACAGTTAAAACACATTTTGAAAAAAACAACAACATGTAAAAGCGGATTAAAACTGTAAAAACCACAGTTGATGAAAACAATGTTAACAGGTCAGGGAAGAGGGCCTGTTCTAATCTGTTCAGGGTGATGATTGCAGAACAAAAAAAAAAAAGATTGCTTGTAGAAAAAGCAGTGTGCATGTGACAAGCAGAAACTGACACGCCATCCCTGAGCATTCAAACTGATGCTACAGGATTACGTAGATCATCATAGTTTAACACATAGGGGCAGTGACCAAGCATCAGTATTTGATGAGTTAGAATGAGAATGTGTCGGATTAGATGTCCGACTGCAGAGACAACCACCGCACAGTGCCCCAGTTCTATCTGTCTCCATCACAAGTTAGACACAAATGAAGTGTTCCCAGCTCCGCAAAGCGTTCCTCCCCCTCCATCAGACTGACCTCCAGCTCAGATTGTCTCTTTCTGTCTCCACTAACTGTCATGTTTTTCGCTCTCCATGTCTCTCTCAATCGCACTATCTCCAGATCTTTTTCAGTGCACTAGTTTTCTCAGAAGTAGTTCCCCTTGCACCTTACATAATGGGGAAATTCCTTTACGCTTATGTTCTTGATTATACTGCGGAGGATATACTGATGTCAGAGAACACAGGAAAGTGTGTGTGTGTGCGTCGTCTAAGCTCACCTTTACACTGTAGCCATGTAGGTCAATGATCTAATCAAATCTTTTTTATTTCATCTCTTTAGGGATCTGCTCAATTGACATCCTCAACACTCTGACCTCTCCTTCCCTCCACAATAGGTCACTCCTGTTACATTCCAGCGTTGGCCTTTAAGATCTTTAAGACCCATGTAAAGCCCTCAATAAGTGCAGGAACTGTGACCTGTTGATGCTGATGGATATCGGTGGCTGGTGGAAGTGGACATTAAGTGGATGAAAACAAGGAGGGAATCCTGCAGTTATCTGGGACTTAGTGCCAAAATACTGTAGTATTTCACAGAGATAAGACCAACCGTGGCAAATCAAAGCCTGGCTGAAATTCTCCATGTTCGCTAACTGCATGTTGAACGAGACAAGTGAGGGAGATTTCTTTCTCTCACGTGTCCCAGCAATGCTTGCAAAAGAAAAACAGAAAAAGAGAGGAGAGAACTTCCAGAAACACTCGTAACCGCTGGTAATATGTTTCTCATGGTGGTGCATTCATAGCAGCGAGGGAGGCAAATACCTCTGGTTAAGCAGAGCTATTTATTCTGTCCCTGGAAACGGTTGAAGAACAACAAAAGCATTTTCAACAAAGAGTAGTATGACCTGATGCTGTTGCTTGTTTTCCTCTGTCTGCGGTGACTATCCTCCCTCAACATGGGGGCACTACTGGCACACACATCGCACTCAAAAAGCCACACAATAGGCACACTCAGCTCGGAAAGAACTTTTCAACTCAAAAGCTGTGTAAGGAACCCAACCAAAACAAGGGACACTGCTATGTTAATCTTTAAAAAGTTCAATTTCAGTGTGGGTAAGCTCATGGAAAGAAACAAAAACACTGCCAGTTCTGTTGTTTGGATTTGCAGGACGTGGTGCACATGAATGCCCACTCACATGTACTTAAATTGCAGTTTATACACACGCTCACACACTCGCCAGAGTACCCGCAGTGAACTCTGTCCGCTGACTCGCTACAAACTTGGGAGGGAATCCAGGTTTTAGACTGACAGGGAACAGATTCTGGTGGTCTGGATCATTTCGAGCGCTTGATTTTCAACCCGCAGCAGTGTGCTTGTTTACTACGGTGCTGGATTAGGGAGTTATTTGGAGCACACACAAACACACACAGACAAGTACCTACAGTCAGGATTAAGACACATGCTCCAGCCTCCAGGAAAGGCGCTCACCCTTGCAGCAAGTTTTTCCCAGTGGCCACTCGGGGTACTGCAGCAAAATAATCCCCTGGGGCCCAGAAAGCATTTTCCCCACAGACCACTGTAAAAGAGACATTGGTAAAAATGCTGACAGGACACCTCGAACATGGGCCACGGTGGTTTTATAATTGCAAAACTTTCCTCAAGCCAAGAAAAGTGATTTAAAAATCCATGATGTCATCACAATGTAAAACCTATGAGCTGAGCGGGATTTCATGGGCAGGGCCAGCAATATTAACACTACTGTCAATATTCAGCAGGCCCCACCTGGATGTAAGAAAACATTTTTGTCATATGCACTTGACAAGCAACTCCTTTTTAATGAGAAGGCACCATCTTGGTGTTGGGTATCTAGTTATTATTAAAATCTATGCACATGATTTCCTCTAGTACGGTGACAAACAAGGTCAAACACATCACAGTTGCTTGAAACATTTCCATTATGAGAAATATGCTGCAGCCTCAGAAACAATGCCAAACATGCTGCAAAATACACGTGATGCAAAGCTAAAAACACACAAACCCCCCAAAAAATGCAACAGAAAAATGCTGTTTTCCAGGCTTCTAGATGGAACATGAAGTGAAACAGCTTGATTTATGTCCCCAAGAAAGTGAGAGGCCAGACAAGAGTGTGTTTTTGCATTGTTTCTGTATTTGCAGTATGTTTGCTGTTGATGTATTTGTTTTGACTTTCTGCAGATCCTTTTTACATTTGTGTTGGATTTTTATGTTTTTGATTTGGCAACATTTCTGTTGAAATGTTTTGGGGTGTTGTAGCGCGTTTGCCCTCGTCAGCCACTGTAGTACTATAATAATGTAATAAACACAAGTTATGTTATTTTGTGTTAAACCCAGGAGCTTTTTTTAAAAGCAACTTTATGACAATACGTCTGCCTTCAGCCTGAAACTGAAAAATTCCCAAGACATGTAAATGATATCAACTTCGACAGGCAACTCCACTGCTTTGCAGAAAAGTTCAGGATTCAACAGAACGTTAAGACTAAGAGTCTTCAGCCATTTTAGCAGCTCTGTGGCGCTGTACAAGAGAATGCTAACATTCACAAAAGACAATGTTTAACCGGTGTAACCCATAAATGTATAAAGAGAGCTGGAACTGGAGAACTGGAGCTACTCAGTGGAGCATGAAGCTAAAAATGTTTGCTTTGTTTGGTATGAAATCATCCAGATCTTTCACTTTGTGAGGCCCATAGAGTGAGCGCATAAGAGACTTACAGCGGCCAAAAGCAGCCGAGCAGCTAACTTCTGTTTAGCCCTTCGCTAACTTGAAAGGGGATAAAAACTTTAATCAGCATCCGAAATGTTATCGGACTAAATTAATCAAATCCCGATAGTAAAAGGAGTCATTACGCCTTGGCTGTGACAAAATGTATCTACTCATTTACAGATATCTCTTTAACAATGTAAGTTTGTGGGGGGAAGAGGCATCATGTACCAGACTCTGAAGTTGTAATTCCACATGTGGCCACTGGGTAAAATTGGCTTCAGAGCCCAGCACTGTTCCTGGGGGTTTGGTGTTATCATGTTCATCATTTTAGCTTAGCATGTTAGCATGCAAACATTTGCAAAGTACACTTGATATTAATGGGTCACCGGTTTTGCAAGTATTCACAATTCATCCTGAGGGAAACCACGTTGTGTACAAAATGTCATGGCAGTCCATTCCATATTTCACAAAACTCCTCATGGTGATGTTAGAGGAGAAGTCAGAGGATCAGTAAAGTCAGTAGGATTAGTCCTCCAGGGAACATGAACATATGTAAAAAAAGAAAATATATATATATATATATACATATATATACATACATATATAACAACCCATCCAACAGCCATTGAGACATTTCAGTCTGCCTGTATTCATAATAAAGGCTCTTTCTGGAAGAAGTTATTGGCTTTTCAGGGTTAATTTTGTGTTGGCCACTTGTTGATTTGTCAGTATTATGAGCTCTGTCGGTGTGACTAAAGATTCTGAAACGAAAAGCGAAGCAAAAATGTCCTTTTCACTGGAACTTGTTTGTTGCCTCCAGGAATATTTTCAAGCTTTCCCAGAGCCTGGAACAATTAATTAGTCAAAAAGTCAGCTGTCACATCTTCTTATGTGTTTCTCACGTATTTTTTCTTTCTCCTTGTTTTCCATTTCTCCTTGCGTTTTGTGTTATGTAACTCTCTTCCACAGAGGTATGGAAATGTGTGCATATTTGCATGTGTGTTCAACATCGTCATTGCTGTCAAACTTTCATATTGTCTGGAGCTTCCTGATGTAATCGGCCAAATCGGAGTGTGAAAAAAGAGCCTGGAAACAATAGCTGCGGGTCAGACGGGTCGTGGAAAACTGTTTGACTAACAATGTTATCTGGAGACCTGGTAATAAAATCCCAGTGGTGTAGAAAGGTACAAGCCCTTTGAGTAAAGAGCTGCTTCCGCTCTCCCAGACTCACCTGGGCCGTCTATTAACTGAATGGACCTGCATGTCAGTCACATCTGCGTGAACAAATTTACTTTCTCTGCCAGAAATGATCATTCCTGATGTGACAGCCTGTGGCAGTCTGTCCTGACAGCATGACAGGCTTAATTTCTACTGTGTTGCAGAAGAATGTCAAGGGAGATCAGGACCTTGAAATATCAGTGAGAACAGATTATCTCAGCTCTTTGAACACTGAAAATCACACAAACTGCCATCAAGCCATGCAGCTACTGTAGGTTTGTGGTTCACCACTTTTGTGTGGTATATCTCAAAAACTTTAACATGGACAGCCATTAAATTTGGTGCAGACATTCATGGTTCCCAGAGGATGAATACTGATGGCACTGATCATCTGACTTTTGCCCTAGTGTTTTCATCAGTTCAGAATTTTAATTTGTGCAATACTTTGTCATCAATCATTTGTCAGTCATTACCATCTTCCTGGGCTGCACTTCATGTAGGGGTATTGCGATATACAGTATTGACAATACCTGTGAGAATGAAATATTGCTATCATGTTAATAATAAACATACGATAATATTGTGTGATAATCCTGCACCTCTTTAATCGTTTCCATTTTTTTCCATTCCTTGAAATGAAAATCTGATATTGTCCTAACTTCATGTTTAGTGCTAATTAGCAAATGTTAGCATGCTAACATACTAAAAGATAGTGAACATTAGCCAATAGGCTACCTGGTAAACATTAACATGCTAGCACTGTTATTGTGTCATTGTGAGCATGTTAGCATTATAAGCCAAGTTTCTATCAAATTGTTAAGTGAATGTGGGGCAAACTTTTGAAATTTTGCAAAAAAAGAAATGCAAGTCGACTGGTTTGGAATAAATAAACTAGGCTCAGCAAAGCGTAGTCTGGTCCCAAATTGGTGGTTGATGGCTGTGCGGTAATATGCCAGCAAGCAGAGTAAAAAAACTAAAGGTTGCGACCCAGAAACAAAACAATTAGCCTTGGCCATCTAACCCATCTACGGGAGAAATACTAAGAGAGGTCTTTTGTTTCAATTGGGCAAGTTTTAATTGTTCTTTTATGTCAGCTAGAATTGGCCACGTTTCATGCTGTCCGGAGACAAAAACAAATGAATGTCATGATTCTGTAGGCTAGTTTGCTGAGTTGCCTCTGAGCAAGGTGCTCTGAATATATTTAGTTGGCCTCATATCGTGAAAGGTAAAGGTATACGGGGTGAAGCTGTGATGCACTAATGCATAAAACAATAAGGTGTGTTGGCGTCTTGGGTCATGCTGGTTCAGCCTAAGAAGCCTCATATTCCTTTTTTATCTGCACAAGTATAGGCACAATTTTAAGCCTTGGTGATAATTCTAATGCATGAGAAGATGCCAACAGTGGAAACAGCTGATCTGTCATACGAGTGAAATGTTTGCTTTGTTTGCCAAAGCCATTTCTGTAACCCATTTATCACATCAACTCCAGGGTTAATAGTGAAAAGATGTTTAAAACTGGATTCGCGAAGGGAAAAGTGGACCTTTCTCAGACCAACTTTTTCATATTGTTGTGAATACTCCCAGGCAAGATGATTTATGATTATTTTATGATTATTAACTCACTGGACAGAAATGTCCTTCCTTGTGTTCTGTGGTTCAAAAAGGATTTTGTGTAGTCTTTGTCAAAGACATTGCAATATTGCACGAAAGACACAATATTACTGATTTCTTCCATAACAGGGGCACGAGGTCTGAGCCTTAAAATGTTTTCATTTGTATGTCTGGAAGTCAAACACTGGGCATGAAAATGTGTGTGGGTGGAAAACAGAAGAGCAAAGAACATCAATATTATTCCACAGCTGCAGAGTGCACAGTACCTTTGAAAGGAAAAAAATCTATCTCAGGAGTCTGTCATCCCACAGAGATGTTTGTGTCATGCCAGCAAGAACACAGTGGATCCAGACTTTAATGCAGGTTCATGACACATACTGTAGTTTGTGTTCTTCAGGCTGTGGAGACTCAGTCCCCATACCATACAAACATCATTGTTATTTCACAAACAATATGTTATGTGTTGTTCTTTAAGTATAACAGTATAACATTTCTGGATCATTAGTTGCCGTTGGTGTTGCTGTTTCTAACTAAAGACAACAGCTCAAACTCGTGTTTTTCAGGGCACACCAAAGCCTGAGGCACTAGAACAGCTGCAAAAGCATCTCTGTTATCCCAAAGAAAAATCTAGTCTAACCTTACGAGAAACACAACATTCCTAGAGACAGTTTTTCTGCCAAACTAAAGTGCACTTAGTGTTTGCCTGAGATAAAGGAGCAAAATAATAAGCTCAGTCTCGTTGGGGTTCATGCTTTGAAAGTGCAGTGTAAAAGTCCCAGTTAGTGTAAACACGGCAGGACTTCTGGGGCTCTTATGCAAGCTTGCTCTCACCCGTGGTTATACATGACATGCTGGGAAATATCAAATTAAATGAGCTTGTCTAAAAAAATGTTAGATAAATAAGGAGCTCTATTATTATACTGGGCTGTTGTGGCTGATAGCAGCCAACCCCCCTTGAAAAAATACACAGGATAGAGAACATGATGTTCCTCATTCCAAAGTGGCTGAGGGTTTTTATAGTGAGGCCTCCCAGAGTGCCAGTGAGACACTGTTTTACACCTCAAAATCCTTTTCTTGTTTGTTACACATTTATTCTTTTAATGGGCAGAATTACAGTGGTGGACAGTAACTACATTTGTATATCAATTACTCACATTATCCTCCTGAGACCCGAACTTTTGTTTGGTAGCCTATGCTTTTTAAATTTCTCCGAGCTATGTGGGATGAGTAGGACCTGATAGGTATAAAAAACGTAACATTGTCAATGATAATAAAGTCCCGATGTCCTCAAACGAGACGATGATAAAGTCTTACAGTCTTCAAATGAGTACTTCCTCATTAACAGTGCCATAGCTTGATACTGTTGCTAAAATTGGTAAAAATTTGTTGCCATATCAAACTACAGACATTATTAATCATAAACAAACAAGTTCCAACCCTAAAATCTGATCAGGATTTAGACCTTGCCCACTTTTGGGCAGACTGCATACAGATTTAGCTGAGATGGCTGCCATCTTGTTTTCACATTGATTAATGCATTGTGGTCCTACTACCACTAGATGGCACAAAAAGTGTCCATGTAGGAGGACAACAGGTCTAAGTTAAGTAGAAGGTTAAGTAAACCTAAAATGTGATGTCCTCATATGAGGAAGAATCCAAAAAATGGAGAAAATTTGTGATGAATTTAATCCATCTGGGTCTGAGTCTAACAACAGCAAAATTATAGGCCTGTCAAACATCAGTTTACAAACTTTAACAGAGTTTGTGCAGTATAAGTCTCATTTATAAATATGTATGCTCAATACTTCTCAAACACATGCATTTTCATGTAAAAGTCAGTATTCAAAACTGAACTGAAAGTGAAATTGATCTATGCTCTCTCCAAAGCAATACTCAATTGACAAAAGCAGCAATTTTACCTTGCTGAACAGGGAGCTGCTGGTCCACTGATGCCTTGATCATTATTTGTGTTTTGTCAATCTGAACAAACACTTCAGGACACCAAAGTCACACAATAACACAAAATATTGATGGAGACAGCGGTAGACCAGCAGCTTCCATGTTCCACAAGGTCAGATTTCAGTTTTTGTCAATGGAGTCAGAGTTTGAAGAGTGCAAAGACTATGTTTCACTTTCAGTTCAGTTTAGAGTACTAAAGTTTTAGTGAAAATGCATGTGTTTGGGAAGAACTGAGCGTACGACTTGAGAGACGAGAGTTTGTTAATGGATGTTTAATATAGTTTTGCTGTTGTTAAACGTGGACCCTCTTCATTCCAACTCATCAGGAATTTTCTATGTTTTTGGATTCTTCGTTTACCAGAAGCAAACAAAAAAAAGTTTTCTTCATGAATTTAACATAACATAGGGTGAGTAATTGGATCAGTTTAAGTATTCCTTCAAGTACAATGTTGAGGTATGCCAGCTACAGTAGTTCTCCTACATACTTAGCACATGGTAAAAGCCAGTAAATTCTACACACTAGTCCTCTGAATACATTTTTGTACTTTTACCTCAGTAAAATTTTTAATGCATGGCTTTACTTGTATTTAAGTACTTGCCACTTATAGTTTATGTACAAGACCCGACTATTTCTTCCACCACTACTGAATTATGATAATGTAATATTGTGCAAAGATGAATGTTTCCTGCTGCTTCTGACAGGACTGAGAAAGTCAAACAAACACTTTCAAAAATGGGTGGAGACACAAGTGGATACTTCTGTTTGGACTCATTATAACATAATTGCCTGTAGACGGCTAGACTGAGAGAACCTGGTCGATTACAGGATGATATGTGGCATGTTAAAGAAAAGCCCCATTATGCACAAAATACATTACTATACATCTACTTACAAGTTCCTGTAGAGGTAATTTCCTTAAAGTTTGCCAAATAAATGGGCAGGATCCTATGTCAGGCGCAAAGTTCAGCAGCGGAGCAGGTAATCGAGATATATTCATCTGTCATAGACAACTGTTGGTGCTTTTGTCATAACTTCTTACAGTTTTTCCCAAATGTTTAGCACGTTTTCTCAAACTATAGATCAGTTTCTCACAACTCTGAGCACAATACTGAAACCATTTTGTTAATACAAATCTCTTGCAAAATGAAACACGGTGTGATGAATTTAAAACACTACAATCAAAATACCATTAGTATGTGTTCTGGCTCTTTGTCTTCTTTTTACAGTAAAGTTGATTTTTGATTCTGCATTTTTCTACAAACAGAATAAAAACTGTTACCATACTGTTATACAATATTGTATATATATCATATAAATACTGCATTGATAAAATCTTTGTATCAGCATAGGATACAGTGCACATCTGTCTATCCAGTGGCTCCAGTTGGGCTAACTCACAACCCAGCTTCCCATAGACACACTGTAAAAGCTGATACTGCCACATAGGTAGAGTTTTGAGAATACACAAATGTTTCCTATTGTGGCAAAGCTCACAGTAATTTAACTGATACTGTAAGTAATATGAGAACACGACAGTAAGACAATGATAAGACTGTCTTTCTGGGGATGTAATGAGGAAATCAGCGCACAAATACAAAAAAGTAATAGATCAAATGTTTACGTGTTACTGTAGGCTAGAGGAAATAGCTGACTGAAGTGACTGTTTTCATCGGCCTTCCTCTCTGTTCTCAATGCTACTCCATTTTACCCAAAACAGTGGAGGTTACCTGAGGCCTCTTTATGCCCTAGACTGCTTTGCCAATTGAGTTTGAACAGCTCAGATGTGAGTCACACCAACTAGTAATGAGGTTGTGTCATTTTAAAGGCCAGTGTTTTCCGGCTGAACAAAGTGTGCTGAATGATGCAGTTTGTGCTGAGAGTTCTACAAAAATGTGGTTTAGATTTCTATTTAAGTGAAAACAGTGGAATTATGCTTAAAGTTCAGCAGTCTGGAGTCTTGTTCATGCGTGAGCTTCAAGTTTTCAGAATTGTGTGCATAGTTTCATTTTGTGTACGTAAGAAAGAAACACTGCAACATTCAGGGGGGTAAACAGAGCAATCATTTCTTGTTGACTGCTGTAACTGCTCAGCCTGTTCAATAGCACCACCAAGAGGAGTGATGGCACATTGAAACCTCAGTATCATTAACACCTACAGTATTTTGTTGGATTTAAGAACATTTACTCAAGTACTTTCCATCGAGGACCACTTTGGAAATCAATGTTTTTAGGGATGTCTTTATGTGTTATCCTCTCGGGTTTTTGTGTTTTGTGCTTTTAAACTCCTAATAAAAATTAAAGCAAGTGGAAATACTTGTTAGTCCTGCTTTACTGAATTTAAGAGGGTCATATTGTACTTTTTACTCCACTACATTTAGTTAACATCTGAAGTCCCTAGTTATTTTACAGATTGAGATTTTATATACAGTAAGATCAGTTCAGAATCATTTCAGTCCTTATTTTCTTGAGATCTGCCTGTGCTGTGAGGACGTTGCAACCATTTTTAAAATGCAAATTGACTCGTTTCCAGTATTACATAAAATCAGATTGAAATTTTCATAATTCTTAAATTGCAATCTGCTTTTTTTTTCTTGTTTCAAGCTACGGACACATATTTTTTTTTAAAACCTTTGTTTAAATAAGTGATTTTAATGTTTTTACTGCATATATAAGCCATAATGTTATAATAAAAGTATAAGTACTGTCACTTTAGTGGCATCTAGTGGTGAGGTTGTGGAACTGAAACTTCTGCCATGTGCCAAGTGTGTGAGCGAACAACTTAAGTACATAAGAAAAAAACAACTCAAACCACAACTTAATCCAGCTCTTTTCACTTTATTGACAGAGATGCACAATGATGGGGGTAGGAAATGATTTCTGAGGAATGACTTCTCTCTCAATCTTACTGCCTTCTAAACGTGACAGTGACATTTTAAACTTCCATGTTGTTGCAGAACATCCACCTACTACAGATTCCCCTTCAGTCTCTCCATGTCGATCAATAAACAGATCACTAAGCAGAAAAGGTAATTTATGTCAACGTTAGCAACGCAGGATTTAAGAGTCAGTTCATCTCCTCCTTCAAAGCTCTGACTGACATCCTGATGTAAGTTAAACTGTATTCCCTTTGGACCTTTATAGCTGTGTGTGTGTGTGAGGTCAGTATGCAGTGTCATAGAGGTGTGCAAAGTGGGTGCGTGTTTTTTTGTTTGTTTGTTTTTTAATCAAACAGATGAGATGCTCTGTGCACAAGATGTTGACTGTTGCTGGAGAACAACACGGAGAGAACCCAGAGGGACCAGACCGGAGAGTTGTAAACACTTCTGTCACTTCACTCTGAATAAGCACCAGTCAACATAATCAGTCACTTGCACAGAACAGAACATTTATGATTGATAGTGCAACACCGCCACAGGAAAAATGCAGGTTTTACGAAGGAAATATTTGCATAAATAATATTACACTACATACAATACAAGTAAAACAAAAATGACTTCACTAAAGACAAGACAAGACAGATTATATATGATAATATTTTTTCTGAGGAATGAATGAATGAATACTGATTTCTGAGTAGATGTTCCCGATTTGATTCTAAAAAGTGATTTGGTGATGAAGTTTAAAACAAACAGTAGTGGGAGAGAAAATCTTGTGGAGTGTCACTCATGGAAACTGCATTACACACACAAAACAATCACTACTCAGCGCCACACAGATTCTCAAGAGATGAGTGACAATAGTATTAGGGTTGTCGTCGGATCTTAGTCCTCAAACCTTCCATCCAGGATGCTTTCGAAGGTGAAGGGGAGAAACTTGAAGCCCTGGCCTGTGTAAAACTTGTTTTGGAACTCCACCCTGTAAAGAAAATAAAGAGCCATTCAAAACAAATACAAAAAAACGAGAATTACCGCCTCGCAGCTGTATGCTTCCTCGAACCAGTCAAGCTGCAATTACAGTTTACATCAATGTTTGTGAAAACATGGATGCTTCACACACATCTTGCCCCCAGCAGCACAGAAGATCCATACAATAAGCACAGTTTCTAGGAGGACACCCAAAATTAGAGTCACCAATTTGTTATCTGACCAAATGTCTCAAACTCTGATCAGGTCATTAGTGAGTCCAAGTGGACGTTTGTGCCAAAATTTGAAGAATTTCCCTCACGAGAATGGGATGGACGGACAACTTGAAAACATAAAGCCTTCAGGCACGGCAATCGCCAGCCTGAAGGCATAAAAACCAATAACCAGGAAGGCTCGCACACAATAACACAGGCACACAGTGGTGATGGCTGTCCACGTTGGGTAATGCTGAGCAGAGCAGTTGTGGCTGACGACCCTTGCTCTTCATTCCACAGCCTGCACCCACCTGAACCCACTCCTGTCTACATCCCTGCTCCTGGACTGGGGCCCAGGGTCAGACACATAAGCCTCTTCCCTCTGGAAAATGATCAGGCTCTATTTTTAAAAGGCAAATACTGAGCGACGGCTGGATGACCTTTAAACTGAGAAGCCACGAATACCTGTCATTCCATAGTCTGTCTGGTGTAGGAAAGTAGATGAAGGGGGGATAGACATTTTAAAAATATTACTGTACATAACTTCCTGAAATCTTTCTTGCAAAAATGCTCCAGGAAAATCCAAATCACAGGGCACATTTGTTTTTAATTCAACACAGTAGGTGTACTTGTATTCTTTAGAAATCATAAACACTATGTTACTACTTTTCCTAGTTTACTGGTGCTGTCATCTCTCTGTTTATACTGTAAATTATCAGAGGCATGGATTCGAGTCGGAGAACTTGGACTAATGTAAGTCACAGTCAGTCACAAAATTAAAAAGCAAACTGCAACTCCACTTGGACTTTATCACAAATGACACATGACTTAATTTGGACTTGAACCTTTTGACATGAAAATACCTGACATCTTCCACCAAGCACAAAGATTACAAAGTTATATAAAAGTGAGCCACAAATCAATTCTTCTCCCTTTATTTTCTGCATCAACTAACATTAACGCTATTCATTCCCAGCAAGTCGACTCTTTGAACCAATCCAATAGCATCCAATTAAGTCGCAGGACAGATCCATGAAGAACTAACTTAACATCACTGAACGCCACTTAGAAAAACGATGCCGAGGATAATTTTGTCCATGTAAAAGAACGACACGGTGGTCAACAAAAAAACTAACTGCAAAATGCAGATCTTCCAAGTTGATAATTACAGACGGAGATGCAACAATTTCCTAGAAACATGTTTTAACAATTCAGTAAAAAGAAATTTTGAAGCACTCAAGATTTTTGTAAATGTAACATAGATTATCACTCTGGCATCACATTTGGGGTAGAGCACATATGGCTTGTTGAGGACCCAAAGTTTAGGACTTGGTACATGTCTCGAGACTTGTCAGTCTTGACTTAGGACTTGAGTGCGAAGACTTCAGACTTACTTCTGACTTTAAAACTAATGACTTGGTCCTACCTACGTTATCACGTGATGTCCTGATGCAATAATTGGAAATTAACTACTATGACTGGTGTTTTCATATTGTATTCACGACTGCACCTCATTGTCTCTGAAGACGCTTCAGTGACAGCTGAGTCACCCAGCATTCCTGTGTAAAGGATAATTATAGAGAGGAGTCGCTGCAACGCAGGCATGCTCTGTAAACGTGCCAGCGGATTATAAAAACCAGGATGACATTCAGCAAAGCCTGACTAAGACATTAATGAGGAGATAACAAAGGCTCGTTGGTGCCATAGCAAGGAGTCACAGACACAGACTGTTCTGTACACGACACATGCAGAAAAAATGAAAAGCATAACACTGACTGGAGCCAGACATGTTCCAGGCCGCAGGCCAGGAAAGAGAGAAGGCGATGTGAAACTGAAATTTGTTAACTTCTGATTGGGACACGCCCCTCTCGACTGGCGCTGAGGCACTGATGGGTACTGATGGTGCAGCAGCCTCCAGCTTAAACCCCAATATTCTGGTTACTTTTCTATACATTTTTGTAAATGTTTTGTTTTATAATTTGTTGTTAATTCTCAACCGTATAACCATCTAAGGAAACAGGGTAACCTGTTGTATGGACTGAAATTTATATTTTCAGCGTAGTAGGCTTAAGCAGTCACCTTCTCTTTTGTTACTGTTCACCTGCACATGGCGTTACAGGTCTGTGGTTTACGGTACTTACAGCCATTTTGCATAAGTGAAGGCCTCCTCTTTCAAAATAGCAAATCCAGTGTACAGTAACTGAGTTTTGGATTCATGCTCATTGTGTATAATACACTGAATGCGATGCTCAAAAGTTGTTTACTAGATTATTAGAATAGCAGTGGAGTGTTTTTCTGTCAAAAATATGAAAACTTGAGGGCTGCAGCCAGCAGCTGCAAACCAGGCTGCAATGTAACCACTTGGGGTGTTTGTGCACTGTCAATTTACGTCCACTAAAAGTGCTTCTTTTTGCCACTGACAGGCTCGGATTGTTGTTACAAGTGTCTGACAACACCATGAAATGGATCTCTACAGAGACAGAACTTTTTGTTGAAGATTAAGATCCTTTGTTTCACCAGAAACAGCCTGAAATTGCCATCACCAAACCCATCAGACTCCACTTAAATAGACCGTAATTGTAGCCTGTACAGAGCCAGCATATTTTCACATCTAACAGGGTAAATTAAGGGTTTATTTCAATCAAGAGTTGCTGTTTGTTGGAACAGTGGAAAGACAAACCATAATGGTTTTTTGCGAGTTCTATTTTGTTCCTGTTGACTTTGAATAAAGAATGTTTTACGCTGATAAAATTGCTGTTTATTTAAATTGAGTCTTGTGGGTTTGATGAAAGTGACTGTGCTGTTTCTGGTTTAACCTAAAGCTCTTCAACAGAGGGGTTTATCTCTGTGAGGATCCTTTCCACAATGTTGTCAGACACTTTTTATAGTAAACTGAACCTGTCAGTGGTGAAAACAAGCACTTTTAGTAAACATGCATTCACAAAGTGCAATTAACCATTTACGTTATTGTTACACTGCGTACATTACATTCCCATTAGACACTTAGACACAAAAACATGAAAAGACCAAAAAGAGAAAGCAAATGAAAAGCATACAAAAAACAAATACCACAAACACAATAGTCAACTTACCAGTGCAGTCGCAGTGCATGCAAGAAGGCTGACAAGCCCTCCATAATGAGAAGAATGGCAACTGTGAGAATAGCAAAGAAGAAAAAGACTATGGACAAAAGTAAGAAACCCGCGAGGCTTCTGGTAGAAAGGCCAATGTGCATCACCATGGACCACAGCACCTCTGACAACTCTGCACATGGGACAAAAAGAGGACACGGGTTTCAGTGCTGTGATAAATGCATGGGTTATATTTCCACTTCTCTACTAAATGTGTGCATACTGTTGTGTTAATCTTTAGTCAAAACCTTGATATTAAAAAGGGAGGAAAAGTGTAACTTACGTGCATGAGCCAGACTGAGGGCCCAAAGCCTCAGATAAGAGGCAGTGTTGGAGATACAGCCCAGGCAGTACTCTATGGTGTGGATCGCTTGATGCACTGCCACATCACCAAAGTTAAACTGTGAGACAAAGAAATAACATCAAAACGTGACCACATGTCAGCATGAATCTCTAGAAAACAACATCTTTACGGCAGGTCCTGACGTCCACATAGGAGGAGTCTGGTTCAATGTGTGTGCATGATCATTCAGGTAATTGATAGGAAACCCATTTGCCACCACAGATCACCAAAGCCCCTTAAATTAAATGGAGACACCGTCATCTGAGGACCCTGTGAACCCAAAGTATCAGCTGCCCTGCTCCTCACGCACATCACCAGGACTGCAAGAACACAATGGCCTATTGGCACCCACTGCTTAAGGAATCTCTGCAACCTATGTTTCAACAAGTGACTCCTGGAAGACACCAGCCACACGCCGACTAACACTTACACACACACCGACACAGCTAAGAGCAGCAAGCAACGGTTGACAGCATACGTAGATGACAAAATGAGGGGCAGAAAGAAAGAAATACTAGACATGCACTTTGACAGGAGGGGGATAGGTTGCAGGGTGGGTGGAGGTGCAGCGTGAGCTCCTGTCCTACCTCTTCATCCTCGTGGGCCTTGACAGCAGGTGACAAAAGGCAACGCTTGGTTATAGACAGCACACACACAGATCGACAGACATCAGTAAACAGAAAAGTTATGAGAGAAATCGGTTACTCGCTTAAAAAGGAAAGAGGGTGAATATTACAGGATGACAACACTCTGCTCACATGTGCTGTCAGTGCATTTTAGAATTAAATTAGGGGGAATATATATAAAGAGGTTCACAATAAAATACTTCAGCACAACTGATTCCAGGTGGTGTTAAAGCTCTTTGAGATGAACAACAAACAACCAGAATGGTCGGATTCTTAATCAACCTGGATATTTTTTATATTTACAAGCAACTGCACACAAAACAGACCAGATAAAAAAACAACAAAAGAAACAACATTTCTGAATTTAATCTCTCAATAGCATTCTCAATAGCCATCTATAATCTAAGGGTGGCAGTGTGGAGCTTGTTAAATCTTTTTGCTAAAGTGGACCTTCATCCATAATTAATGTTTTTCATTGCCACAGTGGAAGTGGAAACATGAGGTATCGATTTTTGTTTCCAACTGTGGCTGAGTAACTGAATTATTAAAAGAAGTGAGTAGATCCAATAACGTGGGCCCCACTCCCATCCTCCCTCACCAGACTGCTGGCCTGCCGTTTCTCCAGCTTTGAGAGCAACAGGGAGAAAATGCATTCAGGTGGGAGACATTGTTACTGATGAGAATATGTCTCTTTTACCTCAGGCTCCTCCTCAGAGTGCTGTGAGAGCTGGTCATGCTGGATGATTTCAGCCTCGTCCTCAGTGGGTCCGTTGCCCACCCTGATCCCTCCAAAGTTCTGTGTACCCTGAAACAGAAAATGGGAAAAATAGAAAAGTTTAAAAAGGGTTAAAATTGAGATACAATGTATTAACTTCAAGTGATACCATTTGCTTCTTACCAGGTGTTTCCGCCACAAATACTGTCTCCGCAGAATTAGAGTTTTCACTATCAACATACAGGGAACACAAGCCAAGGCGATAACCACCAACAGTGATTGTACGACCATCTACATATTCAGGGGAGAAAAGAGAATAAGAAAAACAGGACAATGAGGTTGTGGTTGTTCATTTCAGGACAAAACAACAGATGTATGTATCTAACAAGTATCTCACCTGTCCTCTGTAGAGAGGTTTGGTACTGGGGTCGCTGTAGTTGAAGAGGAACATGTTGATAAAGGCGATGAGGATACTGGGAGCATCCTTGGATATGCGTGCATCATATGCGACCCATTTGTAGAAGATCAGAATGGCCAGGTAGCCAAAGAGACTGGACATGAAGACAATCTCTGGGATGAATCCCAAGTAGATATTCAGCGGCTTCTTGAAATACCTGCAGAGGACCACAAACGTTCACTCTGAATCTGTGCGTAATTGCCACGGGAACAAAGACAAAGAAATAATCAATTTAAGTGTAAATGTTGGATGAAAATCTCACAGGTGGTTGAAGAGACTCAGTGTGACTCCAAACAGCATGTGGATTACTCCCAGGATTACAGACATCTTCATCTTGAACGAGTTCAGGAACGTCAGCTTGTTGATGGCAATGTTCCAAATCTGAGAAACAAAATGGTCAAACATGAGTGCTCAATAATGCTCAACATATTTTCATTCTGGGGCAGCTTTCTCCTTTAACCATATTCAGTTACAATAAACCTAATTTATAGAAGCAAGTTTATATTATAACATAATAACATAATAATATAAACATATCACAGATCGCAATAACACTCATTGGGATAATAGTTAATATCGCACCCAAAGAGACTCCTTGTCAACCAACAGTATAAGAGACTCTGCAAAGACCGGCTGCATATACAATGTCAAAAAATGTAAAGGTATTAATCAAGCAATTTTCATACCGTCCCATGCCTACTTGAAAGCATGTAAAGAGCATCAACTAAGCTAGTTTGATTTTTGCAGAATAAAGAGCATGCAAATTGCAAAGGAAAATGTTTACCGGATCGATGCCAATGGGGTACGGCCCTTTGAACACCCCATCTATTACTGGATCCAACTGCCAAACTTTATTGGTTTCCAGTGTTTCAATCCTAAATGGAATGAGAACACCAATTAGTTTTGTGACTTCTATTACATCACACCTACAGCAGTCAGAAGGGTTAAAACTCAGGTTGGTGACTTACGTCCAGTTGCCTCCTACCCGACGGTCGAACATTGGCCTGACGCTCCAGCCAGAGCCAAAAGCGTTGAGGGACTTGGAGAAGCAGTCGTTGTAAATGATCCCAGTGTAGACTGAGAAGATTCCCATCAGCAGGATGATGTAGCGCCCTGCGAACACCATGCTGAACATCTGCCATAGAACAATCAATGAGTAACTAGGTTATAAAACAAGAAAAGCTGCATTTCTGCAATTATGAACATAAACCCACAGAAGCACAAAGCTCTGTATAGCTGTGGGGCTGGTGCACCACCAGTGAGGATGCTGTGGGGCTGATGAGATGGCCATGATGGAAGTCATACCTCATTATCGTTCTTCTGGGCCATCAGCCTGCTCTCTCTCAACACAAGGTATAGGGCAGCACAGGTCATGAGCACCCCGTGGCCCAGGTCACCAAACATAACGGCAAATAGGAAGGGGAAGGTGATGATGGTGTATGGCGCTGGAGACGAGGAGGTGGTGACGCAGGCATCATGTGAGGGGAGGGTGGTGTGGCAGGTGAAACAACATATGAGTGTCACAATACAGAGCATGTCCAAACAAACTGATAATGGGTGATGAGGCCGAGTACGTAGCACGCCTTTCAGTGACTGTAGTTCAATACTACAGGCAGCCAGGTAAACAGAATAAAAAACAACAACAAAATGTTCAGCTGTCTTGAAAGACAAATTATAACACTGATGGTCTCATGACAAACAGAGGTTCAAGGTTTAGGACTGTACACATAAAGGTGTGACACATGCTTACCTGGGTTAATCTCACGGTAGCTGCCAATTCCATAAGCATCCACAATGTTTTGGAAGCCTGAGGTGAATTTATTTGTCTTGTTATAGGTGGGTGGGGTCTGCTTGGTCTGCATCCTATTGAGGATGGAAGGCACAGTGGAGCCACTCTTCTCCTAAAGCGCACAACACATACAAGAAGTATTTAACAATCCTATCTATCTTTTTAAAAATGGGATCACGTGCAGAGAATGCTGAGAGCCAAGTGTACACGAGTGGTATCATGCTGCTTTATCAATTTTCATCTTGGTAAGAAAAAAAGGGACCCCTGGGTAAAGCCAGTTGAATACCCCTGCAGTACACTATGGCCTGGTGTTTCAAGACAAGCAAAATAAAGACAGTTGAGAGATGACGTGAGCATAGAGACAGTGCAAAGCCTAACAGAGCCAAGTCTCTGTCTCTACACCAAGTGTACAACTAAAACAAATGTCTTTTTTATTCCACACATTTTTCCCTTCTCTACATCTAGCACCTACATTACCCACAATACAAATCAACTGCAAACAGTTCAGTCGAAGACTTGTGTTTTATCCCAGTGCTGTCCAATGTACTGTAGCCTCCAGTCACTAGCTTCAAGCAGAGATGAGGAGGGGGCTACACAGGTCTGGTGAGCTCACCTCTCTCCAAAACCACAGCCCCAGATTCTTTTAGTTTTTAGCACAATGTGTCACTACCAAAAATGTAACTGCCTGGCAGAGGAAATAACAAGTTAGCACCCAAAACAAATGCAGCATTTGCTTGTGATCACTGCAGTGTAAGAAGCTGCCTGTCTCAACTTGTCAACTGTTTTGCGTAGCCCCATTCACCACCTCCTTTTCCACGACCTACAACTGTCTGCAACTGGTTTATTTAAAAACACTGAAACTATTTTTTGAACTCTGTTTACTTCTTGTTTTGAGGAACTTGCATGTCTGCTGCCATAAGTTGTAAGCTCCTCTAGTTGGAATTAAACAACTAGGTAAATAACTGTCAAAGTAAATGTACGAATATGTTAGTACACACAAAAGCTTGGGTATACTGCAAACATCCTGTTTGCACTGACATGGTTTAGATCTGTTTGTTTTAAACTGGTTCTGCTAAGTTCAGTACATCACCAGGTAAATTTGACCCTGTGTCTCTTTTCTAAGAACAAAACAGAGGCTGGTGACTGTGTCTTTACAAAATAGAGTTAACCTACGAAATGGAGGATATTTTCCTTAAACATAAACTGCCTGGTGCTCAGTTACTCACCGTTCCCCTGCGCAGGGCAAACTGGATAGAGTCCATGTCCGAGACAGGACACCAGACCTCGGCGATCAGACACTTCTGAGTGACGTCGATGTTGCAGAGGTTGAGGGTGTGGTAGATGGCCTTCATCTTCCTCACCTTGATGAACCACACTCTGATGGTCTTGGCTGCAGCCTGCAGGACCCTCTGCCTGTGATCCTCGGTCTGGTTCAGCACCTTTAGAGGGAGACAAGAGTAAAGTTGTTTAGGACTGGAATGAAATCTTTTGTACTTTTACTTTCTACCTTGGCTCTTTAAAGAGAGATTGCAATGCTTTTCTGGTAAAAACAAAATGTCTGCTACATTAGATATTGGCAACTGTGGGACTATAAATCCACTCTTTACAATCCTTGAGCCAAAAAGTGACAAGACAAATGTCCACTGTGGGAGCCAGAAACACCTATTCCTGCCATTTTGGTTCACCTTGTGCTTTTCTATGGCCTGCAAGCAGATATGAGGGAGGGTAGGTCATTTTTCTCATAATAATAAATGACAAACTCCTTGTTTTAACACCCAAGTGCAATTATTAATTAAAGTGCTATCAAAGACATTTATACACTATAAATCTATATGTCCACTACAATCGGACAATGCTGCTAAAAATAGAGTAGCACTGAATGATTCGATCCATGATATTCATAGAAAGGGTTTAGATTTACCAGTGTGATTAGTGAGCAGTTAGTCATAAGATGAAGAGCAACAGGCTGTCTAATCCATTAGGTTTTCCCGAAACAGATATAGGATATTCCCAGATATGCTGCTGCATGACTCACATTTAAAGCAGAGACCCATGATCAGCAAATAGCAGGATATCTAAGCTCTGTGCTGTCTGCCTACAGGCACAATCTCGCCTGCTGTCGAGAGGCTTAATAGCCCACACATAGCAGATCGCTGTCCAAACAGCTTGACATTCTTCATCAACCATGTCATTCTGTCATTCAGCCCTCATGCACACGTAGTGACAAGTATAACGCTGCATCCGCAAACGCCAAGATCCACATTCCCCGGGATGCAAAACCGTGAGAGGATATCAATCCATTTGTCAAATGGGATGTGTATCAAGTATCAGTCTTGAGCAAGCCATTTCTGTGGCAAATGTCAATGATGCTATAATATCTGAGTACATGACACTTGAACACAATTGACACAACTTGCTGACAGAAGTGAATATCTCATGTTACTTCACTTCTAACAGCCTGCAGACCAGGATGCAGTCAGTACAACATATGTAATCTCTCTGTGATATGTGAGTCTGTGTGACATGATGTAAAACACACATATGAGTGGATGTATCCTCACAACCATACAAGACAGTTCTTATTTGCAAAGCACAAGGAAAGAGGGATTCCCTGGGGCTCTACCTTGTGCTAGATAACGAGTCACTGAGGAGTAATTCAACACTGCGCACACAATAACAACATTGTAATGGAAAGACTCTGCCTGCTGGAGGACAATTCTCTGGGCTGAAGCTAGACAGCTGAAGTGTTGATCAGCAGTTGCGAAAGTTTATTGAAACAAACCAATAACTATGTTTCCGCAAATGAACAGGGCAGTGTGGCACAAATAAAAGTTTTAACAGGAGAGGATTGCAAGTAAAATGAAATGAGCAGATGTATCACCTCATTATTAGAAAATGTATAGTACATTTTGTCTGTTAAAACAGTGATTGAGAAGGGTCTACTTAGTGTTTTAGTTACCTACAGAGAAGTTATGAGTCCACCTTCTCTAGCATCCCTAAAGTATTTATCCCTCACTCTCTATCTATAAATTTGTATCAGTAGCTAGTGAAAAAAACGTAAGTAATATATATGTAGTATAACATAGCTACGTTATAGGCCAACAAATCTTATGGAAATGTTTTCTATGAGCTGACATTCATGCAACTTAAATCAAATTAATTTATTGCTTATATAATATATGGCTGAGCGCCAAGGCAGGAAGCTGAGAATAAACTGTGAGGAACAGAAGCATTACACGCCTTGTGAAATTTCCTCTAACGACACTTTCCAGTGGATTTCTACAAAAATGTGTTGCTGACAAGGCAGAAACAAACAAAAAAGAGAGAACTTATCAGTTCAAGTGTGTATCTGTGGACGTCAGTGCTAATGAGTCAACATTGTGTAGCTGTATTCCCTGCCAGTATATTTACCATTTGTAGGTCATCAATGCGTGCATTCACCCCTGCCAACATCTCTTTCCTCTCCTGGGGTGTTTCTGGACATGGGTACAAGGTTGCTCTGAACCTAAAGACAGATAAAGAAGAAGCACAGTTAGATCTTAAGACTCTTTTGGCCGAGGACACTTTATAAAAATGTACAAATGTTGGCCAGCCACTCACCCCTCACAGATCTTCTTGACTCTATTCTTCAGTTGGTCTCCCTGGAAGAAGATGATGAAGACAGACTTGTGGACGTGGTCACCCTGTAGAAATATTACACAGTTAGTCTGTCTTTAGTAGGAGAACAACGAAACAGGTACTATCAACTTCACAAGACATCAGTGCTTAAACATTTCCGACCGTAGTCGGGTCCTCCAGAGGATCTTCAATGTCTGCCTGCCTCAAGAACACATTTCCTCTGCAAACTCTCCACAGCATTCTCTCGAAAGTGGGAATACGTTCCCTGCCAATGACTCCAGCCACAAATCTGTAACAAATGGAAAAATGCTGTCACCATTCTTGTTTGTTATCTAGGCTGGGATATATAAATCTTCTAAAAAAAATACCCCTAAAAACTTTGACAAACGAGTCAAAAAAAAAAGAAAGAAGAAATTTATGTTTCTTAAATGCAAACTGCATTTACTCCAATGCCATAGTCTCAACAACATAATTATATGGACTTCCTTTCAGTGACAGAAGACAGTTGAGAAAATCTTCATGCAGTCAGTTAGATTTCCCAACAATACAAAATATTTAGGCTGGGCATTGTCTGTCTATTCTCTTCTAAATAAAGAGCTGACATTGACGGAAATATCTCCACTAATGGGAATTACATTTATGAATGCAGACTGTGAGTAGATTTCCACTTTAAGTGACCTTTGTTGCCTGACTAAGCCGGACAGCCTGAGCTGGTGTGTGGGAGGTGATTGGCTAGTTGTAACACTCAGGTCTGGTTCTGGCCACAGATGGCTGAAGTGCACAGAATGGAAATCTTCTAGAGAATCCTAATCCTTTTGAAGACCGCAAAAAGAGACTCACCCCAGTCTGAGAGGAGCCACTCGCACAGGCTCATTGGGGTCCAGAAGGGTGGATGACTCCTCCAGTAAGCTGGGATCCTCCATCTGCAGGAGTCAGTTAATTATTAATTAACATCATTCCCTGTTCTGCATCACCATATATACATACTTGTAAACACAGAAAACTCCATAGTATTGACATACATGTTGAGATTGGACAGAATAAAGATAAAGAGCCAGGGTCAGTGTTTGTGTTTGTTTCCAGCAAAGACAGTGACTTTCTCCAGTTAATGGTTGACGGCTACGTGTTCAGCTCAATGATTTACCTCAATCAAAGCTCATAACAACTCGTAAAAGATGACTTAACATTGTAAGTCGACACAGTTTTGTTTGTGAAAGCAGTGAAGTGAGACTGATGTTGGGCAAAGGTGGGCTGGCGAGGCTTTGCTCCAGCAAATGATCAATAAACACAAAATCAAATCTGTGCAAAGGATTGTACAGCAGTGGAATTACAGCGTATTCACTAATGTGACTGGTTGGTGTAAATGTGCCAAGACCATGTGAGCAACTGTAAACGATCACGAGTGAAACACCTTCTGCCAGATCAAGCAGAAAAAAATGCTCCACTGTGTGTCAGTGTGTGTGTGTGTGTGTGTGTGGGTTTGGGTGTGCCTGATATCAGTGCTGACAGCTTATCAGTGGAAACTGTATTTCACCAATGCAAACCAGAAACGGCCGCCTTTAGACTAACACATTGTTTTTTCTGCTCATTGCCACAGTGAATATATTAAAAAAAATAAATAAATAAAGTTCTGGATTAACAATCACCTATCAGTACAAAATAAATAATGTTTGTTTCTAAGGCTGTATTTAGTTTTTACAACCATGGCGATAAACAACTATAAAAGTAAAATTGCAACTTCTCTTTCAGGCCACCACAATGTTAGTAAAATAAAAAAAAGCTGAGCACATCATTTTGCAGGGGCCTGCATGCAGAAGTTAAGCTGACCTCGTCAAAAAACTGTTGCGTGCGACGCAGGATGTGCTTGAGCTCAGTCAGTTCCAGGAAGTTCTTCTTAAGGGCTTCTTGGTTGGTGTTTATTTCCTTCAGCTCATTCTCAAGCTTCTCAAATGTGGCCTGTGGTGAGACACACAGAGGGGTCAGCAGAGGGACGCAGTAGATGACAGAGCTAGGTGTTAATCTTTGAGAGAGAGAGCAGTCACCTCCAGGTCGATCATGTCCCTTGGGAAGGGGACTTCAGGGTTTTCTCCTGTGTCAACTATTGGGATGTTGGCCTTCTTTATTTCCTTCTCCACAAATCCTGCGAGAGAGGAGTAACAAGGTAAAAAAAAAAGGGGGGCACAGGTGTACATGTAGTTGTTTACACTGGAAAAAGCACCATCCCATTTTTATTTGTACAGCTCTGTTATGGGTCTTGCCAGAAGCACCTCTGACAAGATATATATCACTTACTCAGTTTGCGATCCATTTCCTCACATCGTCGTACTTCATTGACAAACTTTCGTTGGAACACATTCACATCAGGATTTAGCTGTGAGAAAAGACCAAAAAAAAAAAAGAACAGAAGTGAGGGTCAACACAGACTATGCAGACCATGTAGTCATGTTCACAAAGACATGACGATTGAATAATTAAATAAATTTGTAAAATCAGAAGGGGTGCAAAACAAAAAAAAAAAATACACATACATCAGAAACCTAAGCTGTATCAATGTCAATAACTTAAATGATGATTCAGCAGAGCTATCCACTGACTCCCCTATCAATAAGTTTTTAAGTCTGTCAATATCCTCTTAAGAAAATAAAGCTAATTTTCTATATTGTCATTTTAAATGGTGAAGGATGTACAATTTAATGAAATGATTAAGACACCACTGTCGATGCACAGACCTACTCTGTTACAGCCCATCCTGTATTCTAGCACAAAGCTTCCCTCAGGGCTCACTAGGAATGGGCTTTCTCATGTGTGGAATGAGGGGTCAGCTGTGAGCACATGATGAACATGATGCTGAAGGCATGCACTTTCTCAGCAACGTCAATGATTTGGTCATTTTCATTTCCATGACAGATGACACAGATGACTCAAGTGTCCCCCCCACCCCAAACCCTTTACACAACACGTACCAGCTTTAAAAAGCAGGTTTCAGTAGCTAGAAAATGTCAACCTGTAGATAATAAAGTGGTCATGATTCAGAGGACAACATAACAGTGGACTTACATCCCGAAACTGCACCATCCCGATCTCTCCCAGTTCACTGACACAACAGTAAGCGGCTTCTGACTGGAGGAAGAGCTGAGCCAGCGTCATCTCTTCACTTCTGAAGAGTTCTCCCATGTTGCTGAAGGATGGGAGTGCTCAGCACCCTTAAAATCAACCAGAACCTCTAGAAAGTGAACAGATATTATCCGTTAGTCACCCTCACAGAGAGAAAAACTGGTAAAACATGAAGGATCTGAGTTCTACACTCAGCACTTTTCTCTGCATGGCACCTTAGTGTCAGGATCACTAATGAGAGAGGCCCATATCAGTTGTGTGTTAGTCTAGCATAAGTGTGACAAAAAGAGAAAAGAAAAAAAATGATCAGCTTGCCCCTCATGCTGGTCTCATGATCACTACAGGAATGTGGTTACGCTCCAAATGAGTTTTATCTGCACCATTACACCATAGGGGACTTTGAAGTGGATATAATTTTACAGTAGATGCACAGCACAGGTTATTGTAAGCAGAATGCAGTTTCTGTATTATCTGTCATTTAACACAAATAATTAAGAATATTTCAGAATATGTTTCAGCTAAACAGCACAGCCTCATGCTGTAAAACGACCACACAGGGCTTATCTGTGGATTACAAGGTAGCATGTGACCAGTAGCTCCAGTAAGCCGCAACACTCCCACTGCAGCAACGCAAAGAGCACACCAACTGATTCAACACAACAAAACAGGTTTGCTTAACACCGTGAAACATGACAAAACAACACCATTTAACGATATTTAAACGAGCCGCATTTAGCTCAGCGATTAACAAGTCAATTAGTCACCGTTACTACAGCTCCACCTGTCAGAGCTGATGCCAAACGGTTAATGGCTGACCAAATGAACATGTCACTGTCACAGCTACCTGGCCGGCTATCCGCTGAAACTATTAACACCGCAGACGTTAGCTAATTAGCTAACGTTGACGTTATTTAACGTTAGCTAGCAAAACAATATCAGTTGACGGGTGCTAGTCAGATTAGCATTCGTTAGCTAAACTTTAATGCTAACAACATGATAACGCTATACAACAGAATATTAGTGGGGTTAATATTTACTTTTTCTGACATATGTTTGCTAGATAGCTAACTTAGATGACAATTAATATAGCTCAGTTTGGAATTTAAAGGGTCTGTGCGGCTAACAAGAGAGCTAACGCTAACTTAGCGCACCTGTTGCTCAATATTTGACTTAGCCCACAGTATTAACATCAGCGCTGGGGTAACGTTAGTCTAAATCGCGAATAGTGTCAATTTCCGTATAATTAAGCAACAGTTCCCTTACTGTTTTACGTGGAGATGTCTCTCTCCTCCTTGGTTTCCTTCCTGGTTTCCCCTGTGCTGTTGAGGATGGACTTCTCGGTGGTTGCAGCTGACAGCTCTTCTTTTTCTTCTTCTACTCCTTCTTTGAGGTTTAACGGCAGTTGGCATACTCAACGCTGCATTACTGCCCCCCTCTGGATATACTCATTATACTCACTATATTTTAGTCGTGCAATTTATTAATCAAATACTTCTAATAAAACAAATGTTTTCCATCACTTGTCTATCTGCTCATACTTTCTGCATGTTACAAAATATGCTGTCTCTGTTTTTCCCATAATGACAAGAGTCAGTGTGCTTCTTGTTACTTGTTCATTCCTGCCAGTTTCCCTACCTCATACCATACCCATGGATGAATTACCTAATGGGGCCCAAAGTGTCCAGGGACCCCCTTGCCTTCACTTTCAAAATGTCAAATTAACATGCACAGACCAGGAGGAGACTTAAAATGACCACAAAGAGACACAAATTGAAAAAAAAGGATGCAAAATGACCCCAAAGAAACATAAAACAACCACAGTAAGACCCATAAAAATATGCAAAGCAACTTCAAAGAGATGCCAAACCATTACAAAGTCTGTGTGTCTTCTTCCTGTGTAGGAGAGGTATCAGGGCCCTTTGCACATCTATGAACAAGGGACCATTGTCTCATAATCAGTTCCTAACCATACCTACTTTGTTTTAGATCTCCCTGGAGCAGGCTTCCCAGTTATAGCCAGTGGCTTTTTATTCTCCCACAGGACATTTTGTTCATCTTTAATGCTGCCCTTTCTCCTTTGTGCATCTGTGTGCTCAAATTTAGTTCTCTTTCTGCCTTCTCAGACAAATTTGTTGGAACTGTACTGTAACACAAGTATTCCCCGTTGTGTATTTTCCTTATTAATTACTGCAACTTCATTTTGGTCACTCAAAACAGAGTAACTCCTGCCTCCCTGTCCCTGCTCAGCACTTAGTCCACTTGCATGTCTTACTGTCCTCCTGACCTTGTTTGTACTGAATCATATGCTGGAAAATATGTGTTCTTTTCACTACTACCCATCATGGTGCTGACTTACTCTTTATTTTGCCCTGACTTGTAAGAAATTGATTCTAATGCATCTGAAAATATACCTTGTCTCATTTTATTATCAAATGTTTCTATGTTCATATTATAATCAATCTGATACCCATTTCCCACCACTGTTTTCTGTGATGTAGACATATTTACGTTGCTCTAGACTTGTTAGGCCAAATGATCACTCCCAATGGTTCAATCTTGGTACACCTTTTAAACAAAGCGTTGCATTTCCTATTTGTGACCACAAGAGGGCAGTAAACACTCGTGATTCTAAAGACACTTACCTGTCACCTCCACCCAGTGTCACACAGTGCTATTATCAGTAAAATCAATGTTAATATCAACATGTGCAGCTCTTTATTAGTATGGTTATTACTAATAACAGTAGCAACATAAATACTGGTATCGACTGTATTCATAACGTGATGTTTTGATAACAGTTTTGTGGTGTAAAGACAGGCTGTCTGCTAAGGACATTAATTTTTATATATATATTTTTTTAAATGTATATATATATATATATATAATTTTATATACTTTATTAATCGCCCTGAGGGGAAATTCAATAAGCATAGCCTACTGGTAGTCTGCCTCTGGTAAATACTTTCAGAATAAACTAACCAAAGTGAAGCGATCTGATATTAATTCTATATCCATGTTTATTGTTCCTGTGGTCACAGTTAAAGCAGCTACACATTCTTCAGTGGAAATAATACAGATATTAACACCAACTGTTTATCCAGGCAGTTTATCTTTGTATGTTGATTGACAATTTGCACAGCCCTGTTTTTAAATGTATCTGGAGATATAAGAGAGAGTATTGTTTATTCGTTAGGCCTAGTATTCAGTATCTCCATTAGTTATTGCTGCAGTAAGAGCGACCCTTCCTGGCATCCACACAGCATGCAAAACAAGGCATAACATTAAATTATTACATCATAAATAATCCACAACATCAACAAAATTCAGTGGGAGAATATCAAGAGACAGCAGTAGTTTATTTCACATTCATGATGTCATCTCACCAGTAGATGATCAAAGCAACCAATACAGCCCACAAAAAAGGCACACAGAAGTATGTGTGACTGCACACCACCACTGGTGTACAGCAAGCTAACACCACAAATACACTAACCTTCACAAGCAGAACATCATGTGTCACTAAAACTGATTTCTCTCCTAATAACTGCTGTTCTTAATATCTTTTTTAAAACTAATGCTACTGGTGATTTTGGGTGTAGTGGACCCACTGTGGCTGAATGTGCTAGGTCCGGTGCTGAATCTGGATTAAGTGTTGTGGTATTTTATTCCAATTTGAAATAGCCCCACGTATTATAGTTTTATACACTGGTTTTTAAGCATCTCATAAAGACATGTCTGGTGTCATAATGGCGTCTATCATTTGTGTGTGTTAGCTGTGAATACAAGTGTGTAGGTTTTACAAATATTTCTTTTCCAACATGCATATAAGGAGGTAATGCATTGGAGTTTGTGAAAGGGAAAACGCCTCATGATTGAAATGTTCTTGCTATAATTTAAATTAGTTTCTAATAAATGAACTGCTATACTCTTTACATGAAGAGCACACTGACACAGGGAAGATTGTATTCAAATATTTGCAAACCTTCACACCTCCATATGTATTTGTGGAACAATCAACCCATTATCATTTCAGACACTGTGAACATTTCACTGGTCTGAACTTTTTCTGGTACTGGATCTCGCCTGTGGTGGAGATATGCCGCCCTGTGCTTGGGGACAGACTGGGGTGGAGCCCCAGCAGCAGGGGGAGCCGGGGGCGGGGGCCGGGTGTAAGAGGGGAAAACTTTGACTGGGTGGTTTCACAGGGAGCAGAGGCATTTGAGTCAGGGCACACATGCCTCAGCTGTGAGAGGCCCTACTCCCCTTGGCTGGCTGGCATCCCAGAGCAGAGGCAGAGAGACAGGGAAGGCTGAGAGCGTGAGACTGAGGGAGACGAGAAAGTTTGGGTGTAAAGTAGACTAGACAGAGGCAAGCAAGTGGTTGAGAAAGTCGTGTGAAGGCAAAAAGAAAGGATCAGGGACTGAGCTTGTGCAGTGTGGCTCCTGCAGGTTGTTTTTCACTGGTGTATTTTTATCTGTAGTGACAGTGCAGGCGGTTTGTATTTGGAGCTGACAGCCATGGCGGATACAGGTGTCAAGAAGGAGCGCACAGGCCTAGCAGAAGTGCCTTATGATGATGACGAGGTAGCTCTGGTAGGTGCTGCCACAGAGCCTGCTGTGGATGATGATGATCCCTCTGAGGAGGTGGACCTGGTGCTGGCCACTGGCCCCGGAGGCAAGAGTGAAGCGCAGATGAACGGGGTCATGGTTCTGTCTCTGCTAGACAAGATCATTGGGGTGGTTGACCAGATCCAGCAGACCCAGAATGGGCTGGAGGCCCGGCAGGAGGCCATGGAGAAATCAGTGTCAACCATCCACGGGGAGCTGGCTAAGTTGTCCAAGAACCATGTCGGCACAGCCAACACTGTCAACAAAATGCTGGACAAGGTACGCAAGGTCAGTGTCAACGTCAAGACGGTGCGCAGCAACCTGGAGAAGCAGGCGGGCCAGATCAAGAGGCTGGAGAGCAATGAAAGCGAGCTGCTCAAGAGACGCAACTTCAAAGTCCTCATCTACCAGGTGAATATTGAAGGCTGCAGTATGTATGTGTGTGCGTGTTTGTGTGAGAGAGGTTGTTATTTTATCATGTTCATCACAGGCTGCACTGAGTAATAGCAAATCATCCTTGTTTGATAATGTGGTAATGCTTCACATGCAGCTGTTAAAGTTACACTCAGTTCATGTTAAAGGGGCGTGCTGCATTCCCCTCGCTGCAAAGGAAAGTTGGGAGGGGAGTGTGAAATGCACCTGAAAATCTATCAGACCATCAGAGCAACCTTTTGACATCATCTCACCGGAGAGAGTGAGAGTCACACTGTGGCTTGAGGTGACCCCTTGTTAATGGAAATGTTCTGTAGGTACTCAGGTTGGAGGATGCTGGCCAAAGCCTCGGCTCTGTGGTTTCCATGACATAAATGTCTGAATCACTGTTTCCTCAAGCTTAAACAAGGCTGTAATGTTTACGAAGAATCAAACACTGTGGTGCGCCATTTAGAAGCTGTTGTATGCTTTGTGTTCATGCTGATTGAAAGGTTCATTCCTCCTCTCACCTATACAGGTAACACTAGTAGCTTCTTTGGAAAAAATGAAGGCAGACAGTGTCCTCTCCCACTCCACAGGACCTCATGATTACCCAGTGAAACTATATAAAGCCTCGCCAGGTGTAAATAAAAAGGCCTATAAACACTGGCATGAAGGGCTATTTGAGACAGAACCAACGCCCCACCTCTGAGAGCTCAGAGGGCAGATAGTTGGCAGGCTGCTGTCATGAAAGATGAAGATGTTGGTTTTTATTATTAAGATCTTTTTGCAACACACTGACATTCATGCATCCATGGTGTACAAACGTGCACTATAAAACGCGGGAACACAACTGTGAGTATCAGGGCAGGGGTGAAGTTATTTAAGTTAATATGGTAGCTCCTCCTCAGAGAAAGGAAATGGGTTGAAAAGTAAAATCGATAAAGGACGCACCATGAATTCATGTATTAAGAGTGTCTAACTGTGGTTGTGCATTTGAGACTGTATGCTTTTTTTCCTATCAGCAGAATGTGCTGTCATGACTGACTGGTAAACTCACAGCTTGCAGCATGCACAGCAGCACTCCTGCTTTAGTTTATCTGGGTTGTAAAAAGGTCTCATGCCCTTTGATTTGGAATTTGTCACAAATCAAATGGCAGCTCAGGAAATGTCAGAGGTAATCGCTGCACATCATCACCTCTGCAATTTGTCATCTAAAAAGGGGAGAAGATTTTCTTCAGAAAACATTAGTAACAGTGAATCTCAGAGTTGCAAGCCTCTCGTGAGTAGAGCTTACTTCAGGATCCGTTTTGGCAGGCAAACCTTTTCACCTCCCCCTCCTGGGATGTCCACTATGGGAGCAGGTTACACTATTGGCATGTAGCAGAAATCCAATCATAGACACTAGACCTTAATAAATTACCCCGCAAAGCAGGTGCCTCCTGCTGTTTTTGACACCGCGTGGTCTATTGCAAGCCCTTTCAACTGCACGTCTCTGTGCATTTGTCAGTGGACACTGTACATAAAAGGGACAGTTTGCAGATGGGTATCTTGTTTTAAGAGCTTGCACTATCTTAAAAAGCTAATATTTTACTGTTTTTATTCTGCTCCTGTGTTTCAGCAGGCACACATCATTCTGAGTCATTTCCTGTTGGTGTTATCTCAGCCGTAATGCTCTTATCACTGTCTAAACTTGGGCACCGTCATGTTTCAAAGCAGTTGTAGGAGCTTTAGCTTCCATGTTGCAGTAGCTGTTCCGGGCTCCCACAGTCTATTTATTACCAGAGGACGGCTGCACCGTGTCCAGTTTAATTAACCGACAGATAGGCTTGTCAGATATTGGCAGCATTGCAAATAAACTCTGGCTCTCAGTCAGGTTTCACCACTTTCCACTGTCTGTTTGTGTGTTAATGTGTTAGAGTGGGACAAGTTTAGACTGAAGTTAAGGATGAGATCAGGGTTAGGGTTAGGCCCGTAGAGGTTAGGATTAGGGTTACAGTTACAGAAAACCTCCACGGCAGTAAAGTAAGCTAGTGAAGTGTCCTCACAAGTATAGCAATGCCAATTTGCGTGTGTGTGTGTGTGTGTGCATGTGTGGCCATTCCTTACCAATATCACCTTTCACTCCCAGTGTCAATATCAAGTGAAGCTGGAATTTGAGAAAGACAAGTGAAACATTTTCACAGCATTACCTTTGCTGTACAGGAGCTTATGTTCTGCTTTGTTCAACCGATACCAGGTTCCATATTTTTCTCTCCTGTCACTCTGGCTCTGCGCTCTGAGAATAGCCACATACTTCAGGATTTTTAGCCTGGAAAGACTTCAACAGTGATGCTTTATAATTAAACCTGCAATGATGACGGCACACAGGATGCCCTAGCAACAGCAGGGTGTGGCGATCAAGACATGTTTACCAAATGTACATGACATATCAGCAATGGCGGAAGACATATTAAGATCTTTTACTGATGTTAAAGTAGCATACACTGTTACAATCAAAAGTCCTTTAAATTACAGAAGTATAAGCAACAAAAAATACATGAAGGTCCAGTGTGCAGGCTTTAGGGGAATCTATTGGCATTTTTGTGCAGGCCACCATAGTTCTCCTACCAAGCGGAAACCTCAGAGGCTGAAAAATGAAGTCAGTGCAGAAGTGCAAAAAATGCAATTTCTTGTATGGCCACTTGAGGCTGGCTCTACCTAGACCCCCCATGTTAAAATGTCCAACTTTACAGCAGAAATAGACATATATATATATATATATATATATATATATATATATATATATATATATATATATATATATATATATNGTTTGAATTATTATTTTACTCACCTGTCTACATTTTATTAATGCTTTAAGATATGCATATGTAAGGGCGGGGCCACCTGAGTGACAGGCTCTCTGCAAGGTGTCACCACAGTCTATGATTTAGCTCTACATATCGCTCCACCCTCTCGCACATATGGTCACTTCTGGCTCTAAACAAACAAAATGGTGACAGCCAAAATGCCGAACTAAAACTTAAAACTTACCAAAAATGAAAGTACACATTATGCAGAACGGCCCATTTCAGCATAATAGATATAGATATTTCTGGATTATTGATTTTTGATGGCATCAATTTGTAAGCATCACTAATGTTGCACCTGGTAAAGTTGGAGCTATACTACAACTTTACTGCTGGGCTTAATTTGTAATAATTGATTCTAATTAATTAGTTAATTATATTTTGCTTCAATAATCTGCAAAATAACTAAAACTGTCAAATAAAAAGAGTGAAAAGAACAATATTTGCCTCAAAATGTTGTGAAGCACAAGTATAAAGTAGAGTAAAATGGAAACACCCAAGTAAAGTACCTGAGTACTTGAGTAAATGTACTAGTTATATTCCACCATATATTAAACACATTTCAGTCAATTTATATATGGTATTAATGCTAGAATAGTGCTGTTACTGAGGTCAGCAAATAAAAAAATAAATTAGAACCATAGGTTTTTAGACTTTAGAATATGAAATTAATGTTAGGGACAGGTGTGGCACATTTCCTTTCTCATTCTGTAGCGTCTGTCTGGAGTTTTAAAATAACAAAAACCCCTAATTTGTAAGTGACCTCGCAGCAGCTGAGGGTCTTCCTGATGCACAAGGCATAACCAGCCTGTCATCACAGCTCTGTGATCTGCAAATGGGCCAGTGATCCAATGGTTGGGCCCTGCTATCACACCCTCCCTACGTTTCTCTGCGCTGACTGTACTGCATTTAACATTGCTGTTTTTTATAGACTAATTGTCTTTCCATTTCTAAATGAGTCACACGTTTATTTCCTTATTTTCCATTAGTCTCATATTGCCAGGCATTTCACTATAGTTAGTTCAGCCCCACAAATCCAATTTCCAGTTGTAGTGTCTTCTAATAGGAATAGCTGGAAATATAGTAATAATCAGGAAATAAACCTAGCCCCAAACTGTTAACAAAAATAATAGAAACTTGATGAAAACAGTTCAGAGATAATATTGTGGCTTTCTCATTGAAGCCTCATGATGGTTGTGATATAATGAGTGTAAATGTCCCTCCAGAGGTCTTTTTGTTTCGAAAGCAACTCCAGCAGTGAGGAAGCTTGTCTTTCCGAACAGCTAAAAGGTGTTAGCCTCTGTTACACATGATTCATGATTTTCATTTTAATGACTAAAAAAGATCATCATTTTTAGAGTGGTGCAGGGATGATTTAAGATCTCTTCCCATTGCATGAAAAACCCCACCAACACCAACTAACATCTGGCTTTTGTATATAATGGAAAAGGTTACAATCAGCATTCACATCCGGGTCAAATGACTCTGCAGTCGTCACAGGTATTTATCAGTTCTGGCTCCCATTGGCAGTAGATGAACGAGCTAATTTTAGGCCCTTTATTGGTGAGATACAATAACACACCACTACAAAATACCATCTGTCTCTGTCCAAGCAGCGCTCAAACACTGTTACTCTGCATGGCATTTGACAAAGACTGAATAAGTATAAGATTTAAAAAATAAGAAACCACCATAACATTTTCTCTGGCCTCCATGCTGCCTTCTATTGTTTGCTAACCGATTTTCTGGCCTGTTTGTGACATTGAACATGACACACCAGTAAAAAAACAGAAAGGCATGCTCTTCTGCTACTTGCTATGGAAAAGGAGAAGTCTATTTGTAATAGGTATTCCTGTGTTTAAAAAAGCTGCTTACATGCACTAATTTTGGTGGAAAAGGAGTATTTTATTTTAAGGCCAACACAGAAGTTAAGAGTTGTTGGTTCCCTCAACAAAAAGCCAGTGGTATTCTGCCATTCGATTTTGCATTTCTGCAGAAAATAAGCTATGTGGCAAAGTTAATGCTATGTATACATTTCATACAGCAAGATAATCTTCACAGAAGAATGCCACTTTCATGATTTTTGAATCATAAATGCAATTGCCAGAAGTAAAAAGCTATTGTTAGGCTATAAACAAACTACGCTACAGTCACAAGACTGGGTATGTACTGGCATATTTATTTCACAGAACAAAACGTGAAAATCTCGTAAGCTTGTGTTAACCATAGACACAGATTATTTCAGACATCTAACCAAAAACCCATTCATAAAGCTCATTGGCTTCCAAATGAGGGAACCTGTAATGCTGAGATGCTAATTAATTTCTGGGTTTTCTGACTCATTCCTGCAGTACTCAATTGAAATAGTTTTAGTTATAGTCATATTTTTCCAGCCTCTCAGCTGCTTGATGGTTGGAGAAATCAGACAGCTGCCATTCTGGTGATGTTCTGCCTCAAAAGCTAAGCCTCCTGCTCATCCTCACAGGACACCAGGCACATATGTCCAGCAATTGTCTTGGCCTTTGGCTCCATCCCAGCTCAGCTCTTCACATGTCCCAGGAGACTTGTATAGAAGAGGGTGTCTTTTGATGTGACAGTAGTCCCAGCACACTCCACAAATATGACAGTTGTCAACAGAGCACTCAGGCAGATGGAGCAGGCTGCATGCTGATTTTTTTCATGCAAAGACAAACCACATTCCTTGGGACGGAGGGAACTTTTTATTTACCTGCTTTGCTTTAGCTTATTTTTTATTCCCTTGAAACCAATGAGTGCTCTGCCATCAGCGGAGTCACCAAATGAATCTGCTGTGATTGAACCCAACTGAAAAACTGACTGGTATGAAATGCATCAGACTTTGACCAACAAGTCAGAACAGCCAATCACTATCTATCAAGCCAGATTTAGGTGTATTTCTATCTGCCAAGACTTACAATTATTCATCCGTCTACTGGGTGAAAGGCAGGGTACACCCTGGACAGATCGTTAGACGATTATATGGCTGACACATAGGGAGACAACCTTTCACACTCACATTCACACTTACGGGCACTTTAAAGTCACCAATTAATCTAACCTGCAGGTATTTGGATTGTGAGAGGAAACCAGAGAAGCTGAAGAAAATGCTGACGCGGTGAGAAAATGCAAACTCCACACAGAAAGGCCCCAGTTGACTAGTGCGTTAGAACCCGCAACCGTCTAAATCCTACACACTGCTGCTTTTGTATTTTAACAAATAGAACTGTTTTTTTTTTTTATTTCATGACATTTAAAAGAGTACATTAATTTAGCAATACAGTCCTGTAACATTTTCATGCTCACAAAAGACAGTTTAAACAAAAGTGATGAAAGTAAATGCAGCAGAACCAGAGATACTGACAATGCAACACAACCATCGACAGTTTAGATGGAGATTCCAGTGTGTTATGTAAGTACCGGTTAATGTAGCCTCAAGCTGCTAGCATCAAGCAGAGACGAGAGGCGAGTTACGGAGGTATTGTAACTTAATTCCACACCCCCAGATATTTTTGAGTCCCAGTGCTGAATCAATTTTATTTTCACATGCAGTTGTAATTCATGTGTAAAATTGGTGGAGTTCCCCTTTAAATATTCTCATTTTTAGAATTTACATACTTTGTAACCAGTAACTAAACAACATAGTTTCCATGTGATAAAATTACTAGTGTGAGCCCTTAGTTTATTAAGTTTAATAAGGGAAAATGTGTACTTTTTGCCCACCAGAACTGGGGGCCACACCCGTATTTCATAATGCACATTATCTTGTTAATTACGTGTATTAATCCAGTTTATGCAACTTGATAGTGTGTGTCCATCAGAGTGTGAGACAGCATTGATGTGTGTCTGGAATCAGGGTGTGTTTGGCCAGAGCTCAAAGACAGCAATAGCCATGTGGTCAACTCCATCATGGAGATGTAAGACTTCTCAGTTACAGTCGACTTATTCCAGGCCAACCTCACAGACCTTCCAGAGCTCAGATCGCAGCCAACAAGCCTCGCCACCAGCCCCAGCCCACTTTTCTTTAATAGCTTTTAACCCTGCCCAGACTTTGTAATAACTCTATTCCACTTGCTCCAGACATACTGATCCAGCCAAGGATTTTTTGGCCACTTCAGCTTTCTGAATATTTGTTTTCAGGCATAAATCAGATCTCAGCCTGCGCACAGAGAGGATAGTTGTGAAGCACTTAGCAACCCGACAAACCCGACCAAAAAGAACTCGACCAGCAGCACTAAGTTAGTTTTGTGATTCATTCCACTGGCATCTCTCTGCCTCCCCTGCCAACATGCCCACTTGTCCTCCTCTCTCCTTCTCAGTTTCTCTCCCACTATCATCTTAGCCCCTTCTACTCCACCTCGGACGTCTAATCTTGAACCAAGGGCACAGCTCATTCAGTATTTGCTACACTATGTTGTTCTCTTACGGTCCCTCTTCTCTGTCCTTTTCTCCTGCTGTCCTCCTCTTCCCCACGCTGGTGGAAAGATATCTGGCAGGCTCCACATTTCACTATTGCATGTCAGCTACCATTTGGAGCCAGCTGGGAGCTCCAGTGCTGAGTGGTGTGAGAGCCTCTGTGTGTAAAGGCTTGTCAAATAATTATTGGGGTTGTGGGTTGCAAGACTACATCATATAAAATTCAGATATACATAATTGTAAAGAAAAATAATTGAATTATAACTTAATGTGTAAGGTCAGAGAGAAGATGAGATACAGTATAGTCAAGTGTGAGTTAAATTCTGAAGACACCTTCCTAGCACCTAAGAGAGTCCTCTAAATTGTGTTCAAGGAATAGTTCAGCACTTTCATTTGCTTTCTTGCAGAGAGATGATTGACACCACTCTTATGTCTGCTAAATATAAGGCTACATCCATCAAACCTGTTAGCTTAGCTTAGCTCAAAGACTGTAAACAGGGGGAAACAGCTAGCCAAGCTCTGTCCAAAGGCAAAAAAAATTGCTAACCAGCATCTCTAAATTAACCTCAATAAACTTCTGACTAGAAAAGTGCACTCAGTAGAGTGCAGATCTCCACCAGGTGTCTGGGGGCATGTGTGTGGAGAACGGGGAGTGCAGTGCAGGCAGCATGTCCAGCGTGTATGCATTGCAGTAGTGGAATGATAAAAACTTGGATTTATTCACCTCGTATCATGCCTTACTGTAGTGGATCATAATATATCAGGTATGGAATTAATTTGCAAATGCTCTGGTTCAAAATGAGACCAAACTTTTCGATGGATGACAGTTTTTGAGCCATGACAAAGGCCAAAATGAGACCTGCAACACCTTGTTTTTAGCGTATAACTGCCAGGAATCGCCTGTCTTTTGCTATGTGACTGGTTAAGAGGAGTTAGGAGTCAACATTCAGTGACCTTATAACACAATCAATGAAATAGGTTTTTTAAAAAATGTGAATGCAAACATGAGAGGTCCTTGAGCATACAGTCAACCAGTCTCTATCCCTTGGTCATGTTCCCTCTGTCTACAAACTTGCCTCCATCACCCCCATCCTCAAAAAGCCCACCCTTGACCCAGCCAACCTCTCCAATTACCGCCCCATCTCCAACTTGCCGTTCTTCTCCAAAACTCTGGAACGCATTGTCGCCGCTCAACTCCACACCCACCTCCAGTCAAACAACCTCTACAAACCCCTTCAGTCTGGTTTCCGCCCACTTCACAGTACTGAAACAGCCCTTGTCAAAGTCATCAATGATCTCCTCACCTCTGCAGACTCCGGTGCCCTCAACATCCTGTTACTACATGACCTCAGCGCAGCCTTTGACACAGTGAACCATTCCATCCTCCTACAAAGGCTGCGCCAACAGGGTGTTGAGGGCACTGCACTCGACTGGCTCACCTCCTACCTCACCGACAGGCAACAGTTCGTCTCCCTCTCTGGCCATGCATCCACCCTCTCCCCAGTTACGCAGGGGGTCCCTCAGGGCTCAGTCCTTGGCCCCCTCCTCTTCATCTGCTACCTCTTCCCCCTTGGTCACATCATCCGCAAACTCAACCTGGACTTCCACTGTTACGCTGACGACACCCAGATCTACATCACCACCAAACCCACCCAAAATCCTCCCCTCACCCACATCGAAACCTGCATCTCTACAATACAAACATGGCTGACTCACAACTTCCTCAAACTCAACAGTGACAAAACAGAGCTCCTCCTCATAGGCACCAAATCCACTCTCAACAAAACTGGACCCATCTCACTCACTATCGACACCTCGACCATCACCCCCTCCCCCCTGGCACGCAATCTTGGCGTTATCCTGGACCCCACCCTCTCCTTTGATCACCATGTCAGCTCCATCGTCAAGACCTCCTACTTCCACCTCCGCCGCATCGCCAAAATCAGACACTGCCTCTCTCCCCCTGCTGCTGAATCCCTCATCCACGCCTTCATCTCCTCCCGCCTCGACTATTGCAACTCCCTCCTCACTGGCATCACCTCCCATTCCCTCCATAGACTCCAAATGGTTCAAAACTCTGCTGCCCGCCTCCTTACCCACACCCGGTCCCGTGAACACATCACTCCCGTTCTCCACTCCCTCCACTGGCTCCCCATCACACAACGCATCAACTTTAAAATCCTCCTCCTCACTTTCAAAGCTCTTCACCACCTGGCCCCCCCCTACCTGTCTGACCTTCCCATCCCCCACCGCCCCTCCCGAGCCCTCCGATCTTCCTACACTCTCACCCTGACTGCACCATCATCCAGACTGAAAACCTTTGGTGACAAAGCCTTCTCCAGAACAGCACCCCGACTTTGGAACTCCCTCCCCCAACCTGTTCGCCACTCTCCCTCACTTCCCATATTCAAATCCCGCCTGAAAACCTACCTCTTCTCCCAAGCCTTTCGACATCCCCTACCCCTAACCACCTCCACCCCACTGACTGTTCCTATACCTCCTGTGTCACATCCCATCATTTCTTTTGTTCACTATGTTGTCTTCTGCTTGTTCCCCCGTCTGTCACTACCCCTTTTGTGTTACTATGTAAGCGTCTTTGGGTCATTGAAAAGCGCTATACAAATTAAATGTATTATTATTATTATTATTATTATTATTATAAATGTGAACAAAAATTATTAGGCTGATGGGTCCAGTTGTATGTGGATTAATTAGTTGCTGACAGATAGGCAGGCAGATGCACACGCACACACACAACCGAATGCATGTTCATTATGTCCTGTTTAAGCCACACAAAAACCAACAAGTAAACGACTTGTTACTGGAATTCTTGGTTGGACGCAGTCACTTCCTCCAGAGGACACTCCAGGAAGTTACTGCTCCCAGTCAAGAAATAGTTTGGTGCGTAACCCCCCAGAGCACAGTAAATTGTTTTCGCAAATAAGTTTTTGTACAGATTCAACACACAAGAAATAACATGTCCAAATGTAAGCCCTCATCAAACTCTTGTTAAGGAATCCCCTCATCAAACTCTTGTTAAGGAAGCAAAGTGTATTTCCCAAAATGTCCAAGCATTCATTTCAAGTCAAGCTTGTATTTCCTCTGCTTATCTCTTCCTTTTAGCTTCTTTGTTTTAGCAGTCACTAACATTTTGGAGCCAGAGTTATGTTTCTCTTGGCATGTTTAACCCAAATCTGGATATTGTAACACTGATCCTCTCTCTCTGAGCACACACACCTACACACACACATACTGTACACACATTTTTCTGGTTTGTAATTCTTTTATACTTCATAAAGATCAGAATCATTGTTCTTGCTTTAAAAACCTTTTGGTCTTTGATGTCACTTGTGGAAAATGAGTGTTCTGAAACACTTATTCACCATGTTTTTCTGTTTTCTTTGCTTATGTAAAAGACGGCTTTTCAAACTAACACGATCATATTCATAATGTAAAAATTTCTAAAGAGATTAATAATTTTTTAAGTCTTAGGATTCACAAAGAACTAAGGAAAGGTGAAATTTTAGGCTATATAGACTACTCACATACAGATGCTCTCTCTCCTGCTTTATCAGATCGGGTGTACAACACTGTGCGTGTGGGTGGGTGTGTCTAATAGGAGATGGATATGCCGATAGTGTTACTATAGCCTTCCCTGTGTCACTAGAGTTGGTACAGCAGCAGAAACAGGATCCTTGCTACTCCAACACATGTCTATATGTCTATATTTTTGTTGCACATTGGGTTTTTTTTCGGCTTTAAAACACCCATAAACTAGTTGTCAGTTGATCCCTGTGAGCATGTGCTTGCGTGTTCACGTGTGCATACATCTGCGTGTGTGCAGGACCTTACAGTATAATACAGTCCAGATGTGATTGTGAGCTGTCTCTCCGGGGCCACAGGAGGAGACTGACCTGATCTCAGGCCACAGCTGCCGTCATGTCCCACCAAGCATCCCCATCCTACAGCAGCAGGCTGGATTCACTAACTGGTGGACCAATCAGGTCACCACTCAGTTTGAACAGTTGTCATCCAGCATCTTGGCTGACATACAGAAATGTGTCCTCATACCACATCACAGCTCGGTGAGCTGCTGATACCCTCCATGCTGTTTATTCCAAGATTTGTAGGCACACCCTTCACCTACAAGGCCACAGCCAAAATAAAGAGTTGGCCAACTTGTCTGAGTTGGTTTATTAAAGGAAACCGATATGTTGCTGTTGATTATAAATACACCGGCAGCAATGCAATGGAATGGTGTAGTGTCATGTTTCATGGAGTGGGTCTGAATTTAGTGATCAGCAACACCAACTGATTGATTAATGGAACTGTATATATGTGTTTGTGTGGGCTTATTTCCAGATAAATGTGCGTGTGTTTGACCATGTAGTAGTTGTTGAGCACATACTGTACTTTGTATGCTACTGGTTTATGGCAGTTAATACCTAAAGGTACAACGGTTGCCTGCCTGCCTGCCAGGCTGTGGACATTGTTCCTGAATGGACACAATAACTTCCAGTTATGTTGATGAATATCTCAAAACTTTAAGGAATACTTCATCCACAAAATGATTATTTGTATATAAATTATGATGAGGGGGACCAATGATGAAGCGTGGGTCTTTGAAGAGTTGGGAGTGAGACCAGGTTGGCCCCCACAATGACTGAAGAAAAACAGGGGCTGCATTTAAGAAAATGCAAAACAATATCAAAACATTTGTTTATGAACTCTCATACAACTCTTGTACAATATGATCAAAATCTCAGTTATCATGCTCAGTACTTTGCAAACACATGCATTTTCACTAGGACCTACCCATTTAAAACACCTCTACATAAACAGTGTCATGCATGGACAAGTAGTTGCCCCAAACACTGACCACTGAATGGTGATTGTGGTCTAATTGACCTGGACGATGAAACACTGGCCTGGCTTGCCTCAACGGAGCTGAGGGTCTAAGGACATATGCCAGAAAAAAAAGAAGAAAGTAGCTCACCTGGGCAATGGCAACGATTTGAAGCACAAGTTGAGGTGTGTGAAAATTTGTAAACACATGTTTTGATATACTTTTGCTGTTGTTAAGTACAGCCCCCCTTTACTCCAAATCATTAAGAATTTTCTCCATTTTTGGATTGTTAATTCACTGTGGAGGCATGTGTGAATAACAAGGTTTTTGTCACAAATCTAACCTAACAGGTGGTGAGTAACTGATACACAAATGATTATGTTGTGGGTGAAGTATTCCTGTAATACAAAATATTGCTGTTAAAGTAGCATCCATTCACTATTAATATAAGTAACTGTTATTACTGTAACTGAGGTTGAGGTTGCGTGTGAAAGCAAACTCTGGTATGTTCAAACCTTCAGCCTGAAGTGCAACAGTCAGGTTACTCTGGTGGTATATTTCCCACTGCTGCTGTGGCGGCTCGCAGTTCTTGTCACTGGCATGTGAGTTATAGGCTGTTGCTGAGGGCCTGCCAGGTTTTGGGTACCCTTGGGATTAGATTTTGCATGCACATGGATGTTTAGGATGATTAAAAATGATCTAAAAATAATAGAAATTCAACTGAAATTATGTCATCAGTTGTGTAGTGTCTGACGTGCCACATGTTATGTGATGACCGGGGTCTTATGTGATCAGTTGGGGGCCCAGGTCAAGATTTTATTATGGCTTAGGTCAAGGATAGATAAGTAAGATGAAAGGTTGGATTCCATCTAGATTGTCTCTCTGTCACTTGTCACATTTTGTTTCAAAGTTCATCAAAACAACCAACCTATATATGCAGGGTAAATTGAACCGTTATTCAGAGCAGTTCACATTGGCTTCGAACTCTCTCTCAGGCAATCCTAGGCGCTTGATTTGATGCTGTACTTCTTGTAATAAACCTTTCTATATACAAGCAAGACGGTGTCAGCGGAGTGTCCTTCATCATCTTCACATCATCGCTATTTAATAAACAAAAATTTACACTACAGTTGCTTGCACGGAAACAATTATGTTTATAGGTTAAATGCAAATTTTCACATTTATTTCCCAAGACAAACCAAGACAGCCATGTGGCTCATTTTAGATTAACAAAAGGTGCACACCTGATCAACTAAGACATAATAAAAGCTCCACAGCTTGTCAGTTTTTCCATCTATGATGTCCTCAGTCGTCATTATCAAACAAACAAAAACTTAATTCAGAACAAAGCAAAGCAGTGTGTTTGATTGGCTGGTTGCCTTCTCTCTCGTACCCCCAGGTATTATTTTCCAGGAGTTATAGGTCATTAATCATTATATTGGCCTAATGTAATTCAGTATTTATAGTTTCCTTTAGCTGGGGCCCAGTACTGCATTCATGTTGGCAGCTTATTCATGCCCTCACTTGATCCACACGTCACATTATCCTGTAATGTGGAAATATAAATAATGGATAATTGAAATACAGTTTTTCACTTAGGTAAAAATTGATACAATTTTAAAAAATCTTAAAAATCTTCATGCCCACTGCAGCAAATTGATTTTTTGTCTAAACTAGCTCCAATCATCAAAACACGTGAATGGAAAATGAGCACAGAGTTGTTAAATTTGGCTGACTAACCCTCCAGTGTCAATGTGGAAGGTGCTGTTACACAGAAAGGGATAGTTATATAACATATTCCAGCGCTGTCTGTCGCTGCCAGTTCACACAGAGATGTAAATGGAAAAGTACATTTCCACCTTTGCATGGGACTAACCCTGGGATTCCAGTGGTCTGGATGTGGGAAGGCTGAGCTGTGGAAAAGGGCTTCCCCCTTTAGGCCCCTGTGTGTGAAATCACAAATCACTGTGACAGAAAAACCAAGGAACTCCCTTCCTGTGGTGTGCACTGCAACATGACATCGCCGTGTTGGCTGTGTGGTATACAGAGCCCCTCTCTTGTCTAAAGACGGAGTGGGTTTGCTTGTTAATATTTCCATTACCCACAGGATGCTTTAACATGGCACCATCACAGTAGGCTGTTCTGAAACGGAGAAGAGAGCTTCATGAAACAGAATTTGCATTGTGTCCTCAGTCACAAGACTCACCCCAAAATGCCTGAGGTAGCAGGCGGCTAGACCAGTCCTCTGTGAATTGTTTGAGTCTTATTTAGGAGAGTGTGGGAGGCATCAATATTAATGACCAGAGTACATTAGTGTTCTTATTTTAGCCCCCGAGCTCTCTTTAGGGATCAAAGCATCGCGATTCCGGCTGCATGCAGGGCTCTTACACGCGAATCTCCACCTCTGTTTCATGTCAATCTCCTGTTTGGCCTTCTCCCATCCTGGAGGGACACATGGGTCAGTGATATCACTCATTGTGAAAGTTAAGTGCACAGCTGCAAGGACTGGACAGGATCAGACAGCTGCTCCTGTGACTCATCGGGGAGACCTTTCATCACACTGCCTCAAAAGGAATGGCCTGTGTGTATCTGTGTATCTGTGTGTGTGTTTATCTTAAAGCAAGCAAGCTGCTAAATGTCTGCATGTAGCATCATGAATATTAATGTGCATAGCCAATCTTTCTGCTCTTCGTATCTGCCTAGATATTGGATCATGTTGTACCAAAAGAAAGAAAAAAAAGAAATTTATCATGCAATCAGGGTATATTCTGTATTTTTCATTTTCTTGGACTATGCTTGGCATTATAGTAATAGGTTCACTATTGTGCTAAATAATAACAATAATTTAATGTGATAAATATTATGAAGGTTATATATTTTATTCTCTCAAGATGTCACATTGACATTGAGATCTCATTTAAGAGATTCCTGAGTATAAACTAAAAAAAAAAAAAAAAAGTGATATGGGATGATATGGGAATGACATTAATGACATTAAAATAAATAATAACAAAATAGCAAAGATCCTTGGCATAGGTATGAAAAGGAATAACAATACAAGCATAATATATGAAAATATATATATTATAAATATGAATTTTAGTGGAAAACTGCTTGACAAATTATGAAAAGTGCATTCCAAAATATTCTTGGTGAACATACAAATAGGAATAAAAATATGAGTATATTATGTAAATCAGTCACACCTAAAAAAATATAATTTTTAACCAAATTTTTGAATTGCCCTATCTATATCAGTGTCTCAAAGTTCACTCAACTCTAAATTATTCCAAACAAATGGGATAAAATATCTGTATATGTATAATATGTATGTTATTTAATCTATACATCATTAGATTAATATGTAACATTTTAATTGGCCAATATTAAAATAGCCTGTAGCACACTCATTTTTAAGCTAGTGCAAAGGTAGTGGTATCTTGTGAAACTAGACAACCTAAAGCAGTGGTTCCCAACTGGTGGGTCACGATCCAAAAGTGGGGCACGGGTCCACTCTGAATGGACTGTGAGTGACTGTTTTAGGTTTGCAAAAAACACATTTTATTTTAAAGTACAGTGAATTTCCAGCACAGAGCATTTATTTTCCAGTGACATCTCCTGCTGTAGATTGGATGACTCACGGACAGCTACTTGTCAGACACAGCAAACTAGCTCGACGATATGTTCAAATGCAAGTATGACCCTGAATATATAAAACTGTGTGGACCTTGAGCTAATGACTTAGAAGAAATCTGGACCCCATGGTTGGACCAGTTGGGAACCACTGACCAAAGGCATCCATTGGTATCAACCATGTCAGCATAGCTTGTCGGGAGGGGGGTAAATACCCACAGGTCTCCCCTAAACTTGAGGAGGCTTGTTCCCAGTAAATGTTTTGTTGTCTATGTACTCCATCAATTTAAAGCTTTACATTTGTCTTTAAAGGAAAAGGACAACCAGCTCATATGAAGAACAATGAATCACCTAGCACATGAACAGATACATAACACATAAATTCAGTCTGTTGTGGAACTCAAAATGTTAAATCTAATGGTATTAGTCTATGCACATCAGATAATTATTCGTATTAATTGTAAAATAAGAAGCCAAAGTAGCTATATGATGCCTGAACTCTCATTTTGAAATAGTTTTAACTAGCCTATAGACTTATACAGCATAATAGAATTCCTAAAAAACAGTTGTGGCTTTTGGTTTTGATGGGCCACCCAAAGATTTTCATTGGCCCCATCTCGCCACCCCTATTAACAATGTCCAGGGTTGCACCTCATAATTAATAGCATGGATTTTTGATTGCTTTCTTTTTTTAACAGGCAATCCGGTTTGTGTTAGTCCTTCGCCTATGACACAGCCATTTAATTATTTTATGAATGCTAATGCTAATCACTGACATCGTTGTGGGGGTCAATATATTTAAATAACTAAGAAGGAATATCGGACCAGGTGGGTTATTCAAGGTCTTGTTACAGCAGACAGAGGGACAGAGAGGGGGAAGAAGGAAAGTAGACGCCAGCAGCTTTAGTCAAAGCTGCTGTGGTCTCTGTATAGTGCTGATTGAGAGCGCTGTTTGCTCTGTTGTCCATGGCAACAGTCGGTGGTTAAATTAGCCTCCGTATGAGTCAGACAGAGAACATTTTGCTGATAATGTTTAGACAATGAATAAGCTTTGCTTTTGTTATATGAACAGCTGAAATTCAAGGATTTTTTTTTTTTTTTTTTTTTTTTTTGGATTACATCACTTTCAACACAGGTGGAGAAAATTCTGGTCTAATCTTTAATGATACCCAGTTCAGCAAAGCAGGAGGTACTGCTGATCTGTCACAGATCTGCTTGGCCTGCTTCAACATTTCTGTCTCACTTGCTTTTTGTAGTCTAAGCTGTTTACCAAAATCTTTCCCCTCGGTGTGCAGGGACTTTTTAATTGCATCTCCTGTGTTATGCCACCTTCTGAGAGACAGACAGTTGTTGGCTTGTCTGTGCAAATCACACACACACACACACACACACACACACACACACACACACACACTCAAAAAGAGAGAGAGTTCCCACTCTTTCTACACAACTTTTCCATGAGGTATGATTCATGCCACTATTTGAGGAAAGAAACATCAGCAACAGACCTCCTTCTCATTGAGGGGAGCACACATACACTCAGTCACCACTCCCCTGCCACCTGTCAGTAAACACACACATACACATAGAGTGCCGACTTTTCCGTTGCTGTTAGGTGGAGGGAGAGGGGAAGGTAACACAGGGACACTAATAGACTTACTTCTTCCTCAAGCTTCCAGTCTCCTGTTTTGTAATCAGGCAAGAAAACCCAAACAGGGTTTGATGATGTTATCACAATTTCCACAGATAGGGTGGGCTGAGTCAAGTTTTAAGAATGTAAACAACAAAATGTTCCAACTTGCAATGTCTCTATTTATTCACATGGGTTCCCACAAGTGTTGGATGTCTAATAACAGAGTGAAACATTTTTAAATTGTGACTAAAGCACAGTTCTGTAGAGCTAGACTAATAAACCTGCTGATTATCTTATTGCAGATATATCGGTATCAGTGTGTATGTTGGCCAGAAATATTAATGGAGAAACATAGGGAAAAATGAGTGGCAAAACATGGCATAATGTTAAAATATGATCAACATCATGTGGACCCATAACTGTAGCTTTAAAGTCATTAAAGCTAAAGCTGGTAACTTTTATGAAAATATGTTTTTGATTTATTTGATGAAACTGTCACTATATTCACACAGTAGTTCATGAGACAGATAGCCTGTGGAAGGGGAAAAAAAACATGTCTCTCTGCCTCCTCGTAGTGCTTCTAACGACATTTGCTGGAATCTACCGGGGCTTAAGGAGAACAACCAATCAGAACTGAGGAGTCTCCAATACAGCTGTCAATCATGTCAATTACTGTTCATGAACTGCAGTCAAACTGTCAAACTAGGCAGCCCTGATCAAATATGAAACGTGATTCTGTTACTGCATTGCCTATTTTTAACCTCAAATGTTTTCAGAAACATATTTTATTGTACTGTTTAGCTGTAAAATGAGAATGTCTGCTCTGGCCAGCCCAGTTGTTTTCAACATGGAGGCTGGGTCACAAATTTTGTCATTTTACAGTTGAACAGTGTGCTAGAATAGGTTTTTGAAAACAATTACGGTGAGAAAAAGGCAATGCAGTAACAGAATCTTGATTCACAGGCACACCAAAGCAGCATCAGAGAACTAGCAGCATTAAGAGCCCGCTGCGACGCCTCACAACGTTGCTGTGTCTCGGACCAAAAGGTTGCACATAAACACACCAAACTGAGGACCGAAGTGTTCTGCACCTGCTTGAGAGGGCATACTCCTGCATACAAACAGATGGCGGTCATCTGTATTCTTCATTCATGAAGGGAAACTGGAAGACTATCTTGATGTTAGCACATTACCAATACAATCCAGGGCTGAAAGAACAAAGCATATTTACTGTGCGTCAATGAACAATAACACAAACCAACAGGAAACATTTCTACTAAAAAGCTCAATGGCTTAAGAAGAATAATCTTACTTTATGTCACAAGTTCGTCTCAACCTCACTCCCTCTTGACTTTAGCTGAGCTGAACTGCCAATCAGAGTGCCGATGGGCTACACTGTCGCCAACACTGATTCAACATGCTGAATTGATAGAGCAAAAAACGACTAGCGCCAACAAGGGCCAAGGGTGTGGGACACGCCACACCAATGATTGCGGCAGACGCTCACCAATAGCCCAACTCTGACCAATAGCTGACTTGGTGGCTGACAGGGCCTTTAGAGACTCCTCAGCTCTGATTGGTTGTTTTCGTTCATTTATGGTGGATTTGTGAAATTGTCATTAGAAGAACTATAAGGAGGCAGAGGAACATGATTATCTGCCTCATGTACTGTGTGGATATAGTGACAGTTTCAGCAAATATGACAAGCTATTTTCATAAAAGTTGCTAACTACAGCTTTAAAAGAACCTCAAGTAAATACTGTATGAAAATATTTCACCATATGTAGTGTGCTTTGTTTTCCATCACTTAAGGATCAAATCTGAACAGTTTCCAGAAAAAACAATATTAGTAAGTTGGGCAGTGAGGATCTTGATTAAGTGATACATAGCTTTAGTCAGGTACTGAGCTACGTGGTCCTGGACCATGTTGTAGTTTCTCTGTCCTGTATGACCTCAGCTGTTCCCAGGATGCCATGCACTGCTGTTTTTCCATTGGCTGCAGAAGCTTCTTGTTCAGGCGTCAGAACTTCTTATGAAAAGTGCTCACAGTTTGGCTTCATGGGAAAAAAAAGAAATGTGTGTCTTCATTTCTGTGGGTGGGCGTACACGTGACATGAATACTCAATGCATAGTTATGCATTTGTGTGTGTGTGTGTATGTATTTATGCACAGAGGTTGTCTTTCAGTATTTACTCCAGGAACACAAGAGATGCACTTATATATAAGCTTAACACACTGGCTCTCAGGTTTAGCCCACAAGCCAAACTCCCCAGGCAGCAGCAAACAAGTTTTGTTCGGGACATATGAGGTCACCTGAACAGCTTCACAGAGAGCTATTCAGTTCTTGTATGTGCCTTATGTCAGTGTGAGTACACCTATTAACTGTATGTGGGTTTATCTTTAAATCTTCATTACGTTCAAGTGAAAAGCCTGGTCACATTTCAGGACTTTGCATGTTTGTCCTGTTCAGTTTTGTTTATCATATTACATCACTCTAACAGGATCAGTGGAAAAATATTGAGGCAGAATTATGTGGTCATGGGTTAAAAAATATCTCTCATTATTGTTGTAATTGCAGCACTTTGTTCTGTGTGCCTGTCTGCAAAGCAGGTGCCATATATTTTAGTTTGATTGTAACACACTCGTGTTGGTATATTGTTATAGAAATGTCAGCTGTTTATCCAGCTAAACGTCACCACCCACCAGAGACAACATGAGCAGGTGGTTGCCATGGGGACAGAGGGCTGTGTTTATCTGTTGCCGTGAGAGAGAGGAGGGCGTTGTGTGGTGGGGGCTTGTTGGTAGCACTGAATGCTGCAGTGGACAGCAGCCAGAGAATGGCAGATGGAATCCAGAGAGAGGGAAAGGCCAGCCCAAAATAAACCCATACAGAGCGTGCTGGCCGAGCCCACACCATACACAGCACCAGATAAGGAGGCAATGTCCATTTTATGATAGGATCGTATGGCAATATTTGAACTGCCCAGAGAGATGTGGCGATCACATGTTCTGACAGGTGTTTGTCTTTCACAAGTTTGACATTGGCATTGAAATCCAATTTTACTATGAATACTGCACGTAATTAATGACAAAACACCACAAAACCTGCCTTCTCAAGTTGTTTTAGTATCAGTTTTTAAACCTGTATTCTACTTGGAAAGCATTGATACTGACGGAAACAAACCAAGACATGTCTCAATATAAGTCTTCACACCCACACTAATATCCGTCACACTCTTGCATGCCATCTCCTCATGTGTTGCTCTCCGCTGTCACTTAGACGTGTTGTACAGTAGGCTGTATCTGTTTCATCTACTTCTGCAGGAGATTCAGTTTGCATGTGTCAGTGACCACATTTCTTGACGTCATCTCTCCACTGGGTCAGTATTGGACAAAACTAAGTCGGACACATATTTTATTTTTCTAAAATCCAGCACAAACACGTCAAACCAAAGTTAGACTTAAATTCTGATTGCTGACCTTCTACTTAAACATGCTAATATGTTAGATAATCTGCACCTATTTAAAGACAAGCCTGGTAATCCTAAAAGATGGTGAATGCACAAACATCAATCAAAGCATGCTTTAATTTTGTTTCTTTTTTATTTGTCATATTTCAGATATTTGCATAAAAGAGCTGCTTGCCCTTAAAGATTTTAGCTAAAGATTTTACATTGCATGAAAGTCTGAATGTTTTAAAGGCATTTCTACACTGATAAAATACAATTTGACTCCTTATTAAATGTTCAGTGGTGTCCAAGTCTAAAGCAATCAAGATCGACTATAAGGTTATCAGTACAAATGATCAGTATCAGTTCTTGCCTTCATAAACTACTTACTGGTGTAACTCTAGTTCTTTAGAACTTCAATTTAATGTTTCTATTGAAATGTGTATCTGTATTTTCCCTACCGTGTAACAACATTGAGTATATCTTCTATCTACGAAGTCAGTGAAGATGGCAATGGTGAGGCAAGGGTGAGGCACTAAGGTGGGGTATTGAGGTGCAGCAGGGTGGGACCTCTAATCCCTCTTGGGGCCACAGACATGCTTTTAGGGGGTTAACATTCATTGCATAGTACTGCTTCTCCCTGTGTGGCTATCTGGTACCACACTGACAGTGTCCTGACACACTACATGGATATATGGTTGCTGCAGTGCTGATTGATTGGCAGCTGTCACCATTAACTCTGTGTACATTGCAGACTTCCCCCCTCCAAATAAAGCAAAAGACTAGGAAGAAAGTGCAAGTGTAAACTTAAGGGAACTTTCTGTATTGCTGTATTTAGAACAAACAGTATGGCCCTAATTCTAGGTTTAGACATAAAGATATTTTTGACTAAGTTTAGAACTGCTGCACAGATGTGCTGTACATTATGAGGCTAAACTGAAACTGTACTACACCACCAAGTCTTTCTTGGGAATTGAAAGCAGCAATATAAATTATAGATTGAACAGCTGTAATTTATAGATTTTTTTTCAAGCATTTTTAAAAAATCATAAGATCACCTTCATTGTTTACTCTTAGATTTGAAATTGAGGCCTCTAGGTCGCAACATTGTAGTGTGTGAGTTTAAGCATTTCTGGAGAAATGATAGCAAAGTGGCAGGAAACACACCTGTGGTTAGATGTGACAGCCTGTTGGCTTTAGTTTCACTGTGACGAAGAGTTGTAGATCCTTTCTTTCAAGCCCCATACTTGTATTATTATTTCAGGAATGTGATATATATGGTAAATGTGGCCACATCAGCCTATGTTCTTATACTTATATGGCTTGAAGTGTAAAATAACAGGGTGTATCTATGTTGTGACTTGAGTTTTGGCATATGATTGACACCACTAGATGGCACTCTGCACCAGCTACAAGCAGTGACATGGTGTGTCCACTGAGTGTGTAGATGACTCATGAATCTGTGAAGTATCATGCTCACATGTTCAATTTAATTTCCCCCCCAAAGGCCATTAATTTTTCTCAGGCTGATGATTTTCACATGAAATGAACTGTCATAATTTACATGAATCACACAATGCAATCAGTGTAACACCATGTCAAAATGAAAATGTGATTCAATTGACTACTATTTTGTTTTCCTTTCTATGTTGCTCCCTCAGGACCAAGTGAAGCCACCAAAGCCATCCAAACCCAAGACAGGAGAGACGGTAGTTGAAGGCCAAGCTGTGGAGGGCCTCGAGCAGATACCTGAGGGACAAGAGGGACGCCCAGACAATCTCAATTCAGATGAGGAGGTAGAGATTGAGGAAATTATTGAGGAGTCTCGCACCAAGCGTCTCCAACGCACCACCAAGCAGCAAGTGGACAACATCAAGAAAGCCTTCTCCAAAGAGAAAATGGAGAAGACCAAAAAAAAGACAAAGGAGAACCTTGAGAAGACAAGACAGAAAACCCGTGACAACCTGGAGAAAACGAAGCACAGCCTGGAGAAGAAGATGGGCAAGCTCGGGACCCGCATGACCCCCAACATGGAGCGCAGGGCGAAGCTCAAGAGCTCCAAAGACAAGATGAAGAAGTCCCTCACCCCTGACCACACGGTCTACGCTCGCTCCAAGACCACTGTGTACCGCGTGCCCCCCTTCACCTTCCATGTCAAGAAGATCCGAGAAGGGCAGGAGGAGGTGGTGCAGAACACAGAGATGGTGGAGGTGAAAGAGGCCGAGGGCCAGCCAGGGGGAGAGGAGAACGGGCTGGGTGGTGTGCACGTGGAGGTGGAGGAAGGGGAGCTGGTGAGTGTAGACAGCCCAGAGATGGAGACTCTGTTGGAGGTGACTGAGGACTCCCAGCTGGTCATGGTGGAGCCAGACCACCACCTAAAGAAGGCCCAAAGCGAATAGAGCCTCCCAGCTCTGCAGGGCTGTGATGGGAGAGATAAAAGGATGAAGAGGGGAACGGAGTCTAATCATAAGGACACAATGTTAGTCGTAGGGACTTTCTAGACATGATCACAATCTATGACATCTAACTTGTTTTCTGTTCTCTTTTTATTATACCCAACAGGGATGACTTTCATATTTGCTCCTATTTAGCATACAAATGAGAAAAACTAAAACAAAGCTAGCTTTTTTAAACATGCTGCAGGCTGACTGGTTATTCTAGACTTGTATGTTCAGGCTATTTGCTGTTTGTTGTTGGTTTGATTGAGTGGCTATAAGAATAAAAAAGATATAAATAGTCTTTGCTATTGAGATGTAATGTATAATCCAATATTTGTCATGTATGACATGCTCAGTGGGTATGGTTACAGAAGGTTGTTGGCAGGATTCATGCTTTAATGCACGGGCCTAGATTTCATGATGGGGAGATGCGCAGGGGACACTTCACCATTAATGTTTTGAAAATATGCATTGTTTTGACAAAATTAAAGATATTTACACCATAAAATTATGCCGCAAAGGAACAAATTGGTGCATAAAAATTCACCAGAATGCATGAAGTGTACAAAATGTACTGGTGGAGGACCCCCAAACCTCCCGTTTTAGATATGTCCCCCCCTCCCATGTGTTGAAACGAAACCTACGCCCTCGCTTAAAGAAACAGTGTGTAAGATTTAGAGGGATTTATTGGCATCAAGCAGTGAGGATTGCAGATTGCAACCAGCTAAAACTTCTTCAGGAGTTCCTTCAGTGTTCATGTTCAGGGTTTTTTTTTTTACCAGAAGCTGATTTATCCACAGAGGTCTCTTCTCCAAAATAAATGGACTGGTAAAAACACTGAATAAAGCAGTTTCACGTTACAAATCAGTGTTTCTCCGACGCTGTTTGGCATGTCGGAGATGAGCCGCTAGCCTGTGTGTGCTCACCTTTTTTCTCTTATTTAAGAACTTAAGAACCAGACACTCAGGAGGTTTTTACCATGTGCTGAATTATACCCAGAGGTCCCTTCCTCTCCATAACAAATAGATCAGCTGATTAAACTGGTAAAAACACTGAATAAAGAAAAAAATCTGTGTTTTTCCAAAGCTCATCATGGAGGTGCTGCAGACTGTGGTGGTTGATATGAATGGCCCTATCTAAAGCCAGTGTTTGTCGCTCTGGGCTACTGCAGAAACATGGCGGTGCAACATGGCAATCCTTGTAGTTGAGGACCCCACTCCCTATATAGATAAAATCAGCTCATTTTAAGGTAACAAAAACACAACAATTATTATTTTCAGATGATTATACACTGAAGAAAACATACTTACTATAAAATATTCCATTTCTGCCTATATATCCCCCTAAATCCTTCACACTGGAGCTTTAAATGGATGGTTTTAGTGATGTAATGTGCATGAGGGAAACAAAACAATGAACAAGTAGGCAAGGTTAAGGCCTGCAGAAGAAATAAAGGACTGAGGAGGATGGAGGAGAGAAGACAAGTGGGAATGGACTGAGAAAATCCTCTCCTCAAGAGTTTACAAAAATGTAACCTCTGATATCAGGTAATATACTGGAGGGTTTCTTGATATAAAGTGAATGCAAATGACTAGAAATAGAAGTGTTAAGTCTGATCAGTTATATTGTGAACATTAAAACACAGACAAATTCTACTATTAGATGATTTAAGCACTTACAGATAGCACCATACTTACCAGCTACAGTTACTGCCGTAACAAATCATTTTAAGTTTTACCTTTTTGAGGACGAGGCTGCGAGTGAATATCGTGTATGTACATTTTGTTTAAAAAAAAAAAAAAGACAGTGATAAAGGATCATTAAGCCTTAGAAGAATCAGTCCACCACTGAGTTTTAAGTTAAACTATTTTATGTGGCAAAATGTCTGTTTGTTCTATTCTGGGTCACTCACTCAAAATTTCAGCTATAATATTATATCTGAAAGCTGATATCAATGAAATTTAGAATGTAGCCTTTTGTATCTTGACAATGCATGCTTGAAAAATATGGTTTGATCATCATTTACCTTAATGTTTTGATGTATATTCACCACGCTACGTTTGTTGCATCTGGACATGTTGTACTCACCAACTGCCATATAGCACACCTCTGCACAGAGGAGAAGAAAAATGTCTGAGTCACCATAGTCACGGCTCATCACAGTACATTTCCACATCCCTATAAAATTTTCACAAAGTAATTGCAGGCAGAAAAATGATGGCACGAAGAGCAAGACGACAGTTTAATGACTGACTACGTAACACACGGTGATGCAAATGTCATCCTAAATGCAGTCAAAGTGAGACAGCACATTGCCAAGTATTATGATCGACATGGCACTTTAATAAATGTCAGAACAACATGATCTAGTCCACAAACATTTTTGCAGGTGCAGTCTGGTGTACTTCTTCTGAATTACAATGAATATGAAAAAAACTGCCTGACCGTCATTGTAATTTAGAGAAGATGATTGTGGACTTCAATAATAGTGATTGGATTGTAATTATTGGGATCCTGATGTAAACTGGCTATGCCATTGTTCAATCATTGCCACTTTGATCATGTGGGGCAGCCACAAAGGACTCCGGAAGGGGGAGAAGGTGAAAGTACTGCCTCCATTTTCCTCCCTAGAGACTGTGTTTGATCTTAATGTGGTGCAGGCAGGCAGAAGCCCACTGTGTAACATGGAGCAGCACCATTAAAATAATCAATGGGCTGGGGAATGCAATCAAGGAGAGTGCTCCCTCTGTGCACTGAGCAGGGTAGAGAACAATGAGAAGGACAGAGGAAAAACCGTGTGTCCGTGTGAGTGTGTTCGTGTGTGTGATTGTGATGTATGTGCATACCATGTACCTTCATTGATATTTTGGTGAAACTCCAAGTTTATATCAGTCCCCTATTAAGTGCAAATTCAAGGGAAGCAAAGAAATTGATTACACACCTGTGATATCACATGGGCTTAAAATGACTAATGTATTCTCTTTTTGGTGATCTACATTGTTTTGCACATTAAATATTGAAACACTTGTAAGATATTGGTCCCTTTTTTTAAGGTGTGATATTGCCAACATGTATATTTTGCTTTGTTTTGACCTACTGCTATAAAACAGAACCAGCCTGCTATAAGCATGATAGGTCATGCATAGTTAAATAGAGGCACTGTCATTTTAAAAAATGCTGCAACACAATAATTACTGTTGGTGTTGATGGATTCATGTTCAAGTAATGAAGCTTGCCGTTTCTGTTGTGTTTTAGGCCTATTTTGCCACTTCAATATTAATAAAAGCTTACTGAAAAATATATATACTGCCTATTATTTTATTTTTTATTAATTTTATGAACATTTAATATACGTGACTGTTCTATTAGTGCTCACCTTTTGTGAGAAGATGCTTGTGTATTAAATCAAACATTTAATTAAGATTAGAAGACACACTGAACAGCAAGCACTGGTGTTATTAAACTCTTGATGACGTCGACATTGCCAGTAACTCAGATGACTTCCAGGCTGGCTGTTCTGTCGAAGTGCTCATCCTCCCGCCGCAGCACATAAGACGCGGTCTCACTCTGTGGTCCACATATAGGGAGGGTTTGCAGGCGGGAACAGCGCAATTGCGACAGCGGTAAACACGACGTTCTCAACCAACCTCTTCATAAAGTCCCGCCTCTCCTGATCATAAACTGTATTATGATTGGCTACAAGAGAAATACAGATTCCTATTGGCTGTTGGAGCTATCAATTAAGTAGTTTATGGGGTTTGTCTGGCTGGAAAGACTGCAATGTAGGAGATGGGCTCGCTGGGAAAGTAGAAGTGTTTCCCGTGCTGGCAAGAAAACCTTCACACTAAAAACCTTTTTCTGTGTGGTCTCCCTCGCGTTTGTGTGTTTAATTTTTACAAAAGTCGTCACTGACTGATATCGTCAGTGTATTTAAGTAAAGTCAGAAAGGGTTACAGTTTATATTTTTATTTTTTTTACGGAGAAACTTTCCAAAGGAGTAGGCTAACAACGAGCTAGGTAAGCAACTATTAAAGCGACTTCTGCTTTTGACATTTAAATAGTTTGTAAGACCTGAGGCGGGATTGTTTTATTTGTATGTTATTGCAGATCACATTAAAGCATGGCAAGCTTTATTAGCCACAACGCTACTGAACTACAACTGCAGCGTTGTGACGAGGTTATAAGTTATTCATGCTAGGGAAGCCATTCTGTGTCCACTGTGTTACATAAGTTATTAAAGTGTTATTGCATTTTCTGTGAACTGAAGTCTCCTCGCTCCCAATGGGACTGGCAATGTCACAACTTAAACTGGATGCCTCGCTTGCTTGTAATGTATTTTATATTTTTTATTTTTCTACTTTGCTCATGCGATTTGGGTCGCCTAGTAACGTTATTATAATCGTTATACTGTAACGTTACATGCGTCATTGGTCGTTAAACAGGGCTGAACAATAACTCACTCTTGACTGGGATGCATATTTGGACCGAGTGAAATTCAGGTCATTGTTGTGTTTGCCTTCAATTGTCACGCCCATCCCATCCCATCCCATCCCATCTGCAGGCCAACATGTCTGACACTGGGATTCAGGTCTTTCATTCACAGAAATAGATTTTAAAGATGCCTAATGCAGACCCTCTTAACATTGAAGTGTATGTCAGAGTTTGATTTGTGAAAACATCATCTTTAGTACAGCTGTGGAGTCATAGTGATACAGTGTATCAGATCGGCTGCTACACTATTGACTGCAAGTAATGTTCGTGGAGTCAAAGCATGATTGTAATACATTAGTTTGCTTTATGACATACATAAAAGTACTTTTGTCCTCGCATGTGTTTACAGAGGTCATGGTTACTGATTTGTTTGTTCAAGGAAGTACTTCCTGGAATATCAGAGACATGATTTAAGGAATCACATTGTGCTTTATAGGAAGGGCCACGTGACTGCCGAGCATTGAAAACTGGACAAACAGCACACACCTGAGTTGCCTGCCAAATCTCTAGTGAAATCTCTTGTGCCACTACTGTGACTTTATACACTGGGTCATTGATGTTTATGCAAATTATCCTCATAGAGGGGACTTTTTTCAGGTGGTGAGGTTATTGGTAACTTTGTAATTCAATACAATACGCGGAAAGGCATGATTGAGGTAATAGATAATACAGTAAAAGTCTCATGGTGCAAATAGGTGTGTAAATTGAACTTCATGAACTTCCCAGACTCCCTACTTGGCTTCTTCGTGTTTCAGAGAAATGTAAAATTAAATACCAACTTGAGGTATTGTCATTTCAGCTCAAATTCACCAACAACAGAAAGCAGTTTAATTCAGACGTTGAGAAAATGAAACGTATCCTCACATAATTGACAATGACTCAGCTGCTCTTTGATGTGATCCTTTTTCAGGGTTTTCACATGCCCAGAAATTCTCACCATGCAGATGCACCTCTTTCACATGTCAGTGAAAGAGGAACGTATGTCATATGAAAACTCTCACGTTTGATGGATCATTTTGGTTATGTCCCTTACAAGCTTAAAAAACCCCTCGCCCAAATGATGTCAGCAAGAATCATTGTTTATTGTTTGTTGATTTAGGTGAAACGTAGTATATATACATATTGTCTTTCTCTCCCTGTATAAACCTATTGTCCAGGGTACAGACATATTTTTTTTGTCCACTGGTCAAAATGCCTAAGGAATGTTTAAATTTCAACAGCCACTCAACAGATAACCATTGTCTTTTTGGCTGGTGAGTGATGCAAATCCACCAGCCACTTGCATATTTTACCAGCATTTGGCTAGTGGATGGTGCTAATTTTGAACGCTGCAAATTGCCCGTCAGGAACAAATGAAAGTTAAAAAACCAAAGTAATGTTTTAGTTTCTGGTTGCCCTAAATCAAAAACCATAGTAGAATGAACCTTACATTGAATTACCAGTTCATTAGGGATACCTGCACAATATTATACAGTCCATTACATAAGTTAATACCTTTCCACAGTAAACATTTTAAGCCTCAAATGCAGTGAGACCTTCACTAATATCATTAGTTGCATGTGTGCTTTTTATGCTACAATTTGCTAGAATGTCTGCTGTAGTGTAAAATAAAGTTTAACAAAACTAGAACTTTGCAACACATGCTATTTTGGCAAAGCTTATAATGTTCATTTTTTATTCACAAAAAACTTAAAAGACTTGATTAACTACAAAGTAATAATGAGTCTGTAGTAAGTAATGGTGTCATATGGGATTGTTATTATATTTAGAGCATTTTTTATAGTCCTTCCCCTCACGTATATAAATGGGGGTTGGCAAATCAAGCAAAGACTAATTAATAAGGGGTTTATTAAAGAAAGTGTGAAGGATGCAGAAATATGGAAAGATGTCAAATGCAAATACAGGTACTTCCTTTAACTTTTTGAATCAGTTTGTTAATGGCACTAGCTTTCGGTCAGTAAGACCAATAATAGATTTCCAAGAGCTAAGACCTAGAGTTCAAGTCTAGTTCCTTGTCAAGAACATGTCTGAGTCATTAGTTACCAAAGGTCATCAGAGCCATGCTAAACTTCTGTTCTCTTCTGTGAGACTTTGGATGGTAATGCAACAGTATTCAAAATTTATGTAAGAGGCTTAAACAAAGGCTTCAGTCGGCCATTTGATATGGAAGCTACAGGAGACAACTTTCTGTTGGATTTACTGAGTGTCTGGTTATTGTTAGCGTCCAGTCTAGAGCCCTCCAGGGAACAGTGTAGCCTGTTGCTGGTAAGATGAGAAGGCAAGCAGAACCTACAATGTGGATCTGATGGATAATAATAGTTTTCCCTGCAGGCAGCTGAGTGTGGAGTAATGGGAGTGTATTGTGCTTCTCTGAAAATGTATATGAAGGAAATGATTAAAAGCTGGTCTTGTATTATGTCAAACAACAAGTTTGAAATCCATATCTACAGCAGCTTTAAACGCCAGGAAAAAAAGTAAGTGTCATTTTCATCGTCTCCAGCAAAAGCAGTTGGGGCAAATCCTCGACCAAAGATCATTTGTTCCTATCTGCTTAGGGAGTTGACAGCTGTTCATGTTGGCCTATATTTCTTGGTGGAGGCGTAGTGTTTCGCTGAACAGGAAGTGGCTGTGCTGAATAATAGGCCTCCCAAGAGCCTGTCATCATTTTCAGAGAAAACCTGCCATTTAGCTATTTCTCTGTGGTCAGTGTGAGAGTGTTAATCTGGTACCGCAGCTGACGCTTATTTGAAATATTTTCTCAGCATGTGCCTTCTTCAAGATGTTCTCTGCTTAATGTATGTTGTTACCCTTATATGGTTTGTGTAGATTTTAGGAGGTCTACGTCAGGATGGCCCAGTGGAACCAGTTACAGCAGCTGGAGACCAGGTATCTGGAGCAGCTCTACCACTTGTACAGTGACAGCTTCCCCATGGAGCTACGGCAGTTCCTTGCCCCCTGGATTGAGAGTCAGGACTGGTGAGAAATAATTATTTTTCTTTGGCTCTGTTATGAAAACTCATTTGTCTCTCAACGTTTGACATTAAATAGCTTTTAGCTCCACTACCTCCAGACTGGCATTTGGCCACTTACCATGACTTGCTAATAGCTTGCCATGTGGGAAGCTATTGTCTTTTAGCAATCACTTTACAGGGTTCAACGCTAAGGTTTTTTTTCACTTGCCCGGTCGGGCAAGTTGGTCAGAGATCTACTTGCCCGAAGTCAGTTTTTACTTGCCCTATAAAAATTGTTTAATTTAAGCGGCTATCAAATAACAAAGACTGCAGTTATTTTTATGTTATGTAATCTTTATTCACACTGTATTTATTAATTAAAACAA